>NC_091119.1:159544042-159859042 GCF_040183065.1 Periplaneta americana
GTAGTGGTGTGGTAAGGTGTGACTATGTATTTCATCGAGAAATACAAGAACAAAATTACTTCTTTCTACGGCAGAGACCCAGTTTCGATTGAAGACAAATTCAAGTGCAATATTGAGTCTCGTGGGCTTAGATGGTTTTGAAGGAGAAGTTTTAGAACAATTCCCCGTTTCAAGGTTGTTTCGGTCCATCTTTTCGGGTCACTTTTCATTTTTGGTATTAGGCCATTTAAGTAAATAAGACATTTCGGTGCCACGAAATTTTTGATGCAGCATTTTCGGTAATAGGTAATTTCCGTACCACGAATTTTTTGGTGCATCACTGCGGTCACTTGGGTCACTTTATAATTTTTGTGATTGCTTTGTTTCAGTCACGTTGCTTGATCATTGCTTATGAAATAAATTTAATTTAAATTATATTTCCTGGCAACGAAAAAAAAATTGCAAAATGCAATAAAATTTCTAGGTAGAAGTAAAATAAATCATTTCCCAGCAACGGAAAAAACTATTTGCAAAAAAACGTAAGGCCTCTCCTGAACAAAACATACATCAAGAACCAGGAGCAAATCGTGTTCATTGTGGAAAGATAGCAGGACTACAAGACCAGAGGACAGTTGTATGTTTATTTAAGGACACTGGCCTATAAACTGCAGATCAACCCCAGTGAGCGTGCTGCTGATAGTGGTAGTGAAGAGGAAGAAACGGAATAGTACCTACTCGGACGGTAAATTTCTGTGCAATTACTACAATAAAATAATTATTCCTTCCATTTCATTATATTTTGAGGGTATAATGACCTAAGTAGGTACCAATATGCCATAATTACCAAAAAAAGTCATTACCAGACAATGTATGCGAGATGACTTAAGGAAAAGTGAAGTTGTTTCATATCAGAGTATATGGCACGTGCCGCCAGCGAATAGGGATTATAAACAATGGACACTGAGCGAATTTTCCTGTGTTTTGTTTCTCTGTGCGCCAGCGTATACTTCCACTTTCAAGCGCTAGAGGTTAGTGTAATCGAGCATACGCTAAGATAATAATTGAGAATAGAGTTGAGACACAGGATCCAAACATTGCCTATCTTATTGCATAATCCAGCAACGCTTTGCTTCAAATAAATTCAAGTTAACAGCTTTTCCTTATTTCTCAGTGACAAACTTAGTTGTAATAATAATATTTTATATTTCAGATATAATAAATTATATTATAAAATAATATAATACATTATAAAATTAAGTATCGAATTCGTTTAATATTTGTATATAATATAATATAGGTATATGGTTTTACTTCTCGTAAGAGTTTTGTTTCTCCATTTTCAGCGCTATCAAATATTTTAATTGTTGTTGGGTTCAACGTCTCAATTTCCATTATAAAGGAACTTTAGAGTCTAGACATTACAGTTAATTACGGATTTATTATTTTATGGATCCAATTTATTTTATTTGAGTACATAATGTGCCTAGATATATTAATTATATGTGTTATATTTCCGCTGTATCGACTGCTGGCTGGTGTGATATCAGCGCCAACTCTAGGGAGGGAGGCAGAATCTCACGCTTTAACTGGCTTGAAGGTCATTGAAATCAGTCCGGCTACATCAAAGGTACCGACGCGAAGTGTTCATACTTTATAATCCCTATTCGCTGGTGCCGCGTTGTTCGTCTTTAGTGTACCTGGCGAGTACAGCAACGTACAGAACGAAGGAACCGCGGTCCGTTCATAGTCATATTGCAACGCAATGTGTGCAGTTGTGTTTCCTGCTGAAGTATTTAGTACGCGTTGAATAGTGTTGTGCTGATCCATTCATAATGTCGAAGGCAAAACGTTCAATTCGGTCAGAGATACGAAGTGCGATTAAGAAGTATGGGAATGACATTTTATGTATTAACGAAGACAATATCATGTGTAATGTAGGCCCTATATAAAATTGAACAACTCAGGCTATAGAGAAACATTGCAACAGTACATCGCACAGGAAATTCATTGAAATGAAATCTGAGGAACCATCTACATCATCATCATCATCATCATCATCATCATCATCATCATCATCATCATCTAGTTGTGCGGGTCTAAATGAAACGTTTTGCAGAGACATGTGCAACATGATGCTTAGTGCAAATATTCCTCTAAAGAAATTGAGTGATCCTCATTTTAGAGATTTTCTTCAGCAATTCTCTCGATACAAAAACTGTTTAAGCGATAGGCGAGGACAATTCAGCTTCGACAACTTACGTGAATATATCGTCGTTTACTGCGACGCTGGTAGTTCCATCAAGTCCACACCTGTGGAGTAACGGTCAGCGCGTCTGGCCGCGAAACCAGGTGGCCCGGGTTCGAATCCCGGTTGGGAGCAAGTTACCTGGTTGAGGTTTTTTCCGGGGTTTTCCCTCAACCCAATAGGAGCAAATGCTGGGTAACTTTCGGTGCTGGACCCCGGACTCATTTCACCGGCATTATCACCTTCATCTCATTCAGATGCTAAATAACCTAGATGTTGATACAGCGTCGTAAAATAACTCAATAAAAAAATTCCTTCAATGACGACGAGGACTGAACCTTGCAAGGTATGTGCTACAGTACGTCATTTTTCTTTTCCTTCTGACTGGTACGGAGTACAGTAGCATGTTGACGTCGTCTGTTTACGTTTAAAACCTGTTCAGCCAATGGTCTGAATGAAAAAAATGTAACATGTAGTAAATGTGCACCTAAATTCAAAGATAAGTCATCCCGCATCCACTGTCTAGTCATTACCAATATGCATTGATCCAAAGATACCAATGACCGAAAAAGCGTGACCAAAGTGTCAGGTACCTATATATCTGTTACCTATCTATTTACCGAAAACATGAGACCGAAACAGCCGCTAATCCAATTCCCATGCCATAAGTATCATCACCACTATCGTTACCATTCGTTAAGAGGAAATCGGGACAAGTAGAGTAAATCCGTTGGCTGCAGATCTGTCTTGAGGAAGGAGCGTGACGTCAGAGCTAATTTCACGAGACATTTTACTCTCGTGAGCAATGAGTGTCCCTATTCCTTGACCCCATCGCGCGGGATTTATCGCCTGTACTTGTGTGTGATGTGCGCGCACACTTTTTCCTTCTTCTAAATCACATAACAGCTTACTTCCTCGCTTTGTAAGTCAATTTTAGCCAGGGACCATCCATCCCGCGTGGCAGCGGCTTCATCAACCAGCGTCTGCATGTCGCCATTCCTTCCTCCCTTCTATAATGTACAGAATACATTGATTTCACGCTCCAAGGAACACAGACCTAAATCTGGAGGGTCACGTTGAATATTCGCCGCTACAAAATATTGCCCGTGACGAGGCAGTGTATCAATTTTGCTGTAACGAGACGCGGCGCGTGTTAACACGTCGGCGCTGCAGCGTTGTGCGCGCAACGGCTTTGCTCCGCGGTTCGAAATTTAACTGAGGAATTATGTTTTTGGCCAAACATTATAATGCATTGATATTTCCCCTAACTACACTTAACCATTTTGCAAAACTATTAGTCACATAATCGATGCTCTAAAGTACATAACTGGAAAATTCCTTCGAATTCGTATTACATGCGTCCTATAGAGAGTATTCCGAATCTCACCGGTGAGCAATCCGATGGCATCACGGTGTTCCGAATTCCACCGATGACGTCATTGATGCAGAGGTGGTGGCAGTCTCCATCAGCCGTCATCAGTGAATCTGATTGGTTCTTATAGCCTATAGGGCGGGAATCAGCAGACGAATGAGATGGTGCACTGTTGTGTCATGGCGGTGTGTTCTGCTTTAAGTTCTGCTGTATTGTTTGTAATGAGCACAACGTAAAAACAATATGTTAATGGCTTATGAGCGAACATGTCAACGGACCAGTTATTACTGCCGGTTCAAGAAATAAGTTGTTTATGATCTCTTTTCTTTGAACGAGATGGCAGTACGGAAATTTCGCAAAATTTTGCTAGCGTAGCACAGACAACAACTTACACAGTCGCCATGACAGCCATCGATCCTTCCAGCAGTTTTGTTCCTATTCCTCTGCAGCGTGACGTCGTTGTTGTCCACCGGTCCGGTGAGATTCGGAATACGCTGTATAGAGTATTCCACCTTAAGAAAAAAGCATTGGTCTTACGGGTCTTGGCTAGTACGCTGTTGCCGCAAGATGCCTCCGTTAGTAGAACGAGTGAGGCATAGTATCTCTGTCTCACTCTCTTCCTAACATGTACAGCGTTCAAGCAATTTTATCGCACAACATAGGTACGTTGAGTCCGTTGAAATGATAAAAAAATATATATATATATTAATGCCACAATGATGCCTGCAAAAACATATAGTATATTTTATATACATTATAACTAGACTTCAGATATTTAGGCCATTAATCAACTTTCAGACACCTCAACTTGGCTCCATAATGATCGAAAGTACGCGTTAAAATACAGTTTTAGGGACCTAAAAAGTTACTGCAATTACAAATAATAATAATAATAACTTAATAAAAATAATAATGATAATAATAATAATAATTCATTCATAGTGTTACGCCCAAGGGCAAGTATTTTACTGCAAACCCAGTACTCTCCAGTCTTTCCTATTTTCTGCTTTCCTCTTTGTCTCCGCATGTGATCCATATATCTTAATGTCGTCTATCATCTAATATCTTCTTCTGCCCCGGACTCTTCTCCCGTTCACCATTCCTTCCAGTGCATCCTTCAGAAGGCAGTTTCTTCTCAACTAGTGATCCAGCCAATTGCTTTTCCTCTTCCTGATCAGTTTCAGCATCATTCTTCCTTCATTCACTCTTTCCAACACAGCTTCCTTTCTTACTCTGCCTGTCCATTTCACACGTTTCGTCCTTCTCCATATCCATATTTCAAATGCTTCTATTCGCTTCTCTTCACTTCGCCATAACGTCCACGTTTCTGCCCCATACAATGTTACACTCCACACAAAGCACTTCACTAGTCTCTTCCTTAGTTCTTTCTCCAGAGGTCCTTTTTCTATTAAAAACTTCCTTTACCATTGCTATTCTCCTTTTGACTCCTTACGGCAGCTCATGTTACTGCTTACAGTACTTACATCCCAAGTATATAAATAATAATAATAATAATAATAATAATAATAATTTTATTTATTTTATTTATTTATTTAATGTGCTGTACAACAGCCAGTGGCCAATAATAATAATAATAATAATAATAATAATAATAATAATAATAATAATAATAATAAAACTGTTATTTTATTGGGTTAAGAAGTACTTATGATATAGACTTAAGATTATGTGCAGAACACGTTTTCCGTTATTAAATGTTACGGAGCGCTTATAATACATAATATGTGCAGCACACTTTTTCCGTTATTAAAAATGTTAAGAAGCGCTTATAATACAAATTTAGGATTATGTACAGCACACATTTTCCGTTTTAACTTCACACTGTAATAAAACAAGAACCTAAGATACATACCTAATGTCTTTGTTGTTTTGCTGACAGTTAAATTTTGTGTACTTTTTCAGATATGCGTGTTTTATCAGTGTCTGTTATGTTTTTCAGCGGAGATCTTTGGCAAGAGAGCGGAAGACTATTCCATCAATTTAGCTTTTACCCCGTGATTCGTAAATTAAATACATGGTAATTTTAGAGGTGTGACACAATTTTAGCATACGAAATCGATCTAGTTCTCAATGAAATTATGTTCTATGAATTAAATGAAACTAATTAATTCCCAGTTCTCAAGAAAAATACTTATAAATAGTTGCTGGAACAGCCTCCATATGTCCAATGCTATTTTCTTAAAGTGGAATTCTCTATAAGAAAGAATAGGTAAGTCCCTAAAAAATGGAAATACAGAATGGGTCAAAAGTTGCTTTCCCCAATACTCGTCTTTAGGTTTCATAGTTGTACACATATAGCCTACAATGTCATAACTTGAATAAACGATTAGCTGGTGTAATTGGTGGTGGGTTGATAACATGTTTGTCCGTAAACTGTTGGTAGAGGTGATTATTTCTGAACTTGAAAACAGCCCTCTTTTGCCGAAAAGTAGTTAATATGTCAACAGGATGGAGCACCACCTCATTTTGGTGTAGGAATGAGGGACTTCTTGAACCAACAATTCTATGAATGGCCATCTACATTATGCGACTTGACGCCATGTGATTTTTTGTTAGGGGGTATCCTGAAAAATAATGGGTTTGTTCAGAAACCGCAGGATCTGCATCAGTAGCGACAGATTATCGGACAGTCATTTGTGAAAATGGATGAAAGTCGTGAGTTATGTTCTGCCATCTGTAAATCGTGTCTAAACGTTGTGAATTGTGTATCTAGAAACATGGCCTCCATTTTGAACAAAATCTGTAAAAGAATGCGTAGTCTAATGTAAATTGAATGTAATTAAATGTAAGGAAGTGTTTGGAGAAAGCGACTTTTAACTCGCTCTGTAGATGAAACCGATAGCAATACCTCAAATTTATTAGGAAGGTACCGCATAGAGAAAGAAGAAGAAAAAGAGGAAAGGAGAGCAAGAAGGGGAAATAAAGTGAAAGAAAGTGATAAGCAGGTTAAAAGAAGGAAGAGTATTACTTACTTATTTACTTACTGGCTTTTAAGGAACCCGGAGGTTCATTGCCGCCCTCATATAAGCCCGCCATTGGTCCCTATCCTGAGCAAGATTAATCCAGTCTCTACCACCATATCCCACCTCCCTCAAATCCATTTTAATATTATCTTCCAATCTACGTCTCGGCCTCCCCAAAGGTCTTTTTCCCTCCGGCTACCCAACTAAAGGCTGGTTCACAATAAACCGGGAACGGAAACGACAACGAGAACGAGAACGGAAATATTGTTAAAATATATGTATTTAAGTGTGAGCATTCACAGTTAACTATTGTGAATGCTCACATTTAAATACATTTATTTTTAACAATATTTTCGTTCTAGTTCTCGTTGTCGTTTCCATTCCTGGTTTATTGTGAACCAGCCTTAACACTCTATATGCATTTCTGGATTCGCCTATAAGTGAGGAAGAGTATTAAATATGAAAATAAGTGAAAGTAGACGATGAAAAACTCTACGAGTGCATAGCTTTATTATGCTGTATTTCTTTACTTAGACTGCGTTGGGTACGATAACATAAGGGGAATACTGGAAGAACAAGGGGAATATCAAGAGAGAAAAGGGAAATACTACGAGAAGAACAAAGTAAAGACAAGATGAAGAAGGGGAATACGAAAACAAGAAAAATAGGGAAATATGTGGACAAGGGTATTACAAAGAGAACAGATAAAAAGGAGGACATAAGGAGAACAATGACAATGCAAGGAGAACAAGGGGAAAACAAAGAAAATAGGGGAATACGGAAACAAGGGGAAGACAATGAAAACTATACAGTGAGAACAAAGAAAAGTCAAACAGAAAAAGAAGACAAATATAACAATTTGAATACAAAAAAAAAACAAAGGGAATGCAGTGAAAATATGGGGAGTAACAGTCGTGGTCTCTTTAACAGAAGGGAACATTTTCTGCGTTATATTGAAATTGAGACTGAAACCGTCCGCCTGAAACCAAACATGGCATTGTTTAATGATTCGGTCATAGAAAGATGTGTTGCTGTCTTGAGAAACATTTCTATACGATTTGGTACGTTTACGACATCTTTCCGAATTTTCTCATTAGAAATGATGTAACTTGGTAGGATTAATCTACTTACCCCGAGCTTTGCAAGGACAGGTGCACAGTTGAAATTTATATATTACCTCTCACTTTACCACATTTCTATCAGATAACTCGGAAAAGAAAGAGCTTCAAAGAAGACGAGGAGAAGAAGAAGAGTGTGAAAAGTAGAAGGAAGGAAGGAAAGAGGAATGAAGAAGGAGGTGCAGGAGGAGGCAAGACATTGTGCTTCTTTATGGCGACTGTCTGAGCGCGGCTGTTGAAGCGATTACTTATTGATTGGAAGCTTTCAATCCAGGCTGAGACCTACGAAGGGCAAAGGTATAAATTCATCAGGAGAAGAAGCCGAGGAATTACTGTATGTTCAAAGCACAAGTTCCTGTTAAGATATGCCAATATTCCTAACATGTGGAATCTCCATTAGGATATTTACGGCCGAAGAATTGTCAAACTATGACCAAGCACTGTAATCTTCATTCCACACAAGATTACTACGCATATCAACAAACAACGCAAAATACTTCCGCACTTCGACTCCTGATTGATCCTGTGTTCGTGCCGGTAACTGAGGCATGCATCGGCACTTCTGGAGCAATGACAGATGACGTGATATAACATTATTATTTTAACCCTAGAATGCTATCGTATATAATTTTGACGTATAACGGGGAAACAATTGTTCCTCACTACTTTTCCCACAAAACGAGCCCCTCCTTCATCTAACTATGTCTCCATATTTTAGTTGCTGACTAGCAGTCGTGACAACAGGTTGAAACTTAAACGCATAGGTAAATTGTTATAAGATACCGGTATATTAGGAAGTGTACGTCAGATTTACATATCAATAGGCTATAAAATTTTCTCTCAGTGCAGTTTATTTCCTTATAAGTGGGTTTTGTATGTATGTATTTATTAATAGTATAATTGGGTATACACTCGGTGGCAGTGATTTATAATATAATATAACATTACAATAATTATATTAATAAAATTTACAATAATTACAGCAAAAAATAAAATAAACGTAAATTTAATTCTAATTATAAATAAATTAATGTCATAAACCTAGGACTATAAATAAAAACTATGCTATAATAACGCCTACTATAAGCAAACGTAAACCTAACTTATAAGTACTTCTATTAAACTCAACTGTTATTAACTTAAGTAATTACATATCACCTTAATTACATGACAACTTAAATAATTACATTGCACCTACAATTAAATTTTCATTCTAACCATCTCTACCTTTCCTTAAATATATTGATTTTAAGAGGAACACTCTGAAAGACTGCCGCAGGTAAGCTGTTCCATTAACAAAGGAAAATTTTGCCGTGTCCGTTCTTTGTTTTCTGTATTTAAACTTCCTAATACACTATGATCAACCCTGCCTAAATATGATGCTGTCACTAATCTAGCATTATTGTCGGTCCATGCTTTGTGTCCCACTTGTGCCTTAAACAATGCGGTCAGTCTGGTTTCTTGTCTCCATGATTTGAGAAATTCCCACTCTAAGTCTTTTACTATCTCTTAGCCATGTCACTTTTCCATTTTTACATATTTTGCTGCCCTACGTTGGACCTTTTCTATTTAATCGATTTGGTTTTGTCTGTACGGATCCCAGCCTACTGCTCCATATTTGGGCGAACAAGGGTTTTGTACGCTAATTCTTTTGACCTTCGGTTAGATTTCTTCAGAATAGACGTAGAGCAATGTAGTCATTTCAAGGGTTTCCTTGTGGTATTAGTAACTTGTGCCTCCCAACCCAGTTTGTTACTTAAATATACAGGATGTTTCCGAGGTGGTGTTACAAACCTTCAAGGATGATCGTGAAGGGCAAATGTATCAATTTGAGATACGGTACCATTGTCTGGAAATGACTGAGTCGAAAGTTATAAGCAAAAATAGTTGTGTGGAAATGGAATTGTAATTTGGCACCACGTGCCCTCCTTCCCTTAACCTTTGGAACAGTTGTGGAAAGATTTTATGGGCCGGATATCTCCTACGTACGTGCGTACTTGTCCCGATGCAATCTGTGAGCTTGTCTACTGTTCCCATTTTTTTTTAAATTTAGACCGGCCAGAGGCCGTTTACCAAAGTTACCTTTGTTTTCTGTTTTCGTTTTCACTTGTTTCCTTTGTTTTACTTACACTAATACAAACACAACACCCATGCCCGAGACGGGACTCGAACCCACAACCCTTCGGATCAAGCGATAGAGACATTCCGTGCTCCTACCGCTTGAGCCATCCGGGCCGGCAGAATTGACTCATCCGTATTCGAAAATCAGGTCTGCATATTCCGCCCTCATGTACTCCTCCATTTAACTAGGACTGATCGACTGGACACTGCAACTTGTACACATACACTGGTGTCTACAGACGTGCATATCAGGACCGACCACGTCCGTAACACATTACGCCATCTGCATTGCTTTAGTGTAGTTTCCTGTCCACATCCCTCAGACAGCGCACTGAATGGAATACTGTAACTAGACAACGTAAACAATATCAGATGAATACAGTGTGTGTAAGATATACATATAAATACACATAAATAAGGTTCAGAGGAATAAAATTATTTCATTTCCACACAACTATTTTTGCTTGTAACTTTCGACTCGGTCATTTCCGGACCAGGGTCCCTTATCTCAAATTGATACATGTGCCCTTCGCCATCATCCCTGAAAGTTTGTAAAAAGCGTTCACTTGTGGCACCGATGTACCATTCAGCTGATATTTGAGACAAATTTCTTTATTCGTTCTACAAAAGGATATTGACTTACTTTTACTCACATCTTTACTTACAGTCGACCTGGTTGGCACGTTGGTATAGCGCTGGCCTTCTATGCCCAAGGTTGCGGGTTCGATCCCGGGCCAGGTCGATGGCATTTAAGTGTGCTTGAATGCGACAGGCTCATGTCAGTAGATTTACTGGCATGTAAAAGTACTCCTGCGGGACAAAATTCCGGCACATCCGGCGACGCTGATATAACCTCTGCAGTTGCTAGCGTCGTTAAATAAAACATAACATCTTTACTTACATCATACAAAGTAACACTGGATGAAAATTTACTGATAATCCTAACACTATTATGCAAATCATAGATGAAAGTTCAGATGATGGTGGTGAAGGCAATGTAGAGGTAGAAAATGAAGTTTGTGACATTGACAAGGATGTAGAATACATACCAAAATGAAGTTGCAGCTAAAGGAGAAAAAATTAATGTAAGTTACAGTAGGAGAGATTGAGAATGGAGAAAGAAGAAAAAGAAGCAAGAAAATAGAAAACGGGAAACTCTCCACCTCTTCAACTACTGAAGAAATGAAAAGAAAAAGAAATAAAAGAAAAACAAAATAAAATAAAGTGTACCAAAACACCTCCAGTTGAAACTGAAGAGAATTCCTATGCTGAAAATGCAGTAATAAAATTCAAATCGAATTCTGAAGCTAAATTTCCAGTAAGTTTTACTCCCTGCCTGTTCTGCTCTCGCGTACCTTTATCATCAAATCAAATTAGTTCATTTGTTAGACATAGTAGCATGATAACGCTCACCCCAACATGTTGTATCAAACATGTTTACAGATAGATGACTGCATTCTAGAGCTGTCGCTAGTACCGAAATTGATAACAATCCGTTGATTTTCATGTCAATAAAAATTACTCAAACAAAAAACAAACCAAATAAATAAAACTAATGAAAGAAGTAAAACTATGTTCTGAAATATTTTCTTGTAGTTAGATTTATATAGTTTTTTGTTTCCTGTAAATTTATTTTGATATATGTAAATAGAAGTTAGAGACAGGAAACAAATAAAACTAATGAAAAGAAATAAAAATCAAATTCAGAAATTTGACTGCTTCCGTGGTCTGTTGGTCAGCGTGCTGGCTTACAGATCTGGAGGTCCGGGTTCGATTCCCGGGCTCTTAAAGAAGAAAAATTACCTGGGTGTCTAGAGTCTGGAAATTTGTATATTAATATTAATTAATATTAATATTAATTAACCGATCTTCAAAAATATAAAATACTGTACATCAGGACTGTCGCTGGGCAGTAACCTGAACACATGTTTCAGCGTCACATTGTTGACAAAGAACTCCATCTGTTAGCAGAACCATAAAGCATCTAATAGATGCTATAGAGTTACCAACAACGAGAAAATAATTCAGAAATATTTCCTTGTGTTTGGATCTATGGGGTTTCATATTTCATGTAAGTTCATTTTCCTGAAAATAAAAATTAGAAAGAAAAAAAGAGACCAAACAAATAAAACTACAAAGAAAGAAATCTTCTTCTTATTCCATTCAAGGATTCCCTTAGCTTGGTAATCTATTATTTTTCTAGGTAACCTGTTGCTGTCCATTCTATAAAAACGATCTTTCCAGTTCTGTTATAGTGAAAAATATTATACTAGATTTATCTGAATACAAAATGAATTGCAAAATACTGTTTATATTGTTCTAAAATATCAGTCATTGGAGGGATTTGTAATTCTTCTCTTATCTGTTCATTTGGTATTATGTCTAGTTTGGTACCTCTTTTAACAGTTCTTAAAAATTTCATTTCTGCTGCTTGTATGTGGCTTCTATCTTTCTGTCTCATTGTCCAACTTTCACTTTCGAGTAACATTACAGGTACAGCCATAACCTTATACAACTTGAGCTGTGTTTATTTCCTTGTGGTTTCTAAAATTCGTCTTATTGTTCCGCACATCTGTTGGTACCTATGTAGCTTATTACAAAGACAGAAATAAAAGTTATATTCCGAAACGAATACAGAGCTAAAAACATATATTTTTTTCCATATTACATCAATTTTACGTATGAATAGCAATACAGTACTACTCAATGACGATATCATTCTAGGGTTAAGCTAGCCTGACACGCAGCATCGAATGCATGCTGAATTATTACAAGAATGTACTGTACTTACATTATGAAGCGTCCACGTGAGGTAACGGACTGTTTCCTCTTATGACTTTATGATATTTTAGGCCCGAATTAGCGGCAACTAGTTAGCCGTTACAGTATGCACTATTACTGTACATAATTCATTATGTCGCGGGACGTCGCAGTAATTTAACACAGCCTAGCACCAACATCATAATACAAATAGAGTACAAGGAGCAAAAACAGTAGTGCAAACAGTAATAACTGGAGTCCGTACTTACATGCAAAATGCATATTGCATGCAAACTAATTTGACATATATAGAAACATGGTTTTCTTTGATTATCGTGACAATAAATATCATTTAGTGTGTGTGTTTACATATTATTATAAGATTAATTTATTTTGCTTGAATATTTTCCTACTTCAGTATAAAAATTTCATATTCTGGACATACTGTGATGTATATCTTCTTTTCTAATATTAGGTATTACATGCTTTAGCCTCTGAAACACGCGGAATTTTAAGAAACGTTTGAGAAAAACTTCAAGCAGTGCTTACAAAATATTTCGATTTGTGATACAGCAAAATTGTTGCGTGGTGAAGCAGCAGGGTTAAGGAAAAACTGATACACAAGAAGAAAAAATGGATTTTATCCCATGCACATTTGGCTTCTTGTGATATGGAGAAGTCATTCTCAATGTAAATATCTGTTTTCTGATTTGCGTAGGAGCTTCACCATGGAAAACATGAAGATGACATTCATCGTTTCCTGATGTTGTCAGCTTTAATGTTTATTTATTTATTTATTTACTTACTTATTCACTTACTTATTTGCTCACTCACTCATTTATTTACTTATTTATTTAGTTATTTATTTATCTATTTATTTATTTATTTATTTATTTATCTATCTATTTATCTATTAATTTATTTAGTTACTTATTTACTTACTTATTTACTTATTTATTTATTTACTTATTTATTTATTTATTTATTTACTTATTTATTTATTTACTTATTTATTTATTTATTTATTTATTTATTTATTTATTTATTTATTTATTTATTTATTTATTTATTTATTTATTTATTTATTTATTTATTTATGGGGTTTTATTTTTTAACAAAATAATCTGCCCTCAATGAGGGTAACCATAAAGATCCAGAATAAAACACTACAGAATCATTTTAATGACAAAAATGATTAAATACAGGAATTGTTAAGTAAAAAAATCTATTTATTTATTTATTTATTTATTTATTTATTTATTTATTCACTCACTCACTTATTTACTTATTTATTTATTTATTTATTTACTAATTTATTTATTAACTTATTTATTTACTTATTTAGTTATTTATTTACTTATTTATTTATTTATTTATTTATGATGTTTTATTTATTAACAAAATAATCTGCCCATAATGACCATAAAGATCCAGAATAAAAGCACTACAGAATAATTTTAATGACAAAAATGACTAAATACAGGAATTGTTAAGTAAAAAAATCAGTTATTTATTTATTTATTTATTTATTTACTTATTCACTTACTTATTCACTCACTCAGTCACTCATTTATTTATGTACTTATTTATTTATCTAATTATTTATAGGGTTTTATTTTTTAACAATATAATCTGCCTTCAATGAGGATGACCATAAAGATCCAAAATAAAAGTACTACAGAATAATTTAATGACAAAAATGATTAAATACAGAATTGTTAAGTAAAAAAATCCAGTTATTTATTTATTAATTTATTATTTATTTATTTATTTATTTATTTATTTATTTATTCAATCATTCATTTATTCATTCATTCTGGTAGAGCAGTGGTCGTCAGCACTCGCTGAAATGGGTTACGGTAAGCAGTGCATGGCAACAGAACCCTCGTGCTGTAAGATACCTACGGGTAAGAGACGCTAGCCCGAGAGTGCTGTGTTCTGATGACCGCTGTGGTAAAGGCCGTGAGATGAGACCTTCTCTTTCACACTACCAGAAGTGATAGGTAGAAGATAGAAATGTTATACTTAAATAATATAGTGAAAGTTGAGTTAGTTGTTTGTGTTTCATTTCATTGTAAAAGGTCTTCACAACTTTCAACAAAGTGTGCATACATTGAGATTTAAAAAACTGCCATCATTATACTCCATTTAAAAGTTAAAATATTTAAGAGGTGTTTTTCGAAATTCATATTGCATATGATGATGGGTATTTTAAGATTCTATAGAGCATATGTGCATGCATAATTCAAGCATTATAAATGCATATAAATCCGGGCGCTAGTAATAATTTATAAACTGACTGACCGATCACAGTTCCCATGGCGCCTGTTTGGGTTAATGTTTTGAGTGCTGAAGCAGCCAGCCAGGAATAAATTAAACAGTTTCCTTGTGATCATCACGACTCATTGTCAACTACCGGTTATCGGCTCCGTCTACAAATCACATTCTTTCCTTACATCCTTAATTAGTTTTCCAGTTGCTTCAAATAAAGTATTTACTTTCTCGTGTTTAAAGCAGGACGTTTGTTGTCATTAATACTTCGAAAATATATAACAGATATGCTTTCAGACAGGGATGTCGCGTTCTATGCGCCATAAAGAAGTTTTTTGTCCTACACCCAATATGAAGGGCTTCAGACACGTGCATTTGTTTACATGCGGAGTCAACTTTTATGGAATCATGAATAGTTCTATCGGATATACAGGATGATCAGTAATTAACTAACAATGTATATTAATGTGGTATAAAGTATTGTGACAGCGACGTGAGATTCGAACTCACGACCAGCGTCCCGCATGAAAGCAGATCGCACAGGCTCCACGGAACATTGAGTGACGTCGCGCGGTGGAGAGAAGAGAGAGGGTGTATTACGTCACGCGACGAGTTTGCGCGCGCATCTGGTGCTGGTAGAGAGGAGAGGGCCCTGGATTTCTCTGGAATGCCATCTCTAGAGACGGGTGGAACCTTCGAGGTTACGTCGCTGTGGTTATAAATTACGGTCGCGAAGGAACGACGGCGGTTTCAGAGTTTTCAGTTATTCAGTCAGTGAGAAAGCCAGAGCAAGGAAGCCAGACTTGTGTGCCGGAGTTCGACTCGAGTGTGCGTCCGCATCTGCGTCAGCATCCGAAGGCCTGAGTTCGAGTGCAGTGGACCGCAGTTGGAGGGACCTGAGTTCGAGTGCAGTGGACCGCAGTTGGAGGGACCCGAGTTCGAGTACAGTGAACTGTCTCTGAAGGTCTGTGGTTCGAGATACCGTGAACTCGAGTGACTGAGATAGAAGAACTGTGAACTGAGAACTGGTAGTTCTGATTTGTAAATAGTGCTTTGTAAATATTAGTTAAGATTAACAGTTCATTGTTGTGCGTAATAGTCCAAGTAAATTGTCATTGTCGTCGGTGGAGTGCTATAACGAATACTGTGTTGAGTGAAGATCCAATTGTTGACGAGAGCGTTTAAGGTGAATTGTAGAAAGGAATTATTGTTGTGACGAATAAATTACATTGTTGTTACTAATAAAATTCACACTGGTGTCAGAACCGGGACATTATCGACAATGGAGAACCTACAGCAGATCCTGCAAGCCATCGCAGAAATGAAAGCAGAAATGAAGAACGATATCAGTGAAGTAAAAGATAACATGAACAGGCACATCAGTGAGGTTAAGAACGACATAAGTGATGTGAAAACGGAGATGAAAAGTGACATAAGCGATGTGAAAACGGAGATGAAAAGTGACATCAGTGAAGTGAAAACAGAGATGAAAAGTGACATAAGCGGAGTGAAAGATGACGTCACTACGCAAATTGAAAGCGTTTCGGCCCACGTGGATGGAATTGTCGCCATCGTGAAAGACGAACTCAAAGCCGATCTTGACAACCTAAACAAGAATTTTACAACTATAAACGAGACAGTAACCGAATTGAGACAGGAGGTAGACCATTTCGATGGCAAAATCCGTGATCTCGAGCGTCGTCAAGAGCAGACGGCCGAGTTGCTGGACAAGACGAGTGAGATGATGGATAAACACGCTGAGGAAAACAAGCACATTCTCGCGTTGGTGGATCGCCAGGCTAGAGAACATAAACAGATAGTTGCCGAGGAGGTTCGACGTGCCATGCAAGAAGCGGCCACAGAGTTGAGGACTCCATATAGTGCCCCTGCGGAACCATCGGCTTCAGCCAGACATCACAACGTCAAGACGCCGAAGTTCGACGGTACGACGTCTTGGGCGATATTCCGTCGCCAGTTCGAGGCCATCGCAGAGCACAACGGGTGGACGCCAGCAGAGAAAACTACTCAGCTGCTGGCCGCGCTTCAGGGACAGGCGTCGGAGATTCTTCACAGCGTTCCAGAAGATGGGACAGCCGCTGAGATAATGGCGGCCCTGGAGGGACGTTATGGTGACCATCAACTTGCTGCAGCATTTAGGACCCAACTAAAAACGAGGGTCCCTGCAAGAATTCGCGATGGCGGTGGAACAACTTGCCCATAAGGCCCTCAGGGGCCTACCTAATGATTTCATCGCTGGAGAGGCGGCCTACACCTTCGGCAGCGGAGTTCGAGACCCCGAAATCAGACAACAGCTACTCCTGGCAGAGCATCGTACCATCAACGCAGCTCTGGCGGCGGCCCTCAGGATGGAGGCGACCAAGTTGGCGGCGGGAGTCTCAACACCGCACTGGATCAGGAGCGTCACGGTGACGGATGCTGGGGGCCGCCAACTGAAGCCAACCGAGCGGCAGTCAACGGAGCGGCGGAGACGACGGGCGCCCACCTGCTGGTCCTGTGGCAAACCGGGACACTTGAGAAGGGACTGTGACCAATCCGGCCACAGGCAGAAGAGAGAGGTGGCCGACGTCGAGGAGCGCCAACTGTCAACGGAGCGGCGGAGACGACGGGCGCCCACCTGCTGGTCCTGCGGGAGACCGGGACACCTGAGAAGGGACTGTGACCAATCCGGTCACAGGCAGGAGAGAGGTGGCCGACGTCGAGGAGCGCCAACAGTCAACGGAGCGGCGGAGACGACGGACGCCCAACTGCTGGTCCTGCGGGAGACCGGGACACCTAAGGAGGGACTGCAACCGCTCCGGCCACCGGCAGGAGAGAGAGGTGGCTGACACCGAGAGAAACCAACAGTCGCCTGAGCAACGGAGACGACGGGTGCCCACCTGCTGGTCCTGCGGTGAACCTGGGCACCTGCGGTGAACCTGGGCACCTGCGGAGGAGTTGCGACCGACCTGGCAACAGTCAGGAGAGAGAGGGGGCCGATGCTAGGAGGAGCACGTCGGCGCCATCATCACCGTCCCCTCGGCTCGTCCTGAAACCGGTCGACAGAAGGTGCGACGATGGGCTGATTGCTGAAGGACGGATAAGAGGCAGTCCATGCAGAGTACTGGTGGACACCGGGGCGATGCTCACTATCGCCAGACCAGACGTCGTGCGTGCCCTACCTGGGAGGACGCCGCTGCGCCAATACGAGCTACGGACTGCTTCAGGCGAGAGCTTGCCCATCCAGAGAGAGGTCTTCCTGGACCTGACCTTGGGGAAGAGGATACTGGAGATGTGGGTGTTCGTCGCAAACATCACCGAGGACGTCGTCCTGGGACTCGACGCCATGCGGTTACTCGATGCGACGGTGGACGTCCGGCGCCGTATACTCCGTCTTGGTCGGGATGAAGTGTTCCTGATGGACGCCGAGGACCAACCCGTGGCCAGCGAGCTCTCCTTGGAGGGCCAAGGGGAAAAGCAAGATGGCGAACACGCTGTACGAGTATCGCTGCCCAGCCAAGCCAAGGATGGGGTGGCGCCACCATAAGGAGGAAGCAGCCGGAGGACCCCAAACGTTGGACCGACTAGCAGCCTACCAAGGGACTGCCCGAGACGAGCAGTCCTAAGGAGGGAGCAATGTGACAGCGACGTGAGATTCGAACTCACGACCAGCGTCCCGCATGAAAGCAGATCGCACAGGCTCCACGGAACATTGAGTGACGTCGCGCGGTGGAGAGAAGAGAGAGGGTGTATTACGTCACGCGACGAGTTTGCGCGCGCATCTGGTGCTGGTAGAGAGGCGAGGGCCCTGGATTTCTCTGGAATGCCATCTCTAGAGACGGGTGGAACCTTCGAGGTTACGTCGCTGTGGTTATAAATTACGGTCGCGAAGGAACGACGGCGGTTTCAGAGTTTTCAGTTATTCAGTCAGTGAGAAAGCCAGAGCAAGGAAGCCAGACTTGTGTGCCGGAGTTCGACTCGAGTGTGCGTCCGCATCTGCGTCAGCATCCGAAGGCCTGAGTTCGAGTGCAGTGGACCGCAGTTGGAGGGACCTGAGTTCGAGTGCAGTGGACCGCAGTTGGAGGGACCCGAGTTCGAGTACAGTGAACTGTCTCTGAAGGTCTGTGGTTCGAGATACCGTGAACTCGAGTGACTGAGATAGAAGAACTGTGAACTGAGAACTGGTAGTTCTGATTTGTAAATAGTGCTTTGTAAATATTAGTTAAGATTAACAGTTCATTGTTGTGCGTAATAGTCCAAGTAAATTGTCATTGTCGTCGGTGGAGTGCTATAACGAATACTGTGTTGAGTGAAGATCCAATTGTTGACGAGAGCGTTTAAGGTGAATTGTAGAAAGGAATTATTGTTGTGACGAATAAATTACATTGTTGTTACTAATAAAATTCACAGTATGCAGTATTGCGAAACAAACTAATTATTTCATATAGTCGGAAAAGTTGTGTTACAGTGTAATGACGGTGTAAAATCGAAGGAATACAGCTTGGTATTTGACACTTTGTTGTATGTATTCATTTAGTCACATTGCAAATGGGTAAATACCCGGCGGTAGTGGTAACTAATTATACTCGATATTGTAGTTAATAATACACACAATTAATAATATATTAATAATACTAATAGTAATACTATTTAATAATAATAATAATAATAATAACAATAATAATAATAATTAGGGGGCGGATGTTGATGACATAAAAATCTAATTAATTGATGAACTAGTGGACTTACTCGTGTTAAATATGTAATATTCGTCCGGCTTACAGCGTATGTGATCGGCGTATGTAATAGTTGCGACAAGTTCTACATAGGACAGACAGGCAGATCATTCCAAACTCGCTACAAAGAACACATTAAAGCTATAACCAGAGGACACAACACATCTACATACGCCGATCACATAACCAATGCCAACCATACATACAATAACATAAATACGGACATGGAAATCCTACACACACAACCCAAGAACCAAAAACTCAACACACTAGAACAATACGAAATATACAAACACACTAAAATACACCCTGATCAAATCCTCAACACACAGATCAATTTCAGTACACACACACTATTCGACTCCACAATCCAACACATTCCAACAATAAAACACACCCTCCTAACAGGCAGAGAAGTTCGAGATGACGCCGCGATCTAGTAGGCTCTGATGATGGTGCATGATGCACTGAAACAGCTGTAAGCCGAACGAATATTACATATTTAACACGAGTAAGTCCACTAGTTCGTCAATTAATTATATTCAAGTGTTACAAGTGGTGTACGAAAGATTAAAAAATGGATAAAAATCTACTTAAAATGGTCATTAAAATGCCCTTAAACTAATGGAAAAATGACATGAAATTGAAAGAAAATGACATTTAAATATTATTCACCATACTCGCACCACAACTTGTTAAAAATTAGTCACCTTGTTTCAATGACTGCCTGTAAATCTCGGAGAGAGGAGGCAACGTCCTGGAATTTGGCTAAGATAAAGGAAAGGGGCATACAATAATATGAAGGTTTTAAGGAAAAACTATAGATTTTAATGAGGGTTTACAATGTGTTTCAATCAGAGGTGGTTCATGTGAGTGCCTTCATTCTCCGTCTCCTCCTCCTTCCGCGCTTCACTTTTGTTACCAGATCTTCCAGATGAGGGAGTGTGACTGATAAAACAAATTGTGGGCGCGGCGTGCATTATTGCAATCTTTGTGTTAAAAATACTGTCTACTACAGTACACATCCCTTCCGAACTGTGTTGAGGACACAAAGTCCTGTCCAGGGCACGGTGAAAATTTCTCCCCTTCCAAACATAAATTCTAAAGACACCCTCATACCGACAAAAGAACGGTAGCGGTCAAAGTTCTCATTTAAACTAAGCTGCTGTCAAGCATTTTATATTACTTCCGTTGTGTGAAGTGAAGCCTTCAGGAAGGATGGACTTTAGGGTCTGTTCCAAACTATAAAGTTCAAACTTCACTGTTATTCACTTATTCAGTCTAGGTAATAATTATTATTGACCTATTTGGTTAGAAAATGATTTAACAGACCTATCGGTAAGGAAGAAAGTAACATACATTCCAAATGATCTAAAAGTTCTTTAAAGTATTAAAAATGACCAAAAAATGCCGAAAAAATATAAAAGGGACTTATTAGTTTAAAAACGTAAAAAAATGCAATATAAGAAATTATTTTTTACGTTGATATTAACATAGGAAGATCTATACTAATAGGCATCGTCCTAATGTGAAAAATAAGATGATTTTTCATCAACATCCGCCCCTAATAATAATAATAATAATAATAATAATAATAATAATAATAATAGTATTAAAAAGGAGCGTCCTAAATTAAGCAAAACACTATCACTTAAAGTAACATTTAAAGTAAATCTAAATATTTACAATTATTGCACTTCGAAGGAAATGTTACAAATGTCCACCAGCACATTCACAGTAGAATCGAGTCCTCTTACTTTGTGGCGAATAGCGCATTTGAAGATGTTTAGCATGTCTCGGATCCTATTTTCCTCATCCGCATTCGCATTAAACAAGTGTTTCCAGATTGCGTGACGTTGGCAGTACACAATACCCTTCATGTGACCCCACAACGAAAAATCACAAGGTATAAATTGGGCGGAAAAGAATATCTTCAGCGGAACTCCGGAAAATGACTAAGGAACAGACTAGCATGCTATGTGTGCAGTGTGATATTATATGGGGTAGAAACAAGGACGATTGTACAAAGTGAAGAGAATCACTTGAAATGTGGATATGGAGAAGAATGGAGCGTGGGAAATGGCATGACAGAATAAGAAACGAAGCTGTGCCAGAGAGAGTGGGTGAAGAAATAATAATGCTGAAGCTAATCAGAAAGAGAAGAAGGAATTTAGTGGGCCACTGGCTAAGAAGAAAGTGCCTACCGAATCGATGCACTGGAAGGAAAGGTGAACGGAAGAAAAGTTCGGGGCACAAGAAGAGATCAGATGATCGACAACATTAAGATACATGGATCGTATGCGGTGACTACGAGCAAGGCAAAAGATAGTATTGGAGGGTACCTACTGGGTTTGCAGAGAAAAACCTGCCCTTGGGCAAAACACTGTGAATTAATGAATTTAGTTTTTCAGGATTGTCTCTCTTATCACTTTTCTGGAAGGGTCCGCTTTATTTTATCTGTCATAACGTGAGTTATTTTCTTATACATGTGCAATGCTTGTTGGTAGTGGACTGAAGTGAAATTCGTTGCTCGTCGCAGGTCGGTGGCTGGGTGAGGAGGATGCCGGCGGCATGAGACAGACGCCCCTGCAGCAGCCCGCACAAGCTCATGGACCCACCAGCAGCAAGCCGCCGGCTGTGCCCAGCAGACCCACACCGCCCTCAGCCACCCCACCCGCCGAGGTCAGATACCCCTTCGGCGTCCAGAACGACTTCGGCCAGGTGATCCTGTCAGTCGGGGCTAAGGTAAGACGGACAACACTTCTGGCAATCTCACCCTTACTGTATAAAATGTATTTCTAGTAACGAAAACTCTTCTGTCCTCATCTTTTAGCCTCCATTGAGGACGGGGGCACTGGCTGGGGACTGCCCTCGCACGTAGGCCGCTTGAGTGGTAGTGCTGGAGCGTGACAGAGTTTTGCTGTCACAGCTCCTAACTGTGACAGCTCCGCAAAAATCGCTGTAATAGATAATTGCGGTGTTTGTGTTCAGCTGGCTCTTGGAAACTGCGAAAGTTGCTGAGTTATTTCTCTTTGGGGGTTAATATAAACTTGAAATTGAATATCATAATTTCTGTAGTTCCGGGAATTTTTTAAAATTATTGGTAACTTTGGTACGATTGTCGTCCCTATTGGCATTGATATTGACTGTTATTCATTTAATATCAATTTTTATTGAATTTTCGTGGTGTGATTTAATGGCTTTTACATGCAGGTAATTTTCTATTTGATTTAAAAAATCAATCTCCTATGTTAAAAAGTTTCTGAGAAAAGTGTACCTGAAGTGAAAAGTCAGGAGTTATGGGAAAAGAGGAAAAAACAAAATATATTACAATGGGTGTAGCTCCCACGGTGCCACTTTTAGACCTCATTTTCAAGCATAAATGTCCAAAATTAAGGAGAAAACAATACTTACTTGTTAAGAATAGGTTTCTAAGTTTTTTTAAAGGAAAATTGGAAATAGGATGTTATAAAACCTAATCACTTCCCAGTGCCTTTAAAATATATAGGCCTAATATTTGTTATGAGATATTTTGTTATGTTGGTGAGATGAATTACTTTTTATGCGTTTCGTTACCAATTCTTTTGCACTGCTCTTTCATGAACAGCAGTAGCTTTACTGTTTCCGTTATCAACAGGATTCTTAAACAGAATTATGAATATCTGATCGCATCCCTTTACTTAAGTCAAGTGGTGTGGGACTTACAGACTGATTCAGAATGGAAGAAAGGAAAATGCTATCAGCATTTGAACTCAATGGCTACTTGGTCGAAGAAGCGGAACAATGCTTACCATTGTGCGCTCTCCACATTGATAAAATCATCTGTGTATAACTCCAGTTCTAAACAACTTGAACCCTCGTTTTGTTGTTTGAACCCTTTTGTTAAGTTTGTTTAGCGATCGTGGGTATAAAACATATGATAAAACAAGTGAGAATTGTGTGGTTTTTGGACTTACAGAACTGTGCATGATCTTATAAAACCATCAGTGTATATGGGTAACGCACCATTCCACATTGCACTTCAATATATACTGTAAAATGTCAACTAGGCTACACATTATTTCCAATTATGTCGACCACGCTTCTCGTGAACTCCTCCATGGCATAAAAATCCATATCAATGATGATCTAAGCGATTATACAAAATCTAATACTTCAAAAGTTATCTACAAAAATCGTCAAATAAGTGGCAGATAAATATCCAGGATGCCGATTTGTCTATAACAGGAAAAGATGTTGGACGTGCAGTTATAATATACTTTGATCATAAAACCTGCCATAAATTCCCTGATTCATATTCAATATTGACCTGCGTAATATTTGCAGTCAAAGAGGACTGATATAATATATTCAGTCTTCACATTCCAAAAACCCTTATAGATTCCAAAAGTGCAATCCATTGTTCATGGTAGTTATAGTAACCTTTGTAAAATTTACAAGTGCAATGGATAGACTAGCTGAAATCTTAAATTCACAAAAGAGCAAGCCTTTCCTACTTTATCGTGGATACTTGTACAACCATTACGACTATAACAGAAGCAGAACAAAAATTTACTGGAGGTGTAACGAAAGAAAAATTTCTAATGCTTCTATGATTACAAGCAGCAATGTTCAATTTGGAGGCTTCTACAATGCTTAAAGAATTAAGAAAACCAACTATGAATGCAAATCATCCAAGTAAGAGTTGGACACACACAAATTAAGCAACCTCTAAATAAAACATACATCACAAATCAAAGAGAAATTCTGTAAATTGTGAGGAATTATGGAGAGATTCTCACGTATCTACGAGGAATTGGATGTCATCTTTAATCTGGAGCTGTGCCCCAAGATGAAGGGCACTAGTTCAGTTTTGGAAAATGTAGGCAATAAGGAAGGAAATATCCTTTTCACATTTTTCCTCATAGTCATTTAGTACTATGAACAATGTGGTCTCATGGACATTTTGTATATGGACATTATTTTGATCTCGTGGATATTTTGTCCTCATGGACATTTTGGAATATGTACAATAGAAGGTGTAAGGGCCTCATCGGCTCTCGAACCCATACCACATGCGTGACAGGCTGAAGATCTGACCAATCAGCCACCGTAGATGGCGAAGACTTAACACCGTTCAATCGGTCAAGGTCTGTTAGAAATGAATTCAGTTCGCCTATAGGACACAAAAGCCTTAATGTTTTATCTTCTTTATGGTACGACGTGACGTATAAATGTCTGTGCCGTAGCAAATATTGAGCGTGCCACTGCTGCTTCCTCGAATTCGCAAACTTTGGTGGATATGGATTGCTCGCGCAGTGAATGCACGTGTCCTCGCTAGGCGTGCGGACACGTGGGATGCCGAGTTCCTGGCCACTGAGACAGATCGAGAGTCATTTCTCCGATCGTAGATGAAAATAGTTCACGTGGATAGACTTCAACTTTTTGAAGTTCTTAAGTCTTCCATCATTCTTTTCTACAGAGACATCATTTTATTTTTACTTCAAATTTTATTGTACCTGAGTTTTTGAATGTACTTCAACCCCACCCCTTCTACTAATGAAGTTCCAACTGTCCTCCACACAGAACCAAGGCCGCATATAGTAAACATTACTGAGTTAGTGAGTATAGTAACTTCCAAAAATATGTTCGCGTTTTCCAGTGACGAAAGCGCTTTCAGTATTGAATTATATTTTCGCACAGGTACTGTCGTCCGTTTGCCTACGTCGCATCCCGATTCCCCCCCCCCTACTTCTGCTCGCCCCTCTGTAAAGGCTAGTGGCTGGGCTGTCTTAATAATAATAATAATAATAATAATAATGTATTTATTTAATCTGGCAGAGCTAAGGCCAGTAGGCCTTCTCTTCCGCCCAGCCAGACTCTAATTCTAATTGAATACAATATTGCTTACATAGCTCTTTTCTGAAAACATTAATTTCTGTTAGGAATTGAACGTCTACGTAATATTGTACAACTGTTTAATATAACTTAAATGAAAGGGCCTGGTTAACTAATTAACTGTCACGTGATTTCCCCCATTTCTACGATCCTGCAACATAACCACTCGGACGGACAGTAGATAGCATGTCTGAGTAATTTTATCTGTGCGGATAGAGCAGAAGAGAAGATTGAATTTACAGTACGTAAAGTATTCTTTTATAGAGTAGGTACAGAATTATTTCAACATGAGTTACTAGTACGAAGGACGAAACTGGTAATTGGAATTAGGTACAATAGTCTATAGTGCGATAATATGCACAAAAGAACTGAAGCCTGTATCGAAATGAACGGCCACCATTTTCAAAAATGTGTTTAAGTATCCATTTTATGATTATTTTTCAATTTAACTTCATTCTCTATATTGTACGCTAATGTGATGTAGACAGTATAATATACACCGCATAATGAATACATTCGCATGGATAGCTTAGTTCGTGATTAAAACACTAAGTGGTAATACTGTACTGTATTTTGATTAAACACAAACGTAATGAAAATTATCAAACTCAAATTCGCGATATTTCCTAGTTTACGTAAATGGATGAACTACTTTTCTTCCCTCCTATACCTAGTGAAGTGATTTGTTTGTATATTACGCCAGTATCATCGAACTCCAGTCGTGGAAGGGGGTAACAAACGGTGTCTCCGATTCTCAACCATTAATCCAAAGGTATAGCCAGGTTAATATTAAAAATCTTAGTAAAAATAAAATGATGTCCCTGTATTTCTCAGTCCCTAAGTAAAACAGCCTAAATTTTTGTCCATTCACCTGCACGTGTCCCCAGGGTTAAGAATGCAGAGACCTGCACCTCCGTGCCACTTTAAACCCTTCGTATCGCTCTGCATTATCATATGGAAGCGTTTTACGTTTTATTATTCCTGCAGAGTGCATAAAATTTGAGCAGGCTGATGGCTTGTTTTCCCGCAGGTCCTGGCGAGGCAGCTCATTTAGAAAGTGATGAGAAGAGCGTCATTCATAGGTAACGACGTCGCCGCAAGATAGAGCTCCATGCGTCATGCAAAATTCCATATTTCAAGCCAGTACAAATTGACGCTAAAAGTGTGCGTCGTAAACAGAGATCAGGCGCCACAGCTGTTAGAATCGCGACGAGTTTCTGTAAGAAGATAGTAGGATACAATATTTCGCATACATTTCTTGTTCTGCATCACAAATCGACTATGAAAGACTAGGTTTAAGGAAAATGAGTGATAGTGTTTCTCACTACATATCGACCACATCCAGGTTCCATTGCCGGTAGAGGAGTTGAAATTTATTTCTCTTCCATCTATATTTTTTGTGTCTCTCATTTTTATTTTACGATAGTTCGCTTCATGTGACTTGACGGAACATGAAACAAAAAATTTGAACATTTTAAAGTGTTAAAATTAGTTTGTTTTTATTTCTTTAACGGTAATATTTCCGCACCTCATTTTTAGTTTAGGCGCTAGTCCTGTATCTTATGCTAAATGCTAGAGAATCATGTAAATTATTTAAAAAAAAAGAAGAGATTCTGACCTTAAAAAATCAGTACATAGGCCTATACTCTTTAATAAATTTCCTCTTATGTAATGGTAGTGTTAAATTAAAATACCAATTAGGTTTGTTTTTATTGTTCTATTTTCGTACATCAACTAACGGTGTATCACTTACAGAGTTAATTGTTTCGTATAAAATGTTCAGCATTATATTCAACAACGACTTAGATAGAACTTTGCAAGTCCTAGAAATTCAGAATTAGGGAGAGAGAAAAGGGGAGGGAGAGACTGAGAGAAAGAGAGAGAGGGGAAGAAACAATAGTTGGCAAGGAATATTGCAAGGAGGAATATTGAAATTAAAATACAAACTGAATAATGGTGAATTTATGTGAAATGATTTCTAAGATCTAGTCCAAAACGGAAACCTGCATTTTAAGCTTTATATTGCTGTGAAAAATAAAAGGATCGTTGAAATTAATCCATATTCTGTTAATGATATGTTATATACACTAAGGGTGGTATTCACAGACATTTCGCAGCACGCGCTACGAGCGTACTAAGCTAGCCCCGGCTATCCACTGTTTACTAGTACAGAATTCAAATCATATCCTATCGCTAACACTGGTTTATGAATAAGAAAAACGCTAATCATCCACCGGAAGCCCGAGCTAAAAATGTCTATGAATACGGCTCTAAAGTTTCAAAAGACATTGTGGTAATTTGATTTTTCACAGCAATATGAAGCTTTAAAGTTTAGTTTTTTCAAAACTTTAAATTTTGAGTTGCTTCCCTTTTGAACTCGATCGTCGATTTTATGTTTGAATCTATACTAATAATAAATCTGTAGCCAACATTTTTCTGGTAATTTTCGATTTTCCAAAAATAATTGGTGTTAACATGTATAATTAACCATCCTGAAACCGAAAATCGCTTTTTTTTTATTTTTGTTTGTATGTCTGTCTGTCTGTCTGTCTGTCTGTCTGTCTGTATGTTTGTTACCTTTTCACTCGATAATGGCTGAACGGATTTCGATGAAAATTAGAATGTAAATTAAGTTCGTTGTAACTTAGATTTTAGGCTATATGGCACATAAAATACATTATTTAAAAGGGGGGTCATAAGGGGGCCTGAATTAAATAAATCGTAATATCTCGCTTATTATTGATTCTCATGAAAAATATTACATAACAAAAGTTTCTTTAAAAATAATTTACGAAAAAGTTTTATTCTACAAAAAGTTTGATAGGACTGATATTTAATGAGATAAATGAGTTTTAAAATTAGAATAACAACGCCATCTAAGGCGCTGTTCTGAAATAAAAACAAATGAATTCGTCTATAAGAGGCCTTGGACAACAACAATCGAAAGCTATTAAACATAGCGAGAATGTTTCTGTGTTTGTATGAAGTAATATCGGAAGCTAATTAATTGTTTAATTATTATTTCACCATTGGAAAGTGTAGTTTCTCTAGATGGACATAATTCTACAATATTATTACAGTAACTTCTGATACATATAGCAAGTAATATGAAGTATACACATTAAAACTAAATAATATGTCAATCTTCATTAAACTATGGTTGCATGTAATAACAATTAAGAAACATGTTAAAGGAATTGTCATTGCACCAAATGATTGCTCTCTGGACCAAAATGACCGCATTTTAAATATTTAAATACAATTTAAATTAAGTAACATATTAAACATTTATCCTTCCATCAAGCAGGAATGTTCCCTATATCAAACGTCCTATTTTAATTATGTAATTACCTTATATTTATTTCTAACAGGTGCAGCGGAGCGCACGGGTACGGCTAGTATTTAATAATTATGTTGTTATATTTAATTAACTTAATATCTTTTGCATCCGTATAAGCAGCACTCGTATCCGCAGGTCAATATTGATTATAGATAAGCAGAGAGAAGGAAAAGTGCAGTAAGCAGTACATTTAAATAATTAAAACAAAATAGTATAAACATTACAAAGAATATAATATGATAAAGCAAATGATTGCAATTGAATGGAAGAATTTGCTACTAATATTTCTGTGTACATAGAATTAATAAGTGGTTACTAATTATCTAGCGCTATTTCAATTTTTATTAATAACTCATTTAATTACAAGTATAAAATTTCACCGTACTGATAGTTTCTAAATCAGAGTGCTGAGAAATGAAATTATTACATACTTTTAAGCCATAGCTGAAGTTGCATTTCATATCAGCAACCGTAAAAGTTTCTCGATTCTGAAATGAAATAACATATTCCTTCTTGTATTATAATTATGCTAATATATGTATAAATTTTTCTTGTTTCTATGTAATAAATTTAATAATGTTTATTTTGTATATCTGTTTGTATGCGAGACTTTCCGGCGTTGGCATTCTACTACATTATGGCGAATGTAAAATGTTACGTAAGCAGTATTCGCATTTGAAATCCATGTAGAAACGCAAGGATGACTTTTTTCAGACTCTTAATAAGTTTAGCCTGCGAAACGCGACTGTATGTCAAATACTCAAGTTGGAGCAGGCTTTCCACGCGCTCTGTCGGCGGTCCGGTATGAATTTGTGTCGCCAAGCATGTGGCATGAGACGACACTTAAAAATGTACAAAAAGTTCCGAATGCCATCTGTTTGAACTGGGTTTTTATCTAATTACAAATGAGCAGCAACGAAAGTTTAGTTTTGTATCGGAGTTTCTGTAGGCGTAATAATTAATTTTTGAAAACCTGCGATATAATTGTGTTACGTAAAACTGAAACCACAGAAATTTGGGTCTGACAACGGATGTACTCATATGAATTGTATTTTGTAAAATATATTCGTTCCTTTTTTTTTTGCATATCCTTTTACTTTCCTATTATTCAAAGCCGTTGCAATCATAATCATCATTAGGCTCCGTATTTCAGCTTATTTCAGCTATCTGTAAACTGGAATGAAATTGCTTGATTCGAAGTATATGTGACGTCACAGCGCAGGTACAGGTACGTTGTTGTTATTGTTGTTTTCTAATGCCAGGCGTTTGACAATAAAGCAATTTGACCTCTTGCACTCCAATATTTTTCAAAGATATTATCATGGCCAACCACTGAAGTACAGATTTTGAGGTGTTCCGAATCCATTTCTTGGTTTGAGGTGCACAATGGGCAGTTAGGGGACTGATATATTCCAATTCTATGCAGGTGTTTGGCCAAACAATCATGGCCTGTTGCCAATCTAAATGCAGCTACAGACGATTTTCGTGGTAAATCGGGAATTAACTGTGGATTATGATGCAGAGAGTTCCATTTTTTCCCTTGAGATTGTGTTATCAAATTTTGTTCGTTGAAGTCTAAGTATGTAGATTTAATAAATCTTTTCAGAGAGTAATACGTAGATTTAGGAACAGGTCTGTAAGTAGCAGTGCTGCCCTTCTTTGCTAAAGCATCCTCATTCTCGTTTCCCAGGATTCCACAATGGGATGGTATCCATTGGAATACAATTCTTTTATTGAGTGATATTAATTGAGAGAGCATTTTAGTTATTTCTGCTGTTTGAGATGAAGGTGTGTGTTTAAAGACTATTGATAGAATAGCTGCTTTGGAGTCTGACAATATAACTGCATTCTTAAATTTATTGATGTGGCATAGAAGATTTCTGAGACTTTCACTTATTGCAATAATTTCTCCATCAAAACTTGTTGTTCCATATCCAAGAGATCTATAAAGTGAGAAGAGACAGCACGTAACACCTGCACCTACACCTTGTTCTCTGGAGATCAAGGATCCATCGGTGTATAAATGAAGCCAGTTTTGTGGAGGGTACCTAATATTAATCGTCTCTAAAGACAATTGTTTCATTATTTCAGTGTTTACTTCTGATTTCAGTATCTTTCTGTTGAATTTAGATTATATTCTATATTTAATAGAGTTAAAGGGTTTGGTTTAATTTGTAAGTTTTCTTTTAAATTCGGGATATTGAATTTCTGTTTTAATTCTTGAACCATGGATATGAAACTTTTTTGAGTTTTTAATCTACGGAGAGGACTGCATGAATGCCAATTGTTTCCTGGTAATCTGATAAGTTTTTCATATTGAATCAGTGCTTTTTCTTCTATTGTCATTTTGATGCTGTTAATATTAGTATACTTTCGTATACAAAATAGTTACGCATCCTCTGCCCTCTTCCTCTAGAAAGTCAAAATCGGGACGCAATCATAGTGAGTAGTCTTGTCGATCACTGCTCTTACTAGTCGTATTATTTAAGTAACTACATCCTTGTGGCTGATTGAAAGTTCATTGCAGAGGTAAAATGCCTTAGAGAAGACGCTGAAACGTGTAATATTGCAGGGCATAGTTGAGGATATTTGAAAGACACTGAAATACCAGAAGGCATAGAAAGTGTGTTGAACGTAATCCATAAGAGTCAGTATCATAAAAATCTGAAAATTATGAAGATATTAACTCGACATTTAGCATGGATTTCTGTAGCCTACCGTGATGTTCAGTGCCAACATTCCAATAATAAATTAAATAATCTACATTTTAGGTAGTTTCTATAAAAGTGCATAGAAAATTAGTGGGGTTTCAGTGATGAGCGACATGCAATATCCTAATGAAACACGAAAAAAATATCAGACAATAGGAATATCTTTTACTACATCATGTACCCATAACGTCATGTGCTATTGAAAGAATTTCTTGTAATATACTCGTAAAATCATTTCAAGTGACATCAGCTTATGTTCAAGTTCCGTAACTTACGAATGCACGTTATTATTCACTGCAAAGATCACGAAGAAAATGAACATGAGGGCTCATGCATGTATTTAGTAGTTTCGGAATGTCGGGAGTTGACGACCTGTTTGTTTATATCCTTATCCGTTGCATTACCTGTGTTTGGCGTACTATATATCCAGTGTGTCTTTAACTTCAGTCTTTAGGTAGCTGGAATACGGAGCCTAATCATCATCATCATTCTGACACGTTCAATTCTTAAAAAATAAATGTATTTTCTAATGTACAGAGTAGAAAGACGAAATGCATACAATAATGTTGCAAAGAAAATCAATTTTCACACATTCCCAGAAATGCAGTGCTATTCAAAACGAATGACCACATCTAATACGAGAATGATGTAAATAGGCTATATTTGGCATGTAACAAATATCTCGTTTGCACTAAACAAAAAAAATAACACTCCAATTTTATTAAGGATTTAGAAAACAAAAACTAACAGAGAATGCAGGTTTAAAGACGCAAATGAATTAGTCAGTTCTTTAAATTCGAAATTACCTATTGGAGATGCATTTGACTATGTAAATCATAATATATTAATAAACAAATTACATTTTTTATGGTATTAACATGATACCTTAGGTTGGTTTACATCTCATTTATGAAATAGGAAAATAAAAGTAGAATGAAATGAAGAGGTTAAAATGGAAGTTCAAAGCCACACTTAACAAAAATAGTTTTTTTGCGCGATCATTTCTTACATATAGGCCTATTTTAAGTTAAAGTTCAGTAGTGGCAAAAAACACCGGACCGACCCTTGTAGCTGATTTCAGAACCTTGTACACTCCACAGCACGATAGACTGGTAAGTAAGACTTTCGTGGGTCGAATCCTGCCTGGGAAGGAAACTTTTTTTTTGTTCCTTATCCAAATTTATTCCCAATAATTTTCGACACAATCAAGACCACTTTTTGTGTACCAGTAAAGCTGAAAATTTGAATTTCCACGAAGTGTGGAGATCGAATTTCTTGCATCATCACAATTTTATTTTTATTGTTATATTTCTTATAATTAAAGAGTAAAAAAATTGTTGATAAACTCATAAAACGTTCATATTCGTAACACCGGTTTTTAGTTAAATCCATAACCAGTTAAATTGCTAATGATCATACGTGTATTAAATTGTTAACCTCGAAAATTTGCACTACATAATCACGTAATAAATGGGTTACAATTGATATTGCTAACGTAATTACTTCTCTAGATTTATTTGGGATTCAGCCTGATATTGCATATGAAAATAGGAAAATGATGCTGGTTGAATATGAAATTGAGTTCATAAACTCTGGGAATTAATAGAAAGTTTTGTACGTTGTGGTTCGAAAATCGTCGTTTGTGGATACACAATATAGCAGACTTCGATTCTCAGCATGGGAGTTGAACAGACAGTTAGAAGGATTGATTTATGGGGATCATTACAACGCAATATTTATGGCCACGTGCATCAACATTGGTTAGTGTAACCACCGGTTAAAATTGCCACCTATCCCCTATCTAAGCATTTTACGGTGCATTGACCTCGTTATGATTTAAACAGGAGGTTAATTACGGTAATCTGTAACCAGCCATATTCTAGTCATTAAAACATGGACATTACGACGAAGCGAAGAGAAGCGAATAGAAGCATTTGAAATGTGGATATGAAGAAGGATGGAGCGTTGAAATGGACAGAGTAAGAAACGAAACTGTGTTGAAAAGAGTGAATGACGAAAGAATGATGCTGAAACTGATCAGGAAGAGGAAAAGGAATTGGCTGGGTCACTGGTTGAGAAGAAACTGCCTACTGAATAATGCACTGGAAGGAATGGTGAACGGGAGAAGAGAAGATGTCAGATTAAGATGTATGGATCATATGCGGAGACAAAAAGAAAGGCTGAAAATAGGAAAGACTGGAGAATGCTGGGTTTTCAGTGAAAGACCTGCTCTTGGGCAGAACACTATGAATGAATGAATGAATGCAGATGACTAGGGATTAGTAGGTCTAGAAAAGTAAAATGGCTGCCAGATTCACAGTTCATTTCGAAGACGCAATATTGTATTTGGATAACTTGGATGGGGACGATGACCTTGAAGTTGTGTTAGTGGAAAGACAGAATACTTGAGGTAAGCGTTTACTACGTCGTATCGCACTCGGACTAATCGCACGGGTCGGCAAATGACAATCTTTGCTGTAATTGTTATGTAACCGAGTTCACTATATCGTATCGCACGCATCGGGTCTCGGTAAATCCGTCCACGTTTCCCGGATGAGCAACTTTTCCGATGCGTGCGATCATGGCCTTCTTTAATAAATCAATTTTAATTGCTCAACTATTACTATTATGTTGTGCCATGTTCAGTGTCGCGCCAAAATGGCAGACGGAAAACTTATTTCGCTTGTAGAAAATTGCAAAGAATTATATAATTTGAGGCGTTCCCATCACAGTAATCAAGTCGTTTCTTACATTATATTATGTAAATAATATCTCTTTCGTTTCTTCCTCTTCAATTAAGACACATGAAGCAATTACAAATTTTTATTCGCTAATACTTATAATTAATAGACCTAACCTCAAATTCCTCTGTTTTCAGCAATGTTAATATCGTACGACGCCATGTTTTAAACAGCTGATAGGGAATCCTATGAGGCGATCAGGTAGAGCCGTTACAGTGAACGCACTGCATTTAAAATATCCGTTGCGTGCGATTCGTACGAATGCGATACGATGTAGTGAACATTTATAGGCCATTCACTATCTCGTGAAACACATCCGCGCGTCAGGGTAAGAAGAAGATGGAATGAGAAGCTTCCCTCCCACCTCGCTACTATTCTACTACTTTCAAGCGAGCTCACTCACCCCCACTATAAGGTTCTTACTATATGCTACGGCGCACGCAAACATTTGGTTTAACGAGATAACGAATGACGTATACGAGGAATTAGGTGACAACATTTCAGGAGAGATGTAGTTTCCTATCCAAATCTACCGTGTCATTTATGTTGCAACAAATAGATCACTTGGATAACTCACAAACAGAAGCAGCCATATTTTCTCCATGAACTGGTTGGTTACAGCATTACGTTTCTAAGCATCTGATATTTATCGATTATCTCTGTTCGATTTCCGATCTGAAAAATCCATAGTGCCACTTATGGCAGACAAGCCCGCATTTGGTGCACTTCACGGGGCTGTCACGTTTCCCCAAATACAGAGGGACTAAAAAAAAGTGACAAGTGATTAATCGAATTTTTTTTAATTTTCCGACGTTTATGTTGTTCGTGATTATTTTTGTGATCGTTATAAGAAAGCAACATGCTCAGATGGATGACTAAACAGTAACTATGTTGCCATTAATTTTAGAATGCCGTAGTAAAATGTTCATATTAATTTTTTTCTTTTAATTTCTGTGTTCATACTACCCGCACTTCAATTTAACAAGGAGGAAGGAGACTTCTCCTTAATTACTTCATAATTCCTTTCTCATTCCATAAGAAATAGACTCAAGACAAAAATGCAATTTATAGTCGAAATGATTCACACATATAATTATATGACGCTAATAATTGAAATAAACAATAATAATACTTACTTATAAATGGCTTTTAAGGAACACGGAGGTTCATTGCCGCCCTCGCATAATCCCGCTATCGATCCCTATCCTGTGCAAGATTAATTGAGTCTGTATCATCATATCCCACATCCACCAAATCCATTTTAATATTATTCTCCCAGCTGCGTATCGGCCTCCCCAAAGGTCTTTTTCCTTCCGGTCTCCCAACTAACACACTATATGCATTTCTGGATTCGCCCATTAATGCTACATGCTCTGCCCATCTCAAACGTCTGGATTTTATGTTCCTAATTATGTCAGGTGAAGAAAACAATGCGTGCAGTTCTCCATTCTCCTGTAACTTCATTCCTCTTACAAGCAAACGTTCTGATGGGGGCAGATAAAAAAGTTACATTTTTTTCTTCCACCATGTTAATAATGTCAAAAGAAGTGCTTACACAAATTTTGGCCACTCGACCGCAATTACGAGGCCGTCCAGAAAGTGATTTTCCCTGGGGCCGTTTATAGAAGAAAGCACAATTGCATAGAAATATTTATTGAAACAGATACAGCAATTGTTGCGCTATTTGTCAACATATCCCCCACTGGAATTGAGACATTTGTCATACCATGGGATCAATTTTTGTGTCGTAAAAGTCAGCTGCCTCAGATCGGAACCAGCGTCTGCACCTCTCTCTGTCGATCCCATGATATGAGAAATGTCTCAATTCCGATGGAAAATATGTTGAAAAATAGCTCAACAATTGCTATGTCCGTTTCAATAAATTTGTCCAATGAAATTGTGTCTTTTTTTGTGTTAGCGGACCCTAGCGAACTTTTTTTTTTACGGCCCTCGTAATTGCGGTCGAGTGGCCAAAATTTGTATAAGCCCTTCTTTTGACATTATTAACATGGTGGAAGAAAAAAATTTAACTTTTTTATCTGCCCCCATCAGAATGTTTGCTTGTTAGTCCCAAATATCTTCCTAAGAACCTTATTCTCAAAATAAATAAATAAATAAATAAATAAATAAATAATAATAATAATAATAATAATAATAATAATAATATATAATTACGGAGAAGTGTAGACCTCACTATGACATTTTTCACCTATGAATAACACATGACTTCTTTTACAAATGCAAAATTTGACGATAATTTTTTTACAGACTTCCATGCATTCTATGGTCTCCCATAAGACAAAGTATACTAATCAATTATAATATGAAGTATGATATTGAATTTAACAAATTCCATTGCAATTAGATATGAAACAAACACTAGAGATAACAAAATACATCATGTAGTAGGTAATAATTCACCACCACTTTTAGAAAGATTCATGTCTAGTATTGCTGCCATTTTATAATTTATCCCTAGATAGCAATTCAACTGCGACTGAAAGCATGTAATAGTTTATTCAGAAGATATCCTCAGGATAATGCACTATTCCGAGTTCGTACAACACATTTCTCGCGTAACCATGGAATTAATTTTGTGCGAGATCGTGCGTATTTGCTTGTTTTCCGCACAGAACCAATACGCGGTAAGTGTGAAATACCACATTCAGTATTCCCAACGTAACACACATAACAATTTCCCTCTTCTTACCGCTTAAGCGCGACATTCATTTTACTGCTTTAGGCTTTTAACATATTATTTTTAGAGACGTTTAACATAGTAATAATTATAAATTGGAAACTTACCACTGCAATTTCACCTAAATTGCAATGTTAATTATTGTTTTTAAATATTTGCAAAAATTAAGTAAAGTCTACTACTCTACGAAACTTATTGCATTCCTGATACAAGTAACATTAAGGAAGCCGTGAAGAAATCAACAAGATTCCAGATGCGGAAGTTATTACTGCAATATGTTATATAAATAATATTGTTAAAATATTAAAATTCAAAATAAATCATTACATAACCTTACCGTTTGTTTTAAGTTCGCATTTATAGACTGGGGGAAAAAAAAGACAGACGTATATCACGGCCTGCTGGAGTATAGTAAACACAGAAAACATTTTATAGCAACAATGTTGAGAAAGATATTTTGGTTTTCCGAAGTTGCCGTCATTAAACAGAAACCAACATGGAGATTTCATTGCAACTAATTAGAAATTCGTCTTTCAGGTATGTAATAAACGATCTTCGCACAAAATAATGTACGATACACGAGCGGTATGTTTGTTTTCATGTTGTCGGAAATTAAAAAAGCTCAACTACTTTTCGCTTTTTCAATCTTTCCCTCGGCCATGAAAACGTCAACATACCGCTCTTGTAACGTATATTACTATTATCAGGACTTCATTCCGTGTTCGTACAACTGGGCCTTAGCCACTGTTGGGACAGCATCACACTACTTTGGTTTGTATGCTCCACATAGTGTTCTAAACAATAATACATGTAAAATCATTACTTTTAGGCGAATTAGTTCGTAAAGGTTGCTGTCTCCATTATTCAAGAAAACAGAGGCTTATCAATCACTCGTTTCGTGCTGTGTTGATGTATCACGTTTCGCCGATAGACGTGAGTTCTTACAGCCTGGAAGGGTTTATCCTGGTTGCCCCACACCCCTCAGCGGCATCGATCGGTCAATTGTAGCATCCGACATCGAGTCGCGATGGAACGCGTATACTGGGCCAATTAGCAGCTTATATAAACCCAGTGAATGGTGTGTATAAAACACAGGCGCACTGCTGCTGATGATGGCGGTGATACTGGTGAATTCCAGCAGCTACTACTGCCTTCATTAGAGCATAGGGCGTTCCCGATACACGTTAAATGTATTATACGCGGGGCCGGGAGGGACGGAACATGCACTGTGGCAATTTCAAGGTAGGATTGGGGGCACGGTAGTGTAGGTACAAACATTTAACTACATAAACATTGAAAGCGTAATTTACAGGCTTGGATGTACTCCTAAACGTCCTCGTTTAATGCCGGACGGAGGCATCTGATATGGCTATATTATCCGTAGCATCGTAGTTGAATGTTACACAGGGAAAGTATCACACCACGCTCTTACCCCAACTGTCTTCATCAGCCGTATTCGCTACGTAAGAACATGCTAAGACCTTAATGATACTATTGCTGGCTTACTCATGAACGACACGTTAGGGGAATCCGTGTTGCATTGCACGAACATGAAATTACGAATGTGAAATTAGTTTAATTGCCCATCTCTACAATTTCCTTTCTCTTCTTCTTCTTCTTCTTCTTCTTCTTCTTCTTCTTCTTCTTCTTCTTCTTCTTCTACTTTCTCATTCTCCAGTCGCCTTGGAACTCCAGTTGGGAATCTAGTACTCCAGGTTCACTGGTCGAATTACGAAATTCAGACTATAATTTTTTTTTACTTGGTTATTTAAGGACGCTGTATCGACTACGAAGTTATTTAGCGTCGGTGGGATTGGTGATAGCGAGATGATATTTGGCGAGCGAGGATTCGCCATAGATTACCTGACATTTGCCTTATGGTTGGGACAAACCTCGGAAAAAAATCCAACCAGGTGATCACCCCAAGCGGGAATCGAATCCGCGCCCGAAGGCAACTCCGAATCGGCAGGCAAGCGCCTTAGCTGTCTGAGCTACGCCGATGCTCTACACCATAATCACATGCATTTATTTATTTGTTGTAAAACAATCAGGTGTTCACCTAACGAAATCTTAAGTCAGACTAATGATAGAAACACACTAATAATGTCCACATTTTATGCTAACAGTGCTCAAGAATGCTTCTACCGATCAAAAATGATCTTAAAATCAACAATGGACTAGTTTTTATTACAGTAAATAATGGAAAATTATAATGAAATCTGAAATTAATATTTAGATCTTAAACGACAAGAACATAATTTCCCACATAGTAATGATTATTTATTGTTAAAATATTCAGGATTTAATATAATACCTATATTATAACCCCATAATTAACGAATCAGTCACGAATAACATTTTCAGTTGTACAAATCTGTGAATCAATGCAGATGTTATAATAATTCACTACAAAAATAAAAAGTTTATTATTTATATATGTATTTATTTATTTCTGTATTTATTGTCTTTACTTATTTCTTTATTTATATCTTTATTTATTTATTTTTATTTATTTATTTATTTTTATTTAATTATTTATTTTTATTTAATTTCATTTATGTAATTTAATCTATTTAATTTATTTATTTAATGTTATTTAATTTATTTTATTTAATTAATTAATTAATTTTTATTAATTTTTATTTATTTAGTTTTATTTAATTTTATTTATTTAATTTTATTTACCTAATTTATTTAATCTAATTTATTTATTTTATCTATTTAATTTATATATTTATTTATTTATTTATTTATTTATTTATTTATTTATTTATTTATTTATCACGAAGAAAGGTAGATCTGCCTCACAGACCAAGTGACCATTCAGTTCCATATTACAAATATAGAAGAATTTAATTTAACTAATTAATATGAAAACTGTACTAATTTGAAAACTAATAGGCCTATCGCTAACTGTAAAAACTGTTATAGAATTTTGATGCCATAACATTATTAATGCAAATGAGTATTTATTTGTTTACTTGTTTCTTTGCTTTATTTATTTCTGATATATTTATTTTGTGTTCATTTATTTTTATTTGTTTCTTTGTTATTTGTTTCTTTACTTACTTATTCTGACAGGATTAAGGCAACACAACACATACAAATACAAAACAGTGACAGTAAATATGAAAATTATACTACATTAAGGCGCAATAACCGATCAACAAATTATAAGGGAACACTAGAGAACAGATAATGTGAGCAGGAGGTTTAGCCGCAAAAGATTTTCTGAAATAGACAACTTTTTGCCTGACCAAATTTTTGCCTTCTTCTGTTCTTGCTTATAACCTCTGCACATCAGGGTAGAAATGGACTAACCCCGCAGATTGTCAGAGCGAAAAGCTCATGTTGTATGTAACAGAAAAGTATAATATCATGTTCGTAGGAAGTTCGTAGTTTTCTCAGAAATGATTATGTTTTTTTCCAAATGTTTAACACCCTCTTATTCGGTATCTATTGCGAGTGGGATCGTGACTTTTGTCCATATCGATAGGAGATCCAATATATTTATCCCTCTGGCATATTTCAATAGAGTTGACGGTTTTTTGTGTAAAATTTAATTAAGAAACACTAATTTCAAGCCACTGAACTGTGCGATCAAGTTGTAACGTTGTAGCTATACAGGGAGAGGGAGTAGTTCACCTTAGCAGACGGTCTGAGTTCGTTGACCTCTTGCATCTGCATTACGAGAAGAAAGAAGAGTATGTTAGCGGAAATGTTGCCAGACTGTTGAAACCTCAAATTTAATTTTGTTATTAACTGTGCACTTAATCACATAATGTATTATGGGTTTTCTATTTATTTAAGTGTAACCTACCGTCCATCTCACTCTACAGGGTTGTTTCACTTCCACCCTGTATATTGGTTACACAGTATATATGGCTTGTATTTTATTATCCTACTTTCTGCTGTTAACTGCGCAGCAAGTATACTTGTACTTGAAAGAAGTTAACAAGACACATAGGCAACTAGTTTCTGAGGCACTGCTCGCTACCCTGCAGGTACAGTCAAGTACAAATTCAAAGTTTAAAGGTGTGTAGAAATAACAGTTGAGGGCAATCAAACACACTTGTCTTATGTAAAAAATTTAACATAAATAATCGCGTGGAACTTAACGGACAAAACTTAATACTTCAAAAAGTACTGGTATATAAAAATACATACATATACAGGATGTTTAAAAATAGAGGCCATAATTTCAGGTATGTATTTCCCATATGTAGGTAATACAAAAAGTTCATCACAACATGTGTCTGGAAATGCTTGGTTTCCGAGTTATGGCCTTCAAAACAGTGATATTCACCGGAACGTTTTTCTTCCCGCCGATAGTTGCCTTTACAGCAGATGTTCAAACTGTCCGCCTCCTGCTTGAATACAGGCCTCACATCGATGTCTCATGGCCCTGCGAAGACGATCCCAAATTCCAGGAGTATTGCGTATTTCCTCACAACTTGCCACAGTTCGATTTCGAAAGGATTCCATGTCGGGCACCGGAGGCGAATACACCAATGATTTTAAATGGGGAATACATACCTGAAATTATGCCCTCTAGTTTTGAAACATTCTGTATAACATAATTAGTCATTCATTGGTTCACTTATTTACAAAAAAAAAAAAAAATAGAAAATGAATGCATAACAAAGCTATTCATTCGTTCACTGACCTTTAAAAAACAAAATGAATACAAAGATAAAATACTCTTGTGTATGTCCCAACTTCATGAGGGCCTGGGTCTAGAATCTATCCAAAGCTCATAATCCGACGCATCACTCATCTCTACGGCAGATATCTACAGGAACATCCAAATCCACTTCTCAACGCTCTTGGAAATTATAACATCATAGGCCCACATAGACGTCCAAAAGCTTTTGTTATGTAGCCTATATGTAATATTTGTATTTAAATGATTTTGTATTATTGGAGGCTGGCCTTCTCATGTTTCATGTGAAATCCTGATAAGGCAAACACCTCTTTTGGTGTGTTACTTGAAACAAATGGTTTCATGGTTGTCATGTGATTGGTTGGTTGGTTGGTTGTTTGTGTATGTAATAAAACTAGACATTCGTTCACTGGCTTTTAAGGGAACTGGGTAGTGATACCTGTGCGAAAGTTCAATACAAAAGTTTAGTGCAATATTTCTAGGCTTCTAGTGCACAGAATGGAATAAATATTTCCAGGCTTATACAATCAACCATTCTGAATTCAGTGGTATAAAGGACAACTAATTAGTTTCGTATCCAAGTTCAAAATAAACGCCGTAACTAATAAACTTTTTCCCACTTTGCTAAGTGTACCTGATTCTTCAAGTGCACATTACTTGCTACAATCTTCACTCATATACCTTGTATTTTTCTAAGGTATCTAGTAATGTGTATTGTAAATTCTAAAGCAAAATTTAGTTAAATATTTCACCCTTAGTGAAACAGAAAAAATATTGAACTTCGTTTAACATTTTTTTTTTACAGTTTCTCAATGCATATATATTTTTTCTCATGTTATGTGTGTAATATTCTTAAACCCATAGGTCTACTATGTAGAACACTGGCTACAGAAAACAGTCTAAAAATTTCATTTAAGTTCATTCAACAGTTTCAGAGAAAAGTGCACTTAAGTTTGAAAAATGTCAAAAAATGGAAAACTGCATTTAAAAAAAAAGAATAATATATGAGTTACGTGCACCGCCAAATTTAAAGAGGTCATTTAAAAGGCTTATCTGCAGAAATAGCCCCCACAGTGTTTATATTGTTTAAAGAGCAAGTTTTGTACTTTATTTTATAACGCAACATAAAAAATTGGATTCTTGGCTCGCCACTAATCACTACCTGGTTCCCTTAAGAAATACAAAACAAATACACAAATAAAATACACTTGAATAGGCTAGAACGTAATGAAATCAAGAAGCGACAAATAATTGCGTAATAAGAGAAAAATTTCCACTAAAAATTATAATTATTTCAATAAAACTGCAAAACTTAACAAGATGTCTATGTCAAGGAATGGAGAAAATTTTCGGATTTAAAATTTCACAGAAACTTTAATCGCTGTGTGCGTTATTTATTACACCGTAACTATAAAAAGACATGTAGGCTAGTGCAAATATGGTATTTCCTCAACTGTTATTTCTGTATTGATTTCAACTTTGAATTTCAAATATTGTAATTGAACTCTTACACTCTACTGTTCGTTGGCCTAGGAAAGAACACAATAGGAATCCTGTAAAGAAAACGCGAAAGACAGAGCAATCAATACCACTTCAATTCTTTGTTACATAGAACAAAGACTTCTCTACCTTCCATCACGCCGTTATTCCTTGCAAGAAGTTATTTCTTCTTTTCTACAACGCCTCAGTTTCTCGTGTGACCATTTACAGGCAGCGATATGAGAGGAGTGGATCTACTGAAAGCTAGGCTGTCGTGTCCGAGTTGAAACTCATAATATGAATGCAAACATACTCGTGGCTGTGGAATGCGTGAAGAACGGGATTTAGTTATTCCATGCTAAAATATATTTTTCCATTGTTCTGTGTAGCAAGCTTTGAAAAATAAACAGAAGTTTGTTAACCATCTAACTTGTTTTTTTTATACACATTTTCCAATCAGGTAGTTTTAAATCTTCAAATAACACTTGGTTTGGTGCAATGTTATCATCAAAGCTCGGAACTTGGGGACTTGGGTCGTGTGCATGAGTAAGGTTACAGGTACAACGTACACAAAGCTCACGCTGCAAGTGCTCAGGGACAGTCGTGTGTACTAAGAAAGTGGCCGCAACTAATGACAGGAAGAAGGACGAAGAAACTATTATGTCGAAGCCAATGACATTCAGAGAATTAAAGGTAAACGGTCTGTTTGAGGAAATAGAAAATACGTGTTATTTCGAATGGGTATTATAGAAGTTTGAAAATACATTTTGTTTTAAATTTAAGAACAGAATTTCGTGGAGAATTCGGAGGAGATACATTATTTTTTTCGAATGGAGAGTTTATATTTTGTAAGTTGTGCCACACACAAACTAGAGGCTGGAAACGAAATTCATTGAAAGGCATTGCAGTCCCCCAAATTGTAGAAAAATCTGTCCATAGCCATGGATCGAAACGTAGAGGGGCTTGCCCTAGTAGTGACACACTAATTGAAAACTATTTTCGAGAAAAATTTAGGATATACTTATCTTTCTCAGATACGAGATCAGCTAGCAACTGCTGAAAATCGAACAGAAAACAGTAACAGTGAAAACATTCAGTATTTTAAGTCTGCTACCAAAAAATCTTTGAATGTAGATAGTCATACACTGTAATAAAATGTACACAGCAGAACAGTAAATTTGATATATTTCTCATGTTTATTTTCATTATATATATGCTATGAAATTACGTGTTTCAACCTACCATAATATTATCAATATGTTGTTGCAGCCAGAAACCACTTTTTTAGCAGACCTGACAGTACCTCCGTGCTGGAAGCGGGAATATGTTGACATTGAAGTCCGGTCGCTTAGTCACGTGCAAAGACACAAGTTCCCAAGTTCCGAGCTTTGGTTATCATAAATGTGGTAGAAACTTCATTCACTACTGGTTTACATCGAGATCGATCACTAGAAAATTACAGTAATCAAAATGCGGCATAACTACTGTTTGCACTAGCAGTTTTTTCAGTGGTGACGGGAGAAATTTTTTAATGCTGCTTTGGAGGAATGAAGTGTAGAAAGAGCTTTTTTTTGTAATAAGAGTTACTTTGGATGATCCAATTTAAATGATTATCGAAGTAAACTGTCAGATTTTTAACATGCGAAGCAAGACATTGTTGGAAAGTTTAATTTTACTGAAAGGGCTGTTGTTTAACAGACTTTGATGTCCCATTAGGTTTACTTGAGATTTGACTCGTAGACATTTTGTTTTTGCAGCAGTAACTTCCCATGATTTTACGAGAAGATTCGAAGAGAACGGCAGTTACGTAGACTTTCCGCTTCCCACTATTACCATTAATACACAACACAATGTCAATACGGCGGTTGCTGTCGTCTGCGATACAACGAACTTTTCTGTTGATTATCAAGTTCGTCATTTTTTCCGGTTATTATGTGCTTATTTAAGTTGTGTTAACTCTCGCTAGTGGTTTTATATTTTATTTTATCCGTCTTAGTATTTATTTTATTAGTGTAAATATTTTTGTTTTATCACTTATTATTATTATTATTATTATTATTATTATTATTATTATTATTATTATTATTATTATTATTATTGTTACTATTATTGTTACTATTATTTCTATCACCAGCATTATTATTTGATCCCTGTAAAATTTATGTAGACTACTGGACTGTACCCGAGCACGAGCATATGCTCATTTCGGGTATCTATACATATGTATTCATTTCAAATGTAAATTGTAAATAAATTTGAATTTGAACTTGAATTTTGCATTGTGAGTCAGTCCGTACCTTCTGGTCCAAGCAGGTACAGATTCAAGATCCTCGTTAAGTTTACGTATATTTTTGCTACACTCTCTTCATATTTGTACTGTATACCAATGGTAACCCTTACTCAGAGTGCCTTTCTAGATTGAAATGTTTAACTAACTGATTCTTAATTTTATGAGAAATTAAAAATTGCCACGTCTTCAGTTTCTTTAAATAAGTATAAAGCTTACCATTCAATTCAGAATAACATCGAAGTTGAGGTCGTCCCTTTTGAAGCACTCGCAGTGGGCTTCTAAATAATTACTGGATATACGCTGTTGATTCAGCTTTGCGAGTTACAATGGAGTGTGACGTCATAAACTTTTGCCAACATAACTTTACCCCAGCCGCCAATAAGCCAGAATCTTTAGATTCCTGCGCAGAGTTGTCAGCTTGGTTGTTTACCAACTAAATCTATTTTTTATTGACGGTTTAGTTGAAAAAATATCCATCTAGTTGCAAGTGGGGAAATTTAGTCTTTTAAAAATGCTATCTATTTGAAATCTAGTTTAATGGTGTTTGTTTTAAAATAAGAGTTCTCCCGATTTTTGGTGTGAGATACGAGGGTCATATCATAAATAATGCACACTTTGGTAGAACTGTGAAGTAGATGAAGCAGCACCAATGCAAATTACGTCAGTTGTAGTTGAGGCTTGAGGGTATTAGGTTTAATTGTGCTTAGACTGTCGTTACGTCATGAATGACGTGAAGCCTTAGGTATGGCCTGGTCACAACCGAAATGTGTCGCAGCAATTGAATGGGGATACGTTTCTCGCGCGTAGAGTTCAGCGTTGTGCTTCGGCAATTGAGGGGTCCGCTCCAAGAAGGAGCTATGTCACAGTAACCATAACGTGAGAAAATTGTCTGTTACAAAAAGGTTGTATCCTAGAATTAGCCAGAGTTCTCTCGCATAGGGGTCGTGCACTGTCACATCTATAGGCCTATAGTTTAGGAAAATGAGCAACAGATGGTAGGAAGTGAGGCTCCCTCTTGCAGTGGACCATTCAATTGGTTTGTTTACATTGTTCTCTCATTCGTTGCCTGGTCAACCACATAAAGATACACCCTCTCCTGCCTATACGGCGGCAGAGTTTCCTAACAGGTACCCATGCACCTGCATTGCTAGCTACGCTCACTCTCTCTTTCAACAACGAACACTCCATGCATACCAATACGTAACCTTGTAGTCTCTGTGGGTAAATTCCTGTTTTTACTGATAACATACGTGCTGACTTGCATAATTTACTTTTAAATTAATTAATCAAATACCTTTAAGTATTTAATATATCTAAAGTTATTTGGTTGATAATTACGGAAAAACAATTAATTGTAGTTGTTTAGCACATGATTTTAGTTGTTCACTGTTTTTAGTTGTAAAATGTTTGTAATACTGGCAACACTACCCTTCCGTCAGAGGCCTGTCCATGTCAACGAAGGTCTTCCACACGTCGTCTCGCTGGTGTTCAGGGATGGTGTACTATGTGGTCACAACTAGGGACCGGTTGAGTCATGTATGCAGGATCTTCGGGCTGTAAAGCTAGCCGTTTTACGAGTATTTACTATTCATATCATCCCTATCTCCTGGAAGTTTCATGCATAGGAGACTGCCTGTGCGGTGTAATGCAGAATGACTTAGTCCACCCACACGTAGTGACAGACATCGCACAACTTAAAACCTGTGAATCTATTGAAAATGATTTGCAATAGCTTCTGAATATGTGGAATTCAGGTCAATTTTATTCCTTTCTTTCCATGCATTAATTGTATTTAAAAGCTTATAGTCAGTTTTAATTCAAACTTTTCGTAATGTCTTTCATTTCACCCCCGTCCTTCACAAATTACTTTTGAAGCAAACGACCTGGTTTAATTGCACTCTTGTCATTAGGGCATGCCCTTTACTACAGTTTTAATTACCTCCCATCAAGAATTCGGGCACGGCGAATGCAAGGTGGAGGGAGAGAACCTCAAGTATGTGAGACCTCCAGTTTCACAAGACCTGCTGTCCATTGATATAACCTACCTTGTGAAGGCGGAATCGGGAACAACTTACACTTCTGTTGTCACATCTTCACAGACCTACATATATATATATATATATATATATATATATATATATATATATATACCGTGAATGTGTATGCTTGTATGACGTGCATGTGTGTGCAAAGTTTTTCAGAAGTGACGCATAATTGCAACTAAAATTGAATAAGAGTGTTTGGACAAAAAGCGCAGACACGTAAAACTCTATATTTAGAAAGAAATATATTTTTATGCTCGACCATGCCGAAATGTAGTAATTATACACCTGGTAGTAACCCTTTCATGCACCTCATTAAAGTAAACCTATTCATTATAATTCAGTTGTTCAGCCAATGAGAAATCACATTGTACTGATTTTACCATTATAAAACCGCAAGTATCGATTATTCTCGGATATGCAATCGAAAGACAATTAGCGAAAATTCACGGAGGCTGGAAATCCAATACTGTCGCAGAAGGTTATGTTCTGTTACTATAATAATTAGCGTTAATTGTAAATAATATTCAAATAAATTCAATTTGTCATCAAGTTTTTCAATTCTAAATCAATTTCCAGGTTATATCAAGCCTAATGTTCATGTTATTCTCTAGATTATATCAAGGTCAATGACATTATTGTTCCTCGGAAAAAATCAATAATTTCGCGTCTGCGCACATCTCACAATTCAGGTCAGTTCCACTCCTCACTTACATAACCATAACATGAATACTTATCAATAATTTCAAGTTAGAAATATGGTCGAGCATAAAAAAATGTTATGTTTTATTTAACGACGCTCGCAACTGCAGAGGTTATATCAGCGTCGCCGGATGTGCCGGAATTTTGTCCCGCAGGAGTTCTTTTACATGCCAGTAAATCTACTGACATGAGCCTGTCGCATTTAAGCACACTTAAATGCCGTCGACCTGGCCCGGGATCGAACCCGCAACCTCGGGCATAGAAGGCCAGCGCTATACCAACTCGCCAACCAGGTCGACTCGAGCATAAAAAGTCGTATGAAACTTGCCTATAATGGTAATTACGAGTAAGACGCTCGTATGAAAATTATGAAACTCGCTTGCGCTCGTTTCATAAACAAACATACTCGCGTCTTAATTACTACCATTATAGGCTCGTTGTTTAATGTACTATTATGGAAATGAAAACATTTTTGCGGCTATTATTTTGCAAGTTACGAAGACATCGAGAAGATTTTCAAATGACATCATATAGTTTTTAATGTCGTCTAAAAACATATTTTTATGTAGGCTAGTATTGTTTTATGGGCAGGGCATGTAGTACGTATGGGCGAATCCAGAAATGCGTATAGAGTGTTAGTTGGGAGATCGGAGGGAAAAAGACCTTTGGGGAGGCCGAGACGTAGATGGGAGATAATATTAAAATGGATTTGAGGGAGGCAGGACATGATGATAGAGACTGGATTAATCTTGCACAGGATAGGGACCGATGGCGGCAATGAACCTGCAGGTTCCTTAGAAGCCATTTGGAAGTATGTAAGTAAGTATTTTATTTGCTTTGAACTGAAACACTATTGTTATAGTTACTATGGTAATAATTTGTTTGTTGATATATTATTATATTGTTGATTTGTTGATCCCAGTGGTGTATCTTGTTGTTTTGCACGTACCTGCTCATTTCGCAATTCTAATACCTCAGAAAAATAACTGCCTTGACTGTCACAATCATTTAAAATGATGGCCAACTTAAAAACACATTATATTCGTGTGTGATCGGTCATAGCTGTGCTTTGCTTCTCAAGGGCTGATCTCGGAACAGGTTCTTGAAGTCAGGCTTGCTTTGGCCCATTTTGTGCCCTATACGAGTATACGTGATAATTGTCCAAGTCCGAAAGATGTTCCGGATTGCATTCGTAAATGCGAAGCTGAGCCCTAATAGAACCGCGTTACATTTGTTCGGATAAAATTTCTGCACATTTAAAGGATAAAACTAAAATTCGTTGAATTGTTTATTATTATAATACACTGCTTTCTTAAGTTGACTCAGAATATTGGGAATTAAATCAATGGCTTTCCCAAAACACGGTATGAAATGTTCCCTTTAAAACAATTTTTATCTCTAAAAGGAAGCAAAAACGAGCAAAATTGTATTTAAGCTAACCTTTTTATGAGTATTTAAAATATCTGAAAGGATAACCTCGTGAAATTAATGGCATTACTTACGGTTCAACCTGTATATGTATGTATGTAGGAATACTTATGTATGTAGGTATGTTTGTATGTATGTTTTTATTTATTTTATTGGGTTATTTTACGACGCTGTATCAACATCTAGGTTATTTAGCATCTGAATGAGATGAAGGTGATAATGCCGGTGAAATGAGTCCGGGGTCCAGCACCGAAAGTTACCCAGCATTTACTCGTATTGGGTTGAGGGAAAACCCCGGAAAAAACCTCAACCAGGTAACTTGTCCCGACCGGGATTCGAACCCGGGGCACGTGGTTTCGCAGCCAGACGCGCTGACCGTTACTCCACAGGTGTGGACTTGTATGCATGTATGTATGTATGTATGTATGTATGTATGTATGTATGTATGTATGTATGTATGTATGTATGTAGGAATACATAAGTATTCCTAAGAATATTGTTTTGTTTCTTATCTTGGTTACTATATCAACATGACCTGTACTAATTATAATACTAATAATAATAATATTAATCCACCAATCTCAACATCGTCTCTTTTTTCACTCAGTTATTACTAGTATTATTATTACTAACTTTATTATCATCTTTATGTGACCTTTTTTCTTAAGTATTTTGTCGTATATTTATGTAACGGAACTGTCCCCGAACACGAACTTTACTCTTTCGGGGTACTTTAATGTAACGTTTTTTATGTATATGCTATTATTAAATAAATAAATAAATAAAATAAAATAAATAAAATAAATGTAGGGCGTATGTATGTATGTATGTATAATGCTAGTTTATAAGTAATATTTTCTGTTATCAAGACACTTTTGCGTCTTCTTTTCCTCGATATTTTAACTTTCACATAAATACGAAATCGGGCGTGAATTAATGTGTTGCTTGTAACAGTTTTTCATTTTTATACACTTTGCATTATTTTAAATGATTATCTGTATACGTATATACTTTTCTTAAACCCATTGGTTATTAATAGGAACAAAAATAGTGATAATAAAATTAATAGTCATAATTTGTTCAATTATTATTAGCTTCGTTCCATATTTGATTTCATTCTATTTGACACTGCTTTGTATACTTCAAAAATCGGTATTCTTCTTGACGGGTTACTTATCAAAAATAAATTACAGTTCAGTATGTTAACTGAAAATATTGATATCAGTTTCGACATACAATCTGTTGTTCATGAATTCACTTTCGAAACACTCTGTACTCACTAATACTAGCTACATGCTTATTTACCATCGACTAGTTTGTACCTAGTAGCAGTGACTTCATCCCTTTCAGTTCGCTATTAGACAGCTAGCTAGCTACTCGTAGTGGTGCAGGGTTTCCTCTCTGAACAGCGTGAGCTCGCCGCTCGCGTTTCCCAGCAGAACGTGATTTTGTAGTGGCTCTCAAGAAGGTTAAAGAAATCTGCAGGCCTATCCGTATAGTGTCAGAAAATACGTTAGCACAAATATTTTCGTAGCTGTTTTTGTGTACATCTTTTTTTTGTAAATAATAATTGTAAAGTTTAAGTTTGTGTTTCGTTTGTACAGAATTTATGAATTTTAATATCAATTTGTGTACTAGTGTTGTGTTAAATCGATCTTGGACGTACTTCATCCAATGGATACGACACTCAAAGGTAGGACAGTGGTTTATATAGCTCTTTGTATGGTTTGTATTAAATTTTATTGGACTCTGCGTCCATATTCCATTTAATGACAATTATTTCGGCATTTAATGTGCAGTATATTATGTTGAGTTAACGACATGAGATTTAAAAGAAAGAAAATTGGACTTCTCTGTAGCACGCGACACAGAAACTTCCACCTTGCATTCTTCCTAAGTTCTACGGTGCGGTAATCTGTGACATGTTAGGTTATTTTAGGCTTTCCGCATGTCTTAAACATACGAATCTGTTACAGGTTATGTTAGGTTAACAATTATTTTAACATTTATTTAGTTATTTATTTATTTGTTTCTTTGTTTATTTGTTTGTTTATTTATTCATTTATATACTTATTTATGTATGTATGTATGTATTTAATTATTTATTTACTTATTTATTTATTTTATTTATTTATTTATTTAATTTGTTTGTTTGTTCAGTTATTTATTTAGTTATTTATTTTTTAGTTATTTATTTATTTGGTTATTTACTTATTTAGTTATTTATTTATTTAGTTATTTATTTATTTATTTAGTAATTTATTTAGTTATTTATTTAGCTATTTAGTTAGTTATTTACCTTTTTAGTTATTTAGTTATTTATTTATTTAGTTATTTACTTATTTAGTTATTTATTTATTTAGTTATTTAGTTATTTATTTAGTTATTTAGTAAGTTATTTACCTTTTTAGTTATTTAGTTATTTATTTAGTTATTTACTTATTTAGTTATTTATTTATTTATTTAGTTATTTAGTAATTTATTTAGTTATTTATTTAGTTATTTAGTTAGTTATTTACCTTTTTAGTTATTTAGTTATTTATTTAGTTTTTTATTTATTTATTCATTCCTTCATTTATTTATTTATGTGCGTACAAATTAAATTTATAAAACAATATTTCTAGCCACTGCCGTAACAGCCAGACTTTTCAAATGTTTGTAACATTACTACTAATACTTCCGCTAGAAACTGCTTACAATAGAATGCGTTTCACGCAGCAAATTATAACACTTTTGATGGATGCTCGTTCTAGTTTGCTTATAGTTCTTCTATAAAAGAATCTGAGTCACACACTTTCTAAAGAAAGGATTTTCTCAAGATAATTCAGATAATCTCGTATACACATTGTATGTTCTGATATTGGCTAACTTAATTATGGTGTAAGAAAGCGAAGTGTAAGCCTTTACATTAGAGAAATCTGGTCACAACTTTCTATTAATACGGTGACGTTATCCAAGAGCGCTTCGGCACGCAAGCGATTAGAGCCACGCTGTTCCACACAGACTGGGAATGTAATAAATGTGAAAGCTTAATTGAATATCCAGCATAAATTTAATACAATAAATATCATTTCTACACAAATAACAGTGATTAATAAATAATAATAATCCGTGGCGCTACAGCCCACGAAGGGCCAAGACCGATCAGCCGGCTGCTGGCCTCACGGCCACAAGCCGAAGCAGAGGTGGACGATCATCCAACCAGAATGGGGGTATCGTGTGGTTAGCACGATGAGCCCCCCAGCCGTTATACCTGGTTTGCGTAACTGGATTTCGCTACCTTTCGTAGCTCCCCAAGTGCATCACGATGCTGGGTGGGCACCGGTCCCATACACTGGCCGAAATTTTATGAGAAAAATTTTTCCCCCATAAGGACTCGAACCAGCGCGCATTCCGTAACACGAGTCCCAGGCAAGATGCCTTAGACCACGACGCCACGGCGCGGGACATGCGGGGAATATAAAGGAAGAAATAGTTAATTTAATATATTGTCAGTGCCCAGTAAGACTAGCCGTCGTAGAGGGATCTGACCTGAGCGGAGACAGGGGCAGAAAGGCGTTCTATACTTGTCTTTTCTTCCAAGGACAAAGTTACCAGAAACTAATAGTAACCGTGTTACTAATTTATAAATTAATCAAATTATCTGTAATTACTTATTATTCATTGAACATAATCTAATTGTAAAATACTTAACTGAGGTATTAATTCCAAAATCAATCCAGTTCTTTTTAATGACATACTAATTAACAATTTCCAACACCTTCGGCATCATATTTATGTGTGAATCGTTTCGACCATTGTTTTAGTGTTAGTTATTTAACGACGCCATAGGTTACACCTCGTTTAAAGGCTAGAAATGCCCGCGCTGAACATGCGTGGTGTAATGTCTATACGCATTACATGCGGCAGAGGTAAATTTTCAGGAGTCTCTGACTAGTAGTGTATGGCGTAGCTATCTCTGCAGACAATCGTCTAATACTCTTGTTGTAGCTTTTTTTTTTTTTCCTTTGTGAAGAGAACTCGAAACCTGAGACTTATTATGCCAACCTTCTTATTATGGAATGATTGTTGAAGTCCTCAGGTCCACATTCTTGTATGTATGTTATTCACTGCTTGGTGCCATGCTATCGATTCAGTTAAGGCATCCATGTCTGACGTAGTCTCCCTGTTAATATTCGGTAGCCTCCTCAGATCGATGGAATCTGTTCACAGAATCACGCAATATGCCCTGTTCTATTCTATATATATATATATATATATTTTTACTTGGTTATTTAACGATGTTGTATCAACCACTGAGTTATTTCGCGTCAATGTAATTGATGATAGTGAGATGGTAATTAGTGAGATAAGGCCGGGGATTCGCCATAGATTACCCGACATTCGCCTTACGGTTGGGGAAAACCTCGGAAGAAACTCAGCCAGATAATGAGCTCAAGAACCCACGCCCGAGCACAATCCCGGATCAGCAGGCAAACGCGCTACTGCCTGGGTTACGCTGGTGGCTCTATCGTATATTGACCTTAAGATCGCAGCAGCGTAGATGTCGTGATTCAATATGGCGCCATCTGTCCGAGGGAGCTCCCTGGTCTGTCATAATTCGCTGTGAAAGCCCCTTCGCCTTTCTGAGATCTATGCAGCTCCCAAAGATAGATGACATCTGTGGGTGAATCACGGCACCATATCTGCCGGATCTCCTGGTCGACCTAAAACTATTGAAGATGATAGAATGATAGATTTAATTGAAATTTATGAAGACTAAATAAGTCCGAGATCCAACGCCGAAAGTTACCCAGCAATTCTGCTTCAATTGGATGAGGGGGGAGGAACTTCGTAATAGATCGCAACTAGATAACTTGTCCTAACAAGGACTTCAACCCGGGCTCGCTCATTTCGCAGTTGGTTACGCTAACCATTACTCCACAGCAGTGGACCTTCTTGTAACTTACTGGCATACTAGCGCTAAAGCATCTTCGATTTCGAGAACACGCATATGGCCTCTAGTGTACGATATATTAACAGAACCACTTTGTTCAGACCTGCGGTACCATAACCTTATCGACTTGCAATTCGGAGCTTTCTTGAACATCATACTCGCTCTACAGCTTTCAGTCAAGTAAGAGCACGCGAACTCCAACAGACAGTTCATAATACTGAATTCACTTTGCATCTTAAATGCATGATTACATCGTCGTAAACCACTTAAATATAGCAACATAACCTTTGATGAAGTTCTACAATATACACCACTGCTTTCAAATTATGTATGTATTTATTTATTTATTTATTTATTTATTTATTTATTTATTTATTTATTTATTTATTTATTTATTTATTTATTTATTTAAATTCAAATACACAGAATAAAGAAATATAATTACAAAATATACAGAATAAAGAAATATAATTACAAAACAAAACAAGGAGAAATACAACTAAGATAATACAAGCAATATAGAAAGAAGATACAGTAGTATTAACAAAATTTGAGACCGAATGAGCAGCGCTCGTGCTCGGTCGCAGTTCAGATATAATATTAAAATAATAATAATAATAATAATAATAATAATAATAATAATAATAATAATAATTATTATTATTATTATTATTATTATTATTATTATTATTATTATTATTATTATTATTATTATTATTATTATTATAATATAAATAAATAAATAAGTAAAATAAAATAGGAACTAAAATATAATTATAGCGGCAATGGAATTATATAATATAATATTAACACTAGAGAAGAATAATATCGCACGTGAAAAGTAGGATTAATATATATTTCAAAATTATACAATATAAATATAATATAGGTTGATTAATTCATACACATAGGCTATAAATTTATTTAATCAAATTGAAGATATTAACACGTTTATAATTTTCTTGTTATATGTTAGTGGTTTACATGTTAGAAGTTCTGGGTGTAATTTAGTTAAAGCATTGTACAACCGAGGGCCAAAATTTATGCTATGCTTTAGATCAGCAGATGTGAGACATTTAGGTTCTACTAAAGTTGAATTAATATTTCGTCTTGTGTCATAATTGTGTGTCTGTAATACAAACTTATTACGGTTTTTATGATAAAATTTTAACAGCGTATACTTATAAATTTGTTCAATATTAAATACATTAAATTCAGAATAAATTAATTTAGTTGGATAATCGAAACGTTTCTTCAAACAAATTTTAATTATTCGTTTTTGTAGTAAATTTAACGGACTAAGATTAATTTTTGTACTTCCACCCCAAAACAATTATACCATATTGAATGATAGACTGAATAATGGCCAAACAAACATTTCGTAGAAGTCTAATAGGTAAGTAGCATCGAAGATTAATGAATTTATAAATTGTTTTACGAAGCCTCTTACAAAGATAAGTAATGTGATGAGGCCATTTTAAGTTCTGATCAATAATGATACCCAGATATTTGACATACGTGGCTTCTTTCAAAGGTGGACATTTACAACTTTTGGGATCTAAACAATTTTCACTGTGTATTATTAGTCTATATTTATCGCTAAATTTTAAATTTTGAACACTGGCAGCTGTTAACGAAAAAGGAACTAAAGTTGATTTAGATATATTTAAAGAAAGGAAGTTGGAATTAAGCCATTTTTTAACAATGTTAGCACCTATATTAGCATTTCTATATGCTTCCTGCCAAGAAAAACCACTGAAAATAACTACTGTATCATCCGCATATGAATATATAGATCCATTAAATTTTTCTAAATTTATATTTAGCAAATCATTAACATATATTAGAAATAAAATAGGTCCCAAAATTGTTCCCCCCCCCCCAGAAAGAGTAAGTTACATACTCGTGCTCAGGGGGGTTTCCACATAAGTTAATGTTAAGACATTTTATTGAATAACAGAGTAAAAAGCAATAAAAAAGAAGAAAAAACATAGATATCACAATAATTATTGAACTTTAAATTTTCTCTGTAAACAGCAAATTTTAATTGATTTTTTTTAAAAGTAAGGAGCATTAGCAAACTGTATGTTTGGGAATTTAGCTATTATCATGTTATAAAGCCTTGGATCGAAGTTGCTGCTGTGATTATATGCTACAGTTGTAGTACATTTACGTACTGTCAAGCGTATGTTGTCCGTTCTTTTGGTTTCATATATATGCCAATATAAATTGAATATATTTCGGTTTTTATGTACAGAATTCAATAATACTTTGTTATAAATTTGATGGAGTCAAATACTTTAAATTCTGAATACAGCAGTTCTGAAGGATAATCAAGAGGTTTTTCAAGGCATATTTTTATTATTCTTTTCTGTAGCAGAGTTATTGGCATGAGGGAGGAACTACAAGCACTACCCCATCCCATATGTACGAAATTCAATAATACATTTTATATATTTTATGGAAGTCAAATACTTTAAATTCTGAATACAGCAGTTCTGAAGGATAATCAAGAGGTTTTTCAAGGCATATTTTTATTATTCTTTTCTGTAGCAGAGTTATTGGCATGAGGGAGGAACTACAAGCACTACCCCATCCCATATGTACGAAATTCAATAATACATTTTATATATTTTATGGAAGTCAAATACTTTAAATTCTGAATACAGCAGCTCTGAAGGATAATCAAGAGGTTTATTAAGACATATTTTAATTATTATTTTCTGTAGCAGAGTTACTGGCATGAGGGAGGTACTATAAGCACTACCCCATCCTATAATGCCGTATTGTAATATAGCTTGTACTATTGCGAGGTAAATTAGTCGTAAACTATGGACAGTCAAGTACTTTCGTAGGATGACAAAATAGTGAATAATTTTTCTTAATCTCTTGCACAGAAAAAGAACATGTTTATCCCAACGTAAATGTTGGTCGATTATTATTCCGAGATATTTAAATTGAGATTCACTTAGAATAGGATAGTTACAATACTTCCACAGTCTGCATTATCAAATTATACAGGACTGGAATTTGAGAGTAACTACGTATAGTGAAATTTTATCTGTTAAATGAAAACGTCATATCACTTAAATATGTAAACAATGCAAACATTAATTATTGATTATAGGTAATATAGTTGATATGAAATGCAAAGTGTTGTATATTATACAAACAAAAAATTGTAAACGAGTTTTTACACACATAACCATATACAGTTAATGATTTATACAACAATATTGCACACGATTTTAATTATAAACATACAACACAAAAATGTTGACTTTACTAGTACGTGAAGGCTCGTAGTGTGTTGTTTTACAATGTTTTCAATTTTCTAACTTAATTTAAGCCTTTTCACATTCACCTTTAATACTGTATTAACAATCCACTCTACTATATTACAGTCAAATGCCACACAAATGAGGTTACCACATTTAAAATTATAATTATATGTGTCTAATGATGTCACAATAGTGATGAAAACGTTCATACAAATTGTAAAATATGTAGTTCCACTCTATGATTAGGCCTATATGATAACGGTCTTGCTAATAAAAACTCTATATACAGACGTTTAACTGCCTTATACTTATACAATGAGTAGCTCGTTTATAAGTCGTGTGTAAATTATTAATAATCACTACATACGTCGCGTATAACAGTACAACTGTTACACAGATACGTCATAGTGTCGTCATTACTTCGTTTCGAAGAATATCTGAGGTTCTCTATTGCATCCGGTATAGCGCTCTAGTGTGGCGTGTTAAGTATCGATAGTACAACTGGCTCTAATCGATTACCACACTATTTTTGGTCAAAGAGTACAAGCTATAGCAATGTTATTCTAATTATTCTATGCTCTTTGGTTTGTTCTTCTGTGGTTACAAGGCAGCCATCATCATAAAATGACAGTCGATACGAACAGCTGTTAGAGAGGCGGCCATTTTTTTTCTCTATATACAACTCTTAAACAAGGGGTTTCGTGTATATAACTACTGCAAAGCAATTCCCATTGTATAGTTACAGCATGTTTATACACCCATTGCTTATGCATGGTTTATTAGTAAAGTTTTGTCTCAACTCTGCATAAGTCTCGTATAAAACCAAACACAGTTTATTAGTAAGACTGTAATCCAATGACGGAAATATAACAAAACATTTGATACCATACTCATGGTTAAAAGGAGTTGAATTGATGTTACAATTTGAAATTTTGCAAACCGCAACACACAGTTCAGTAGTTCCTTGTCCACACCTGTGGAGTAACGGCCAGCGCGTCTGGCCGCGAAACCAGGTGGCCCGGGTCGGGGCAAGTTACCTGGTTGAGGGTTTTTCCGGGGTTTTCCCTCAACCCAATATGAGCAAATGCTGGGTAACTTTCGGTGCTGGACCCCTGACTCATTTCACCGGCATTATCACCTTCATTTCATTCAGACGCTAAATAACCTAAGCTGTTGATAAAGCGTCGTAAAATAACCCACTAAAAAAAAGTAGTTCCTTGCATTAAACGGCGTTTTGTTTATTCGGTTGTTCCTGACGATCTGATTTTTGTTTTCGTAAGAGACATGATAAAACCCCAGTTTTTAAAGTAATCATTCATTCATTTAGTGTTGTGCCCAAGGGCAGATGTTTCACTGCAAATCCAGCTTGTTCCAGTCTTTCCTAATTTCTGCCTTCCTCTTTGTTTCCTCATATTATGATCCATGTATCTTAATGTCGTCTACCATCTGATATCTTCTTCTACCCAAACTCTTCTCCCGTTCATCATTCCTTCCACTGCATCCTTCAGTAGGTAGTTTCTTTTCAGCCAGTGACCCGACCAATTCTTTTTCCTCTTCCTGATCAGCAAAGCTCGGAACTTGGGGACTTGTGTCGTGTGCATGAGTAATGTTACAGGTACAACGTACACAAAGCTCACGCTGCAAGTGCTCAGGGACAGTCGTATGTACTAAGAAAGTGGCCATAAATAATGACAGGAAGACGGACGAAGAAATTGTTATGTCGAAGCCAATGACATTCAGAGAAATAAAGGTAAACGGTCTGTTTGAGGAAATAGAAAATACGTGTTATTTCGAATGGGTATTATAGAAGTTTGAAAATACATTTTGTTTTAAATTTAAGAACAGAATTTCGTGGAGAATTCGGAGGAGATACATTATTTTTTTCGAATGGAGAGTTTATGTTTTGTAAGTTGTGCCACACACAAACTAGAGGCTGGAAACGAAATTCATTGAAAGACATTGTAGTCCCTCAAATTGTAGAAAAATCTGTCCATAGACATGGATCGAAACGTAGAGGGGCTTGCCCTAGTAGTGACACACTAATTGAAAACTATTTTCGAGAAAAATTTAGGATATACTTATCTTTCTCAGATACGAGATCAGCTAGCAACTGCTGAAAATCGAACAGAAAACAGTAACAATGAAAACATTCAGTATTTTAAGTCTGCTACCGAAAAATCTTTGAATGTAGATAGTCATACACTGTAATAAAATGTACACAGCAGAACAGTAAATTTGATATATTTCTCATGTTTATTTTTATTATATATTATACTATGAAATTACGTGTTTCAACCTACCATAATATTATCAATATGTTGTTGCAGCCAGAAACCACTTTTTTTAGCAGACCTGACAGTACCTCCGTGCTGGAAGCGGGAGTATGTTGACATTGAAGTCCGGTCGCTTAGTCACGTGCAAAGACACAAGTTCCCAAGTTCCAAGCTTTGCTGATCAGTTTCAGCTTTAAAGTAATATTCGAGGTGAAATTACTTTTGTACTCTTCTGATTTAAGTTTTATAGCGATTTTATTTTTTTGTCTTCCCAAACGAATTAGACAGGATTTTTTTATGTCTTGCAGATGTTAAATTACCTTAATTTCAACCAGAGAAATTATCTGTAAATGAAGAATAGAAATTTAGAAAGTCTAATAAAAATAATGAAATTAAATTTAAATTTATTATCTATAGTCATAATATTAATTTTTAAGGTAATGCAAGGGGCATTCCTTAATGAGGTAAGTCTGCCATCTGTGAACTCGAAAGAAATATTGATTAGTAAGTTGTAAGCCAGGAAACCTTTCATTACAGTGTTGTGTAGTGTAAGGAAAATAAAGAACCTTTGACGAATGTTAATTAAAATGTTGAAGTTTAATTCATATTTGAAACTGTGAAAGCATTACGACTTAAATTTGTAATCCTTATCTTATAATTCAATAGCGATTCTGAAGTACAGGATATAGATTTTATCGTTACAAGTAATTATATTTCCCCCATTTCCAGTCACCAACAACTCCAAATCCATTCATCTTGGCCCGCTGTCAAACCACCAAACATTTACAGCTATATGATGAAGAGTCAAACCCACGCAGTAAGTGAAATTTATGTCCTCTCCTCCTTCCCTCTCACCCTCCCTCACCCCCGCTCCTAAAGAATACAATTCCAGGTCATGAAAATAAACGCCAACAGTTCATCTCTGCCATCACAAAATTCCATCGTGTTGTTATCATATTATAGTCTCCCAGATAAAAGTTATGCTTGTACATTCATGTAAAGCTTCACTTCTTGGTATCCGCTTCATTGTAACAGCAACATTTCGCGCTGTCACGTATCTGAAGTTTAATAGAGTAGCTTTATAATAACGAATATGAATGTACTTATTTAAAAAAAAAAACTATAATTAAAAAATCCAGCCACATTGTAATGTCAAAAGAAGAAGTGGCCGCTCTCCAGATACTAAGTTCCCTTCGAGTATCTCCGCTACAATTCGGAGACAGGCGATGTTGCATGTTTTGGACCACGATGCCTGCTATTTACAGTTATAATTAAAGTATTCTACGTGTTACACTTGTAGCGTAATGGTGGCGTTTCGGCCTGGTCTACTACTACCATCACCAGCACATTATCACCGCCTAATTGTGTTATCACACAAACACCTCTTTTACCACTATGACTACCACTACCATCATCATACTCACGGCAACCACTACTATTAATTGAATTCTCTACAGTTAAGGTGTCTGACTGCAAATTGCTACAGTTTGACGATAGTGAACTCGGAGAAAAGTTCTTCTCCTATTCGACTATAAATTTAACCAGTTTTGGAGACAATGAATGTTGATAACATGGAAGAGGAACTCCTTGAAAACGATTAAACATTTTACTTTCGTCAATTTCTCTGTTATGGTTTTTGATACAGATACAGGTAGCTTCTTTACGCGAAGGTCTGTACTAAGTGCACAAACATTATTACGATACGGATAAAAAGTCTCGAATTACTAGCAGAGATAAAGGTGGTATATACAACTGTATATAACGTCTAGTCTCCTGCTTAAAAGTGAGAACAATTAGGTTTAATATGCAAGTTAATAGACATAAAGCACAAGCTGTTTCTTTCAGCAAGAATTTGCTCTTGTTTAGTATTTTTCCAGACCTTTTATCTTAATGGCCGCTAACAGTAGATAGGGAGAGAATATATTTACACGGGGTAAAGCATCTTCAAGCCCAGAGTGTAAATTTCTTCCCGTCTCCGTGCTCCTTCCTGAACACTCCTCTGAATTACGAGGACGGCCTTCTTTAGATATTACGAACGCCACCCCAATGCTGGAGACGACAGTTGCTGCTGTTCTTACACCTGGGGAAACTAGTTTAGGGCTAAATTTATCACATTCATGAATCTCGGTGTTGCTCTTTCTTCTTCTTTCTTTAATTTCCTTTCTTGGACCTTTTTAATGTATGTTTTGAAAGGGAGGAAAATGGAGAAAGGTATTCTAATTAAAAGAAACCCCTTAAAGCTTCTTAAAAATAGGCGAGCTTTATTGCATATCCGGCACAAACTGGAGCAAAAGTAGAGAAACCTACTAAGAAAAAAGGTTATTTATTTAGTAGACCTCATTTATTACGGAAAGGTTGGTATTTTATGCCGAAGATAATGGCGTAGTGGTTAGTATAGACACTTCTTTTTCGATACATAAAATGCATAATGTTCCGCTCGATGCAGATAATTTTAATTGGTAGTAAAAATTTAATTGTTAAAGATATATGTTTAAAATAAGCGCCATATGATGTAAAAATTCATCAAGTTTAAATTCAAGAACCAGTAATTTCATTTTATAACAGCAAAAATTTCCTTTTGGACTGCCTTGAATATATTCAATTAAAGTGTGACCATTTTTTCATGCACTATATTTTTATGATTTTGCATACACATTACAATGATTTATTTAATTGGTAAACAATAAAACTATATATTTTTACCAATTTATTACCACCACCACTACTTTGCCTGGACTGGTTCTAAAATATCATCTACAACTGGCCATTGAAGGAAAGTGAACCCTCTTTAGGGAATTAATAGAGTGATAAATTCGACCATGAATTTTGAAGGCGTATTTCCTGAGTTCGAGCACAGTAAATGCATTATTCTTTATAATAACGATGAAGAAATTCCTAGTAAAATCCTAGTAAAATGGGTTCAAAATGCAGACTGAGATTTATAACAGAGGAGGTTCATTATGTATAAGTTACAGGTTTTTAGACTTCTCCTTTTTTATACCTGTAATAATGAATTATATATTTTCGGGGCTCGCACTCGGCATTAATTGGTTCTTATGTTGGCGGTTCCATAGATGAACCTTCCCTACTTCAAACACAATCTTTGGAATTAGACAGAAGTCTTTTAGGGTGCTATCCATAGACATTTCGCTAGCCCGCGCTACGAGCGTGCTAAACTAGCCCCGGCTATCAACTGGTTACTTGTACAGGATTCATATCATATGACATCGCTAACACTGGTTTATGAATACGAAAAATGTTAGTTCGCTGATCATCCACCGGAAGCCCGCGCTAAGAATGTCTATGAATATGGCCCATATACTCTTCGCGCGTCTTGTACTCTTTGTTCGACCTGAAGTGGATTTTTATCGAGAGGAAGATTGGCATAAGTAACAAATTTCGTCACAGTGGAGGCAAATGACTTAAGGTTGGTAATGCAAAATGCGCAAGAAGTATGTTGGCACTCCTTCAGATGTTAGAACATAGCTGGACAAATACTGCAGTTGAGAGGAGTGGATCAGGACAGCACATTTGCATAGGTTCTTTTCAAACTGAAATGACGAGTAAAACGTACAGTTAAAATTACTCTAACCTAACCTAACCTAACCTAACTTAACATAAAAAGGTTAGGTTAGGTTAGGTTAGGTTAGGTTTGGTTAGGTTAGAGTAATTTTAACTGTCCTACGCTTCACTCGTCATTTCAGTTTGAAAAGAACCTAACCTAACATAAAAAGGAGATGTGCAAACGTGCTGTCCTGATCCACTCCTCAGTTGAGCCGAAATAAAACAAATGCACTGTTATATCGACTGATATTTCCCTAAAAATGAAAACAGAGGACAATTTGGCGCTAAAAGAAAATCGCTTTATTTCAAACTTTGTTATCACTTTATCACGTTTTATCATGAACCGAATTAAGACAGAAGAAGTTATAATAATCCCTCTGTATCTGAAACAGCTAATGTTTTTTTTTTTAATTAAGAGACAGAGCACCTTCTTCACATCGTAGCATTGCTGTTGATACTAAGCGTGGAGGATTATAAATAATTAATTACGACAGTATGCATTGTGACCCAATGAGTCACGTTTAATCTGGCCACGTGGCGGAAGCTGTTGACGTATTAACATGAAAGCTGGTGGTGAAGGAAAGACATAAGTTCGACAAAACTGAAGAATGCTTGAATATGTAGCCTATGCTGATAGATGGCTTAAGGGATAACAATTGAAGCGTCGGCTGGAACAACATTGTAAGTTACATAATTTTCATTCGGCGTGTTTCCGTGTAATAATGTTGTATGTCATGTTACTTTGCTATACTCTTTGGCTTTCAACTGTCCATCAATGCAGTACGTGAAATTTGTCCACTCAAAAGTTTGCTACCCTCATAAGAACAACGTTGTACGCGTACACATTTTTGCAGCTCCTGTAAATTTTACCAAATGTAACTTATAACATTGTTACAGCCGACGCTTCAATTATCCAGGGGACTTTAAGCAAATATTAAATATTGGGATGTTAACGCAACAGTTAATTGATTATTATTGCGGAATATACAGGGTGATCCGTTTGGGCATGGATAAAATAAAAACACCGTAAAAAATTTACTACTGAACTTTATTTGTTGAAACTTTGTGCATACAACACTGAAAGATGGGAGATTCCTCAGAGCTCAACATGACCTCCATTGCGCACACTGCACAACTCATAACGGTGATGCAATTCAGCCCATGTTCTTTGTCACATAAGAGGGGTGATTTGTTGAAAAACTTGAGTAATTTTTACTCTCAGATCATCAATGTTCCTGGATTTCTGTGAATAGACAATGTCTTTAACAAAACCCTACAGGAAGAAGTCAGGAGGGGTTAGATCTGGGGAGTTTTGGGACCAAGCCGAGAGATAGCTGATTCTCGTACTGGGTTTCGCCTGCAACCTCCTGCATGTTTTTTTTTTTTAAACACAGAATCTGTATCTACAAATTTTCCATACCACAACATTATGGAATCATATTTAGGTACATTACGCACATCATATTCACGTCAAAATTCCTTTTGAACTCTTTTAACACTCAAATTTAGCATACCAAAGAACACATTGTGCCCGCTGTTGATTTGCAGTAGCTATTTTATTCATCTACGATTTTCATTTGTCTTTTCAGATTATGGAGTGTTGATTGTCGTATATGGAAACTCCCATCTTTTAATTACGATATAACCAACAAGAAATTTTTTATACTATCGTAATAGCTTTATAATAATAAATTAATATTATCCATACCCAAACCGATCAGACTGTATTTAAGCTTTTAACCGTTTAGATTCAATGAAATCAATAAACGGTTAATTTCTGATTCAAGCAGTCTAGAAAGGATTATTTAATAATTAGTAATTGTTGGTATTTCTGAATAACTATGTTCTGCTGGTGGTACATTTTTTAATCATTCAGTTGGAGGTTTGAGACCTTGATATTGGATTAAGATTTAATTTGGATGAGGAAATTCAAATTGAGGGTGATAGGTTGAAATTGATTCTATTCCAGCAGTCCAAATAAAGGTTGAATCTTACGTCGGTCTTACATTAAATTGTAGAGAAAAGCTTAAAATACAGGAAATGGTAAAATGACCCGAAAAATTGTCAAGATGTCGTGACAGTAGTCGGTCGGTAAACAGAACTTATTTGTAACATTTACTTGCAAAGCATCGTGGCCAGACATTAGGCTACTAATAATATTTACCGATACGCGAGCGCAAACAGACCCGACATTGTGCTTCTTGTTTCTCCTGTAAAAATTAAAGAGCTTTTAAGATTAATAAATTGTGTGAAGATATTTGGAGATGTTATAATTCCATATAATCATACAATTGAATTTAAAAAATGTGGTGTGGCACATATGAATTTGGTAATTACTCTTGCAGGGACGGATAGAATGAAAGATATAGTCTAAATCACGTTGACAAGGTTGTTTCCGTAGTAATCTAACAGTTCTGAAGGTAATGTTCTTTTCAAATCACTGGTAGCCAGGTGAGCCCAGTCACTAAAAGTGAGTGAATGATCTTTTATGGATTATTTCGCAAGTATATCAACATTGTGTGATTTATTCACATTTATCATCTATTGTTAACTGAAGTTTCAATTGACAGAATTATAGTTTCAACTAACCATAAGTTCATTTACGGAACTTATTGTCAGTTTTAGTGAACCCCACTTGTGTAATTACAGATAATCAATTTCCTTAAACAGAGTAAGAGTAAGTACTGCACATTAATGTAGCCTATGTATCAGGTATTGAACGTCAGTATAGGCTGGTTCACAATAAACCGGGAACGGAAACAACGAGAACGAGAATGGAAATATTGTTAAAATAAATGTATTTATAGGCCTCGCCACCGTTTTTGGCATGTGAAATAAGTAATGGGAACCTTAAGTGTGAGTGTCTTACCTTTGTAGCAGAGTATGGGCGATAAAGCTGGTTGGCAGATTGTTGATGTGACGCGTATTTAGAAGAAGGTACCGTTCTCAGCTACAGTGGCAACAGAAACTCGCTGACTGGATACTGTACTCAAGGACACACAGCAGGAACGCTAGCGTAAGGAAAGTTAAGTGCGAGTATCTTACTTTTGCCACAGTCTGACAACTGTGGTTGGCAGGTTGCTGACGTGACGTGTATAGGAGGTGGTACCATTCTCAGCTGCACTATCAACAGATGCTTGCAGAACTCAAGGACACGCGCCAGAAACGCTGGAGTCAGCAGTAAATGTGAGCATTCACAATTAACTTTCACGTTCCCGTTCCTGGGCTTCGGCAAGCTTCTCGTTAATTGTGAATGCTCACATTTAAATACATTTATTTTAACAATATTTCCGTTCTCGTTGTCGTTTCCGTTCCCGGTTTATTGTGAACCAGCCTTATACTACTTCTACGTCTGGGTGTAAATCTTATTCTTGTGCCGGATCGTTAGACGTGGCGCACGCATCGATATGACGAAGCGCATGCTGGGAATTCGATGTCCCCACGTCGGCTGCTCCTCTTCTAAATCTCGGAACGGCTCTCTTTCTTCAGAAGGATCTCTCTCGTGGAAGATAAATCAGTCTTCCAAATCTAAAGCTGTCGTAATGCTCCCTCAGTTTCCTGAGGTGTATTGTGAATACAGATGTCCAACGAACAAACCCAGGATTTCAAATGAAAACAGCAAAACAATAACAGTAGTAATAATAATATAATCATTTTATGAAAATTAAAAAAAAAATCATGTATTTAATGTACCTGATTTTTTAAAACCTCCAAAATAGAATCATATCTCATTCTCAGATTAACATATGAAAATAGTTCTAGTTACCAAATTAAATGATGTCTGTAGACTATGTAAAAATAATCATTCAAATCCTTCGACTAGTTTATGAAAAAAATTGACACTTATGTCTCAATGTTTTAAGGCAACATTTTTTTCTAATCTAATTTATTAAAGTAAATTATAACATGTTTGCTGGAATATTACAATTTACAGTTATGTTCGTCACAGTTTCCTTAAGGGGGGACTGAACTGAAAAATGGGTATATATTATGAACTAAACAGACTTTTTTGGATTTTTATATTAAAAAATTCTAATTATTATTGTGAATCATTTCACCAAGTTTCATTTGCATATTCCGCTTTTAAAAAGTGTTTCTGCCGCCATTTTTAAAGTCGTGCGATATTTAAATGCAAAACTACTATGTTTTCTTCAATTTTCTGATTGTTTGCACATTGAAACAGAGAGTCCGTTTCAGATAGTACATATATTTGTCCAACTAATAGCAGAGTTTCAAGATGTATGTTTTCTTGTACTATATTATCAGAATATTAACATAAATTTAATATGAATAATTAATAATGCTGATATTACGTCTACTTACACGGCAGTTTTGAAAATTTGCATGTATCTACTAAGTAATGCTCAGAACTAGTATGGAAAAAATAATTCATGTATCTTTTATTGTTATAAATTACCAAAATGCATTTCATTTTAACTTTGCTCTCTGTTTTCGCTGTTAAAATTTTTTCTACACATTCACTTCTTCAGAATCTATCTACCCCACATTTATGGACATATTGTTCTGAAATTTTTTCTGTTGTTTCAGTATATTCCAATATGTAATAATTGGTCTTCAGTTTTGTGTAGGCCTAGTGTAAAGTATGATTGGGTCTAAAAAAATTTAATTCCCTAATATACATGATTTTTTAAAATTTTGAAATGATTAAATTCAATAATTTTTGCTTCAAAACATAATTATTGGAGCTAGAGAAAACTAAATCCCATTTATGTTCCACCATGCCATAAGCTACCTTAAGAAAAAAATTATTACGAAATTTGTGAAATTGTAGCACAAGATAGGAATTATAAATGAGGGTTTCACAACCAGAGTAGACCAAGTCCTTCTGGAATAATTATGAGAAATTGAGTCTTAAAGTTCCTGGCTCACGCTTAGCAACCTTTACCTTCCATAGGAAATGCTGCCCTCTGTGAAGTAACAAATGAGTTATGGTCTTCATTTATTATGGCAATGAATAAATCTAAGTTTTCTTCATCCGAGATTGTATTAATCCACAAACTGACTACTGGTGGATTGGTCCACTCTGGTTGTGAGCCCCTCATTATACTTATCAAAATATAAATATAAAATTAATATGAATAATTAATAATGCTGATATTAATTGCACTAGAGCTTTAAAAATTTGCATGGTATGTATCAAGTAATGTCCAGAACTAGTATGCCAAACATTTATGTATCTTTTATAGTTTAGAAACTACTAAAATTCAGTTCAGCCCCCCTCTTAATGTGTCTTAAAAATTTAAAATGAATAGCTTTGAAACTTGACGAGATAGAGAGCAAAATGTGGCTACTGTATTTTATAGTACCTTAACCGACGTCCAACGGATCTCTTCCGTCTGAAAAGACGACATCGCTGGATTTTCTTAGAGTTTCAGCCTCTATCCATTCACTCTATGTTGTCTCTCCAGTTTTCCTTTAATTTCTTAATGTACTCTAGAAGCGGTTCAATCTCTAATTCCTTCAAGAAGTCATTGCTCCTTCTGAGATCCCATCTCGTACAGCCAGCAATACAACTCATAAACTGCTGTAATTCGAGAGATGTTGCATTTTCAGGTAGTCCATGATTCGCTCTTATACGTTTCGGGCTAGAATTTTGTAAATTTTGTTTCTGATATCCTTCTGTATTAGTGTGTCCCATAACTGAATTTATTGTGTCAAAAGTGTTTGTAAATTTATATAATTTTGTGTGGAATAATCTTTATTATTATTATTATTATTATTATTATTATTATTATTATTATTATTATTATTATAGTCGTGTATAATTGCAATTTGTAACATTTATTAACTCACGGCAATGATAACACTGTCAAGATGCCATACAATTTTTTCCAAGAAAGAAGATGTATTATTAAATTTAGTACCGCTATGATTAGTGTGTATTAAAAGTGCTACTGTTTAAATTCTTTAAAAAATATGGGAAACATAATTGTTAAATGACAGTGAGCCCTGACCTATCTCGTCCTGGACAAAAATAAGCAAAAGGCTAAAAATTGCAGGGAAATGCAATGTAAATTAATTTTAAAATTAGTAAAGGAAAGGAAGGACATCATGCAGTCAACTGCTCCGATACACAAAGGAAATTTTACTTTTTGATAAAAACCATGCTTCATAATGTTCATTTCTTCTCTCGTAGATGACTTTTAATATAGCGTTGTGTTAATCCTTATATTGCTTTAGAAAATTCATGTTTCACTTTACTTACAATACTTTGATATATGCCATAATGGTTCTCAACATTTCTTTGAAAATTTCCTGATGCATAACACCTTAAGGCTATAAAAATTTGTCAGCTGGAGAAAGGGCATGGTTTCTGTCTGTAGTTAATTTGATTCTGCCTACTATTTGATTTAACACCATGTCTGTAGTATCTTTTGGAGTCTAAACCTATTTAAAAACTCACTTTCATTCCATTCTCAAAATGGACTTACTCTTAGCCTGAAAGTTATTGCCTTGGGTAGAATTCTTATTTCCTCATATTCAATGTAATTAAACATTTTCATCCATTCCTCCATCATTTACGATAACATTACTAGCAATATTTTTCTCCAATAAACAGTTCGCTTTTAGGTTATAGTATGAAGTTTAACCATATCGCATGTTTATTCTCTCAAACTTGGTGGTTTAAACTAAACTAGTGTTGAAACCAAGAAAACCAGTTAAGCTGAAATTGAGAATATTGTTTTTTAAACCATAGTTTAAACTTACAATAAGTTAAAAGATAGTTTAAACTACTATTGAGAATACAACCCTTAGAAACTTAAACTCCACTTAGCCATAAAATAAAAATGGTAGCCACCCATAACATTTAGCTAGGTTATTTTACTTAGCTAGCTAGCTAGTAGGCAAAGTGAGTACAAATTAAAATTATAAAACAAAAATATTTTTAGCCACTACTCGTGTACGGTGTGGTCTTAGCCAATAATACAGTATAACATAAAATTTACAAGGACAGTTTACTAAATACAGTAAGTACTGTAACTTAATTCAGACCAATAAATAACACACAAGATCAAAAAAAGAGAGAGAAAAAATATATTTAATATAAATTGACAATCAGACAGAAGCCAGTGATATTCAATAAAAACATGAATATAGTCAATGTATGACTTGAGGCTTTCCCGGCGTTTGATGTAGAATAACTCTTCTCGGGTTCTCAGCCAGGTGAGTTGGAGATTAGCTTCCAAGCTTTCGACGGCTAGCTCTGCCATCTTCTTCGTCCCTGAAGAAGATGGCAGAGCTAGCCGTCGAAAGCTTGGAAGCTAATCTCCAACTCACCTGGCTGAGAATCCGAGAAGAGTTATTCTATATGAATATAGTCGACAGAAATAAAAAAGTAAAAAAATTCACACATTTGTTAATATCATGAATAATTTTATAAATTACTTTTTTAGATGTTTCAATTTTAAAATATTTCAAATTTGGAAAATGGTTTGTAATTTTATTATAAAGTCTTACGCCGAAACTAGAACCATGTTTAAGAACTGCACTTGTATGACATTTAAGCTAAATTAATGGGAAAGTAGACTTTTGTCTTCCAATACGATATTCATGTCGATTAGATTTATGTTTTATTTGATTTTTGTGGTAGTCAGTAAACTATATTTATAAATTTCTTCAATAGTTAATACTTTAAAATCTGTATAAATTAAATTTGTTGGGTAATCCATATTTTTGGTTAGACAAATTTTTATTAATCTTCTGTGTAATAATAGGGTCTATTAATTAAGTACAGATGATGCTACTCCACCCAAATTTATTATACCATATTGTGTTAATGATTGTACTAAAGCTAAAAATATTATTCTCATTGCCTCCTTAGTGATAAAATGTCGAAGTATTATGAATTTATAAATTGTCTTTCTTATACTTGTACACATAAAATCAATTTGTTTATCCTAACTAAATGCTTATCTATAATAATTCCTAAATATTTGACTTGTGTGGAAGGTGTTAGGTGTGGGCAATTACAATAATTATTTGTTAATTCATTACATGAAATATTTTATATTCTTCTTCTTCTTCTTCTTCTACTACTATGATACTACAGCCCAAATCGGGCCTTGACCTCCTCTATTCTCCTCTTCCAATCAGATCTGTCCAGTGATGCTCTCTTCCATGCCGTTACTCCCAAAACTTGTCTAGAATCCACCCTCACTGCACCATCCCATCTATCCTTCGGTCTGCCTATCGGTTTTTACCATATATCCTTCCCTCCATTATTTTCCTAGGTATCCTCTGGTTCTCTATTCTGTTGATATGCCCAGCCCATTCCAATCTTCGGAGTTTGATGTGTGTCACTACATCCATATATCGATATTGTTCCATTACTTCCTGGTTATACCTTATCCTCCATTGTCCATTTTCATTAACTGGTCCAACCATCTGCCTCAATATCTTTCTTTCGAATGCACCTAAGGCTGATTCTATCTTATTATTCATTACCCAAGTTTTACATCCATAACAGAGTACTGTTCTAATCATTGTTTTATAGATTCGGAATTTAGTTTTCTTATGTACAAATCTTGATTTCAGGATATCCAATAATGCAAAGTATGTTTGATTTCCATTTGATATTTTATATTACTAAGTGTTAATTATTCGTAGATGTAGGTAAATCTTTCGTTGTTAAAGAAAATGAAATGTAGGTAGTTTTATTAATATTTAAGTACAGGTGATTAGAGTCAAGCCAATTGAACTGCAATGACAAAATATTCGTTTCGACCTTCCTGTCTCGCTTTACTCCCATGAGTACGGGGGTGGTATGAAGGTCAATTGCGTGTTACTTCTTCGACGTCACGCGCCACGCCAGAATCATCGCCCGACTGTGTTTTCCCCATTCAATTAATCATAGTCGCGCTGTGCCTTACTCCTTTGTTTTTGTTGTTACAATCACGCGAATTCATTGGATTGTTTCTTGACAGGCGCATTGTTTGCTAAATGGTGCAGATGCTAACGAGATTTTCGCTTGGCAGTTTCGGTCTCGGGCAACAGTCCAGATGTTTGCAATTCTGTAACTAATTGATTGCCCATTACAGCCAGTTTCACTTCCATGACTGGCTCTATCATACTGGACGTATACGTATACGTATAAAAATCAATATCCGTTACGATTGACACCGAAATCTACTTCCCATGATATTGGAAAAATAATTTTTCTGCTAGAAAAGAATATCCTCGTTCGTCCGAAGTGCTTCATTTGTTCTATATTACAACCATGGAAGCTATTAATGAATGACGTAGAGAACTCTCCCGTTGTCATTAAAATTATGTCCGTTAGCCGACCGAAAACAAAGGAAATTACGCCAGGAACTTGATCTCATTGTGTTACAGTCATTTCGCTGCTATTCGTCGTTTACGAAGTTATTATTTCACCATCTCACACTCATAAATCATTTAAATTTCCATGCCTCACACGCAGAAAAGGGTTTTACCTCGTCTCATTACATATACGTAGTAGCAGTAGCAGCAACATTATTTTTCGCACGATCGTGTTGTATTCACAGCTATTGTTGTTAGGCCCTGAAAGTTAGCGCCCTTACACACGAGCGACTTTTAGCCGCCAAGGTCGACTGCAAAAAGCAGTCGACCATAGCGGCTTGTCGCGGGGATGCAGTCGGTAATGTATTTAAATGGAAAACGCCGGTTGCTTTACACACGAGCGCTGACCCCGACGGCAGACCGACTGCAGCCGCTGTCTTGCAGCGTTTTCTGCTTACACACGGACGGCTTTTAGCCGCCAAGGTTGGAGACACGCAGTGGTCCAAACGTAAATCTAGCTGGATATAATTAATATATTTTCTCCTATTTAACAGATTATCATGTAACTTTGTATAGTAGTTACAAGTAGTACATTTTTTTGTACACAAACTCTGATTACGTTTGTACCTGTGTAAATGAAACTGCCCGCTATAGGAGGTGCGTTTAGAAAAAATTAATAACTTTTCTCCTATTTAACAGATATTCATGAACCTTTGTATAGTAGATATAGGTAGCATATTTGTTTTGTATACAAACTTTAATAATGTTTTTATAAGGGAAATTACTCTTATGGGGTGCACCTAAAGAGAATTAACAACTTTTCTCTTATGTAACAGATTTTCATAAAACTTTGTGAAATAGTTTCGGATAGTATATTTGTTTTGTATACAAACTTTGATTACGTTGGTACAAGGGGAACTACCCCTTACAGAGAGTGTATTTCGAGAAAAATTAATAACTTTGAGGAAAACCTCGGAAATAACCCAACCAGGTATTCCGTCCAAACGGGAATCAAACTCGCGCCCGTGCACAACTCCGGATCGACAGGCGAGCATCTCAGCCGACTGACGCCGGTGGCTTGTAGTATGTTTCTAGCTTTCCTACTCTCAGACTTTCAGAAGATTCAGAAAAAGTTTCCCTGGTCTGCACTGTCTGTCATTTTTTCCAACAGATGATCGAATGATAACCCTGACATTCTGAAGTAGTGAAAAAAATTACTATCTTCATGGGCTCGAAGTTCGTGAAAAAGGCAGTGAAATTGCTCATTGAATAAGAATCCGATGTATTGAATATTTTATATGTTTAACACGCCTTTTTCTAGGACGGAGAAGAAATAATAGTAGTTCTTCCTCGACGTGCATTATTAACGCGAGTGAAAAATCAGACAACTTTTGCAGTTCGACTGCCGCCGGAACCGACGACACACAACGCCCGTATCGACTGCAGAGTCGCTCGTGTCGACTGCTTCTGCAGTCGAAGAAGCGCTCATGTCGGCGGCAGACCGACTGCTTTTTGCAGTCGACCTTGACGGCTAAAAGTCGCTCGTGTGTAAGGGCCCTTAGAATATCCTTACAGAAACTTGTTGCTATGGAAATCATTCTTCATAACATGAAACTATACTGAAATATACTAATTAGGTGTAGTTTTTATTAGAAGAGTTAGCAGTAGAGTGTACTAGAATACTTTTTAGCCAAACTACTCTGCTCTACCGAATTTGGTACAGTACCCGTTTATATGTAAATGGAAAATAATAAATAACTGATTAAATGCCGATCTTACTCGTGTTTATTATGTAAGCATGTGCGGCTTACAGTTGTTTCGGTGCTACTTGACACCATCCTCAGAGCCTTCTGTGCCTAGGCGTCATCTCAACTTCGCTGCCTGTTGTGTGGGTGCGTTCGTGTGATGAAGAGTTGAGTTAAATAGTGTGTGTACTCATAAGGGTAGCTGCCCTTCAATAAGGGTTGCCAAAAGACACAGCATACTAAACAAATAAAAATAAACATTTGTATTAGGATTATTATTTTCAAATGGAAGCTACCCTTGGGAAAGTTCATTTATTCAATAGTTGAAGAGTCCACTGCAAGAATGATGGATGTCATTTGGAATACATTTTACAGGAGAAGCAATTGAAAGTTTGAAATGCTTAGCGCTCAAAGCTTAACTGTGATTTTCCGATCATTATTGGACAAGGACTATCAGTGTTAATGCCATATAACTCTCTGTGTACATTCTACATGTCTTAAGCTATGCATTGACAGTCTTGGTTCATTTTCGACAAGAAAGTGACATCCATCTTTCTTGCAGTGGACTCTTCAATTATTAGTAATCAAATAGAATATAAAGAAATTTAGGTGTACAGATGATTACGTAAAACTGAACAGAATATTTCATTACTACAGCAATAATTTTTAAAATTTTAAAGGAATTTCGAAAGACTTAAAACATTCAACATTTTCCCCTTAAAAATTCTCTAATATTACTTCAAGGGAACGGCGAAAATCGGACTGAGACAAATGACCAACTGGCTTGGAGCTCACATAGATTCTTCCTCAAGCCCAAATTCCCTTGCATAGATGCATGATCGAGTTACCTTTCAATAATTATTTCTCCTCTCATTTCCAGCGTCGATGGAACTGACGACGAAATAATTCCAGGAATTATCAAAGGGAATAATCTGGCGTTCGTCATAACAGTCGAGGGAAACCTGAGAAAAATTCATTCAAGGAATTCTGTCCACTTGGAATACGATCCACGTCCTCGCACGAGTCCCGTTCCGCTTGCTAACTCTGCACCGTGCCGATGGCATCACGGATTTATTCCTCCAACTTATTCGTGTACGTATTCTAATACATATCGGACGTTCTACGGTGCTTTAAAGGTTATAAACTACGGTTGCCGCTGGTATTGGTCGTGATAGTTCTGACAGATAACTCGATTTCGGATTGGAGTCATACGATTTATTGCGCTGCAGCTCCAGTTACATACAAACGATTCGATATTGACTTTACTAACTTCAAATATAGACTGCTATATAGGGCAATATAGATGTGGACAATAGAAATGCACCATCTTCAAAGGCATCATTGTATTGACTCTGAGGATAATGAAAAATTTTTGTACAGTACTTGCGTAAAACTGGAGGAAAATTTGAACTTTGGGTCAAATTCTTATGTAATCAGTTTAGTGCCATATCCCGATTATTATACAGAGCTATTACAACAATATAATATATAAATATGAAATATATAGATTATGTTTTATTTAACGACGCTCACAACTGCCGAGGTTATATCAGCGTCGCTAGTGTGCCGAAATTCTGTCCCACAGGAGTTCTTTTACATGACAGTAAATGTACTGACGTGAGCCTGTCGTATTTAAGGGGTTAGGTACAGCTTAAATTCAACATTTTTCCCCCTCCATTACTGTACCTTGTACATTAATGAAAATGAGTATGTGTGAAACACCGTCCTTCTGCTATATGAAAAAATATATATATATTTTCGATTTAAAAAATTTTTTTTTTTTTTTTTTTTTTTTTTTTTTTTTTCAAAATTCAGTTTACTGTGCAGTGATGAAGCGTTTCCCACATAACTCAAAAACTATCCAACATTTATGATGAAATTTCTTGCGTGTATTAATGCTTGCCATATCTACAAAATGATGCAAGATCACTTCTCTATCTTTGATAGATTGTCTGATAAAAAATAAATTCTTTTACAAAGTAGTCAAATATCAGTATTTTCTTCTAACACAAAATAAAAAAACTATTTATTAGGGAATGTAGTTGAAAGAGCATGATATTATAAACATGAGTTTCAGCAATAAAATAAAAGAGAGAGAACATGAAAAAGTTAACAAATTTATGTGTTATGAGGGAAACGCTACATCACTCCACAGTGAACTACCAACATTTTGAATTTTGAAAAAGAATATACAGTATATATATATATACATACATACATACATACAGAAACATAAATAATTTTTTTAAATCGTAAAAAATATATTTTTTATATAGGAAAAGGACAGTGTTTTACACATACCAATTTTTCAGTACAATAATGGAGGAAAAAATGTTCAATATTTCCAAACATTTTACTGCTGTAAGCTCTACCTAACCCTTTAAACACACTTAAATGCCAACGACCTGGCCCGGGATCGAACTCGCAACCTCAGGCATAGAAGACCAGCGCTCTACCTACTGCTTTACCTAGGGAAATAAGTAAATAAATAAATAAATAAATCAAGGAATGAATGAATATTTCGTCGTCATCGTCGTAATCAGGACGAATGTAGATTTAAAAACGCTAACAAGAGAAGTAATCGAGCTGCCAGAAAGAAATATTGGATATTTCTACATCAATATAAGAAACTAATGACGTAGTTATCAAATACAAAAAGAAACATATGTGCCTTTAAGCAGAAGCGACCTTCACACTTGTGACGTTACATACGAAATGAATCGCAATATATAAAGATTTCCCATTTGTTTACGTTCATGCGTTCGACATAGTACTCCAGACATCGCGAAGGTCATTATTGTAACAGTAGTAAAAAAATACACTAACATAATTTTTTATACTAATGGCGGATTGTCATTCACCAATATGAAAGCACTTGGATAATCCAAATTACCAACAGAGCCGTTGCCCAGGGTGCATCATAGGAGAATGGTCTACACTACACCCCCTCTGTGGCCCAAATTTGAATGTCGAATTCGTAAATCGGATGACCCAGGTTTACTATATTTTCGAAGTCCAAGAATACGTTTCACTGAGACACATTATAATTAATCGAGCTAGTTTCTTGAGAATACCAAATTCAATTAGAATATTATATAAAACTTTCCTCTTAACCGAGTCATATGCCTTTTTTCAAATCTATGAATAACTTATGTACAGTAGTGGCAAAAAAAACCGGACCGACCCTTGTAGCTGATTTCAGAGTCACAGATTTAAATTTTGCTAGTCACAAAGCACATCCATCTTGTATAATTAATAATGAAATTTATTGCATTTGTTCGATTCTTACCGTCTTTTGTTTCCTTCAGTGCCTCAAACTTACAGACGAAAAACTTTGAGAGTTTTATTTTCATCTGGCATCAATATTACATTTCTACCTCTATTCGGCAAAGATAACTGCGTATTTTTACATTAAATAGCAGTACATACCTGTGGCTTCACTATCCATATTGAAATTACCACAGTTTGACACAATACACAGCACAGGATTATTTTGTATCAGCTACAAGGGTTAATACAAAAAAATCTTATCAATAGCCGATCTATTACGCCTAAAATCACATTGATGATTCCCAATAATTTTATCTGCATATGGTATACATAGTTTATTTTTTTATTTATTATTATTTTTTTTTTTTCGTTGTTAGTAACTCTATAGCATGTATTATTGCTTTATGGTTGTGCTAACAGATGGAGTTACTTGTCAACAATGTGACGCTGAAACGTGTGTTCAGGTTACTGCCCAGCGACAGTCCTGATGTATTTTATATTTTGATGATTGGTTAATATTAAACCGACACACTCACAATCACACCCACATTCATACAAATTTCCACATTCTAGACACCCAGGTAATTTTTCTTCTTCAAGAAAAATTTACCGAGAGCCGAGCCAGGGAATCGAACCCGGGACCTCCAGATCTGTAAGCCAGCATGCTGACCAACAGATCACGGAGGTAGTCTACATAGTTTATAAATACAATAAGTCCACACTTGTGGAGTAACGGTTAGCGCGTATGGCCCGGGTTCGATTCCCGGTCGGGGCAAGTTACCTGGTTGAATTTTCCCTCAACCCAATATGAGCTGGGTAACTTTCGGTGCTGGATCCCGGACTCATTTCACCGGCATTATCACCTTCATCTCATTCAGACGCTAAATAACCTAAGATGTCGTGAAATAATCTACTAAAAAAATACAATAAATTCAATATACAGCGAGAAATGGGCAAGCCTAAGTGTAAGGTTCGGCCATCGGTAAGCCAAGCGAAGCCAAAATCAATAATTTTATTGAAAGCATTGCAATGGGAATAGAAATTGCAATACTATTTCCGTTATGAAGAAAAAAGTCTTAGTTTTAAAATTATTAAATTGTAATAGAACCATCTTTTATCCGATAACTCTTACCCGAATGGAATGCAGATTATGAAAAAGATGAATATTTTTATAAACGTTTTCTATAACAGAAAGAAAACATTCCCCTCATTTCTATTTTGTTAAATTGGCGCATAGGTATTCTTAGAGGAGTAATTCACGTTATAACTTTTTGTTCTTTCCAACTGCAGAATACCGAAACGCCTACTCTTAGAGTTGTTTTTAAAATTAATTAACGAGTTGGTTCAGGAACTCGAGAAAGCTCTTGAAATGATAAGAGAACCCCCTCCCCGTCCTCCACGGCCACATTAAAACACACACAAACAGCCGCATGGAGGGTTACATCAGCAAACACTTGAAGCTCCGTGCGGTACGTAGGCTACAACTGATCCAGCTCGCACACTGAATATTCAACAAGCGAGCTCTCAAAACTACTCGTACACGGCGAACCTATCATAATAATGATTGTATACTAGTTTATTCGTTTGTTTTGTTTTTCGACGAATGGACATTGCTTCCATCTCCATCATAAATTTAAGGAAATGCTTTAACCTCTAAGTTGCAAGGGGAGGTCGTGTACGAGAGACACGGCATGTTAGTGAAATTCTTATCAATTTCTAAATTTCTCGGGTCTGAAGAGGAAACTCAAACATATTTCGCTTATATGCATAGATTGCTTTTTTTCATACTGTTCAATAAAATTTTACACTTTCATTATGTCATTTGTATTGAATGTTGCATGTGTTTAAAACTTACTAGCCTATTCCAGTACACGCAGGGCTAAAAAGTAGCTTACTTACTTACGGCTTTTAGAGCTCTGTTACACTAGGCCAGGGATGAGACGATATTAGCTCCTAATCAGGATAGAAAAGCTCATAGCGCATCCACTACGTAGCGTCCCAACGTAGACACAGGGATGTACATGCACATGCAGCGAATATAGGCAGTAAGTATTATAATAACTTGCGTTACTAAATTTCTGGCTATGTAACAATTATTTAATGTACATGTACATATATATATATAAACAAATCGCAAAGGAGAGAGGTTTTAAGAACAAAAAGATAAAGAGAAAAAGTTAATTGTTTGTAAACCATTGTCTTGTCAAAACAGTTGTTTATTCTGTAAATACTTCACTTCACTGGTTAGGAGGAACTAATACTTGACGTGTGTGATCTGTAAGTACTTTTGAACATTTGTTTAAAAAATTGATTGAAATAGAGTAATTGATTGTGTGATTGTGAAAGTATAGTCCATACTCTTCAGTTGTGATTATGTAATAAGTTTTCTTAGAATGACTTGTGGGATGCACATAACGCGAAAAAACAAATTCATTAAATTATGCTATTGAAGATCATCGCAATATTTGAGGTCAATCATTTAAGGGAACATGTATAATTTTTAAAACTTCCGTAATTTTCAACCTAAATTTGTGAAGTTTGAACTACATAAACAATACTATCATCTGTATAAAATTTGTTGCAATTATGTCTAATAGTTTTGAAATTATATTTCTTAAATATAGGCTACCTTATATTGACGTCACTAAAAAGGCTCCTTGCGTCAAAGTTTTCAAAATGTTTAGTTCAAATTTGCTCAAAATCTTGAAAATAGTTATGGGAATAAAAATTAATTAGCTCTTTGAGCTCAGTCTAAATAGAGAGACACAAAAAAAATTTAAACTTTATGAATTTACTATTACAGCATATTTAATCTAAGTGCAATATGAATATTCCCCAAAGAAACTTAATATTGATATTTCATACAATGCTAATTAAGTTTCATTTATCAACATTAAATTGACTTCCGTGAGAAGTTTCAGATCAATATGACAATAACTGTTGTGCAAGGATCTTTTTTTATGCAATAAACTGCTTAAAATTTTAAAGTCCAGAAAACAGCATTAAAAAGACAAAACAAAAAAAAAAAACATTTATCTTAACTCACGCACCGTCTTGTCTGAAATTACTTTCTCTCTTCTTCAGAATAATGTCTATATCTGTGTTGTGTTTCGTATTAACGTTCGACAGTTTTCTACAAATTATATATATACTTATTAAACACTATACTTCACCGCCATGTCCATTATACAAAAACTGAACATTCTACTCATCATTGAAATCTTTATTGTAATCTCGCTTGCGATCTGTCACGGTCTGCAACGTTGTATATGCTGTACACCCTTTCTTACTGCTGTAGTAGCAATGTGCCTTACGTTAGAAAGAAAAGCTCCGCACTTACGGAGAGAGCTTAAAAAAGCCCGCGCTCGGAATTAGTAGTATGCATCGCATCCCTGCACTAGGCAATCGATTGCATGCAACTGATTACAATCTACGTGCCAAGCAGTTTCACGCTAAGTAAACCGCACTGCAATCAGTTTAAAGAACGTGTTAGAGTGAATGTGAGTGAAGCCGAGGCCCCCGGTATGTACAGAATACCGGGGACCTCGGTCAAGCTCAGTCGGGAAAATGTCGTCGAGTAATGCAGAATTACTGCTTCCCGCCTTGTTGAAGTCGGGAGAGAAATTTACCAGAACACTTTCCCATGCATTTAATTTTTCACTTTTGTTTGACTACTCTTCTGATCTGGCAGGAAATTTCTCAACTTCACATATAAAATCGTCTGTATTAACTTTGCTCTCAAACGAGTTCGTTAATTATTTCGTCAAATCTTCCTTCTTCGTATTGTTCACCGTTGTTTATAATTCTTCCTCCATCGCACCTGTTGTCCGCACTTCTGCACCCGTGAAAACACAAAATACGTACAAAGAACCAAACACGAACGTGCAGTCCGCGCCAACTGTATCTGCTGAGGATTTGTTGACGAGACAGGTCTGAGATCTGCGCACGCAGGTGAGTTTCCTGCAATTAGTTTTCTAGTGTAATAAGCTCCATTTCGGTCAGTGGTCCGCAACGGCTGCGTGAAACTAAAAGTTACAAGAGCAGTTTCATGGCCTGCAACTAACTTGCAATCGATTTCCGACTGTGTAACTAATAAGTAGCTCCCATTTAAACCAATATCTCGCAACTTGTTTGGAAATCAGTTGCATGCAATCGATTGCCTAGTGTAACGGAGCTCTTAAGGAACACTGAGGTTCATTGCCGCACTCACATAAGCCCGCCATCGGTGCCTATACTCTAAACTCAAAATAGGTTACAACAATTCTGAGGGATAATTGAAGGGTTCAGAACCATAATGGGCCAAGTTCCATTTACTAAAACCGTAGAAAACAAGGGTTAAAATGAGGTTATTGCCATAATTCAATGGAAACATATAGCAAGTAATATAAAGTATACACATTAAAACTAAATGGTATTCACTTAACTTTAACCCTTGCTTTCTCCGTTTTTAATGAATGGCGCTTGGCCCGCTATGGCTCTGAATCCTTCAATTAAAAGGCTTATTAAGACATTTCATTATTATTTTCTGTAGCAGTTTTGTTGGTATGAGTGACGTAATAAAAGCATAACCCCATCCTATAACACCATATTGTAATATAGCTGGTACTAATGCGAGGTAAATCATTCGTATAGTATTGACAGTCTAGTAATTCGTTATAGTGCTTTGTTTCTACAAAGTTACAAAAGGAAAGCATTTATATCTCTGTAAAGATAATGAACAAAAAAAGACTCCGTTTTATATCGAAATGAACGTATTCTATATTTTCGTGTTGCATTTTGTTTCATTTCAGCGCTTTTATGCTTCTAGTTTGTGTTTCTTTGTTTTTCAGTGATACTGGGTTAAAATCTTATAAAGTAGAAAATAAGAAACGATAATGATTATACGTTCCCAAAATCTACCGCGATACGCGAAATCGCGGATAATAGCGAACCCTATAAATAACATACATACCTATGATAAAGTTTGGCAAATTACAAACTATAAGAAGAGAAGCAAATTATAAAAATTCTGTAATAATATTAATATATGCGTTGTAATGCCACTAAGCACAGTAATAGTGATCGATATTATCAGTGTATACGAATATAGGAAGCGATTAAATTCTAAATTTTCTATAAAACTCTTCAGATTAAGACGCTAAAGATGTGCAGAAATCTGATCAGAACAAAAGTAACTTTTTTTCTTATATAGAAATTTCACAATGCTACATTTGTTAGGATCAAATTCCTGTTCATATAAAGTACAAAACTAAAATTCTTTCAATCATGTACTACAGCCGTGGCGAAAAGGCCATGGTGCGCCGAGCCACTGTGTAAGCTGCAACGTGCATAGCACCTATGGAGGGAGGCGGACAACCGAAGGGGAAGTTAATGTTTAGGACGTGTAACGAAGAAAGAAATGAACAAGAAAACATAGGAGACATTATCACAACCTAAAATTAACTGTCTTCAGAATGTCTCTGCGACAAAGTTTCAAAATCAGGAATTATGTCATTTACTGGCAGTCGTAGATGATCACGAAGGTATTTGTCAGTCGTGATCTAAATTTGATTTTTACTATTTTCATTGTTGAAAATAATTTTTCACAAACGTAAGTTACAGCGAACATGGCTTCAACAGAGCAAGCGAAAGAACGAAGCTTCAAATATTTATTTTTTTCCAAAGATTTGAAAAGTTCAATATCTGTCAAGTCCTTACATCTAGCATTGATTTAACGTCACATTGTAAATCTGTGAGTTTAAATTGAAAATCTAACCGCATTATTCGTACATCTGCTGTAAAAGAATCGACGTACAGAGATGATAATGATGATGATGGTGATAATAATAATAATAATAATAATAATAATAATAATAATAATAATAATAATATTTAACCTTTTAATGTTTCATCAGTAACATGTAGTAACTTATAATGCCGTTTTATGTTATACAACCGTTTTCCTAGTAATATTTTTGAACAAATCATACATTTAATATTTTCATCATATTGTAAGCAAAAGAATGCATCCTCCCATCCTACTTGAAACTTTAGTTTTTTTATAGAGGTACATGGTTTCGAGAGAGATATTGCGACGATACGCCACTCGCAGGTCCGAGACAAATACAAATAGAACGGAGTTTGACTCCAGTGAGTGAGAGGGTGGGGGTTGTAGGTAGGAAGCGAGAGAAAAGCACTGCGAGCCACAATGTGCTCGTGAGTCGCATTTTCGCCGCGACTGATGTACTATCATAATACACTCTTCTTTTAAACTGACTGAGAATACTGGGAATTAACTTAGTTGTATTCCCAAAAACTAGCCATGAAATATTTAATATAAAACAATTTTTATCTGGAAAAGAAAGCAACAACGAGCAAAATTACATGAAACTATTTTGTTTCAAATACCTCGCAGAATAACTCCCTGGAACCAATGACATTACTTACGATTCAGTCTGTATAAAAAAAATAATTTCCCTATTTTCATTAGATGTACATGAAGCGATTTAAGCTTTTGTTAGGACTTACGTTACGCCCATCTAAATACAATGTTTATGTCCAAAACAGTCGGAGATTGATACATTCTGATAAGAGAAGGGAAAGCAGGTTAAGAAAAATGAGATTTTTCTTTTGTGAAGACCATGAGGATATCACGGATTTTGTGGCACGAAGCTATTGTGTTGTTGTGGAGCACAATACGCCGTACAACTCGTCCATTTTCGCAACAAAAGCCGGGCTCTTATTCACCGAAAGAGTCCGTCCTCCCTTGGATGTCACAGAGAGTCCGTAAGCCAATCGGGCAGCGAAGTACTTAAAAAGATGACATTTAGGACTGTGACAGTGAAATAATGAGAGCGTCTACATTCAATAAAACGTCTGGCACATGGGTTACAATGGAAAATTGATCAAAAGACAGTGTGTTTAAGCGTCTTAGTAATAGGATTTTGTTCATGTTCAGATCTCACTAATTTCTACATATTCGCTATCCTAGCTAGCCTCCTCCACCATACTCCTTACCTATTTTCATTACATCTATCGTCTTATTTAACTTCCTATTACACTCCTCTAATTCATATTTCAATTTATTTACTAAGTTCTTAGTCGTCTCTTTCTTAGCCGTCTCCGTATCAGAAACATCCACTTCACCATTTTCTCTTATAAACTAGTAATTCTTTTTCTTCACTTCACTTCTCCTTTCGGTACTGACCTTCCTTCCCACTGATCTGGTTAAATCACTTTCCAAATCACTTGAATTTTTACTCGAGTCACTAAACTTCAATGCATTTGTGGTACTTAAGCCGCTCTTATCTGATTTCTTCACATATGTTTTATGTCTAATTAAACAAGTTGCAATTTGATTTTTGTCCACCTAAATTGGGAAAATTGTACGCTGTGCGCTGGCCTAATTCTGATCACAATCACATTTGAAATCTAAAAACTCATATAATCAACCTCTGTGTGGAGAAAATTCACAACAATATTAAAAAAAATAACAGTTTCTTCTGAAAGAAGAGAAATTATTATGCTCAGTAACCTTCCTTTCTAGATCCTGTAACACGAACAATATATCAAAACAAAGGATAAGTCGTTCGGATTATCTGGAATAACGAACCCAATACAGTAAGCGATCCCTCTGATCTTACCTATCTACCTTGATGAAGGGAACTGAATCTAGTGTCGAAACGTTGGAAATGCCGTTTCCAGGACACGGTGAAATACCCAAAAGCCTAATTATGCTCACAGTCAACATGAAAGTTTATACATTAAAATTAGTTTAGACATTTATTACATACTATTGCAAGGTACGTCTCTGTAGTGCTCGGGAAAAGTGGCACAAGTAAAAAATGTTAATTTTAGAGAAGAAGGAAAAAAAACAGTCTTCACACTGGTTTATGTCGATTTGATTTTCTTCTATATGAATAATTGTAATGAGAGAAATACTTCTCAAGCGAGCAGATGTTCCGTACGTTGTCAATAAATTAATAAAAGAGGATTGTGAAAACTGAATTATGCCACTTTTCCCAAGCAGTTCAGATCTAAAAATAACCACGCTATTATGAAATCTGGAACGAACATTCTTGGACACCATGTATCTTCAAAATAGGTCACTAGCGTCTTCTTTGGAGCCTTTTATTTTCTTCGTTTAATATTTCATCAACACTGAATTAATTTACGCAATAGTAAGACTTCACAGGAGTATCTGAATAATAAAACATTGCATATTTTATGCAGATTTAAGCAAAGGATGAGCTCAGGTCTCTTTTCAGTGAATTAGACGAGTTTTTTGTTTTGTTTTTCTTGTCTTTTCATTTTTGTGGCGTTTTACGTCTGTCACACGGAATATTATATTTTTATTAGTTGCAAAGGCGCCTTAACATACGTACTTATAAATAGATACTCAAAGTTCAAATGTTGCAGAGTTACTGATAGCGAAACTTGCTATTTTAATACAGGGTGATTCAAAAGCCCGGCGACAAAGACAAATTCCGTTATTATTGCAGATAGCGAAAAATGGATAGAGGAGAAAATTGTTAGAAATACAGGGACATCACTTCATTTTTACTAAAATTTCTAATATTAACCTGGCTATACCTTTGGATCAACGATTAAGAAGAGGAAACACCGTTTGCTACCCCCTTCCACGACTGGAGTTCGATAAAACTGGCGCAATGTGCAAACAAATCACTTTACTAGTTATAGGAGGGAAGAAAAGTAGGAACGTAAACTAGGAAATATAGCGATTTTCAGTTTTATAATTTTAATTAGGATTTTGTTTAATCAAAATGCAGTACAGTATTAACAATGAGTGTTCTTACTCACGAACTGAGTCTTCCATGCGGACGTATTCATTATGCAGTGTATATTACACTGTCTACAGCACATTAGCGTACAATATAGAGAATGAAGTTAAATTGAAAATAATCATAATATGCATATTTAATCATATTTTTGAAAATGGTGGCCGTTCATTTCGATACAGGATTCAGTTGTAATATGCATATTATCGCACTATAGACTGTTGTAAGTAATTCCAATTACAAGGTTTGTACTGCATATCAGTAACTCATGTTGAAATAATTCTGTATCTACTCTATAAAAGAGACCTTACGTACTGTAAATTCAATCTTCACTTCTGCCCGATCCGAAAAGATAAAATTACTCAGAAATGTTATCTACTGTCCGTTCAAGTGGCTACGTCGCAGGATCGTAGAAAGGGAGAAAATCACGTGACAGTTAATTACTTAATGAGGCCCTTTTATTTAAGTTATTTTAAACAATTGTAGGGGTATAATATTACGTAGACGTCCAATTCCTAACAAAAATTAATGTTCCCAGAAAAGTGCTAAGATAACCCAGCCACTAGCCTTTACAGAGAGGCTAATAGAAGCAGATGGGGAAAACCGGGATGCGACGTAGGCAAATGGAAAATGATGCAATATTGAAAGCTCTTTCGTCACTGGAAAACGCGAACATATTTTTGGAACGTACTGTTTACTGTGACCGTAAGGCTACTATGACTTTATTTGCGGTCTTGAATCTGTGTGGAGGACGGTTGAACTTCATTACTAGAAGGGGTGGAAGTGAAGTAAATTAAAAAACTCAGTTACAATGAAAATTGAAGTAAAAATAAAATGATGTCCCTGTATTTAGTTATGTTGTTTTTAATCTAATGTGCTTGAATTTTCAACGTAGAATAGGTTGTTGAGTAGTACGACACACCTGCCAGACCCAATGCTGCCAAATTAGTGGCATTCCCGTTAGTTCTACTGGATTTTAGATAATTATGTAGTGTGTCGGGTAAATTACGAAATGATGACGATAATTAACAGTGTTGCCAATACAAGAACAAGGAAAACCGCTATGCAGAATGAAATTCCTCTGAACTCTTATGCTATCAATGTAAGGAAATATTTCTTTGCACTGTGAGAAGTTAAGTAGCCGCTAAACTCTGCATGTCAACTATTTTTCTCCGTTAAATAATACTTAACTAACATTATATGACTATCAGGATTAAAAAGGCAAATAAAATGAATAATGTTAATTTTTTTATTAGTTATAAGTAGTATATTACTTACACAAAACATTTGTCTGTGAAGACAACGAAATTTTCGTTTTCCTCTTTCGTGTGTTTATTTGTAAGACAATATTTCCATAACATTTTTGTAGTCTACGTCACTCTTCGTTGATATCTGCCTTCGCGTTTCGTGTGACGTGATGAAAAGAAAACATGAGGCTGCATTTTAAATAACCAAGGCTAGGCTTGACAGAATCAGGAAAGAACCTTCAAAAGTAAATATATATTTAATGTATGCACCCTTTGTAGTCCTTGTTTCATTCAGAGACTTTCATAGTGTAAACAGAGGGGTGGATAAAAAAAGTTATCTCTAACTACTTCACGCGATTGGCTAAAAGTAATATGAAAGTGCTTGATGTTTAAAGCAAGCAAAAGTTCACGCTACATGAATCATATACCATTTGTTTGATTGCTTGTTTATCTCTCCAGACTGACTCCATAATTTCTGCGGTGATTACTAGTTTCAATAACGATTCTAGCCATTTATTCAGTATTTCCAAATGGTGCTCTTCATTTATTTGTAAATAGACTTTCAGGGATGATGCATAGCTATGACCAGTGATCTGTATTAATTCTTGTTCTTGAATGCCAATGCGAGTATATTTGAAACTGCTGTGCATCGACTGGAGTGGTTTGTAATTTTCTGTTTTTTGACGTCCAGACCAGTGCAGTTTGAAATGTTGGCAAACAAAGAAACAAATGCTAGGGTAGTAATAAAAACAAACAAATGCTAGGGAAGCGATAAAATTAAACAAATGCTGGGGACGCCATGATTGGTTGAAAGACGTCCTTTCGTACAGTTTTATTGGTCAAAAGTAGTATGACGTAGTAAAAGTGTAATACTTACTTACTTACTGGCTGTTCAGGAACCTGAAGGTTCATTGCCGCCCTCACTTAAGTCCGCCATTGGTCCCTATCCTAAGCAAGATTAATCCAGTCTCTATCATCATATCCCACCTCCCTCAAATCCATTTTAATATCTTCCCATCTACGTCTCGGTCTCCCCAAACGTCTTTTTCCCTCCGGCTTCCCAACTAACACTCTATATACATTTCTGGATTCGCCCATACGTGCTACATGCCCTGGTCATCTCAAACGTCTGGATTTAATGTTCCTAATTAAGTCAGGTGAGGAATACAATGAGTGTAGCTTTGCGCTGTGTGACTTCCTCCATTCTCCTGTAACTTCATCCCTCTTAGCCCCAAATATTTTCCTAAGCACCTTATTCTCAAACACCCTTAACCTATGTTCCTCTTTCAAAGTGAGAGTCCAAAGTTTCACAACCATGAAGAACAACTGGTAATATAACTGTTTTATAAATTCTAACTTTCAGATTTTTTGACAGCAGACTAGATGATAAAAGCTTCTTAACCGAATAATGATTGGCATTTCCCATATTTATTCTGTGTTTAATTTCCTCCCGAGTATCATTTATATTTGTTACTGTTGCTCCCAGGTATTTGAGCTTCTCCACCTCTTCAAAAGATAAATTTCAAGTTTTTATATTTCCTTTTTGTACAATATTCTCGTCATTTACTTTCAAACCTATCTCTTTACTTGCCTCAAGTAAAATTCCCTTATTTTCCCTAATCGTTTGTGGATTTTCTCCTAACATATTCACATCATCCGCATAGACAAGCAGCTGATGTAACCCGTTCAATTCCAAACCCTCTCTGTTATCCTGGACTTTCTGAATGACATGCTCTAGAGCAAAGTTAAAAATTAAAGGTGATAGTGCATAGTAAAAGTGTAATAGTCAGATAAAATTTCTTTGTGCTTATGAAAAGTATTTTGTCTAGGCATATACATTATTTAATGACACATGATAGAATATATTTTCTACATACATGAGTCTCGTTGAGATGCCAGTAATGTAATCAATCTCTAGTGACACTAGTTTAAGCCCTACATCATGTTACATAAATTTATCCGTTATTATAGATGAAAAGAAAAGTGATAAGAGTTAAAACACAGTTGCAGTTGATGTGTACATCGCTGTGTAGTCTTTAGTTTTCATATAGCGATTTAAAGCGCCACATGAACCCGTTTATTGGAATGTCGTTTGCTCTGTGTGCATATACCAGAGTAATGCAGCTCAGCTGTGGATTATTGCATGACGAAGCACTTAATTTCCATTATTCAATATCCCATACTTAATAGACTAATATAATTCTGAACGGAGTGTAATTGATGCTGCATGGAGAGGATTCGATCTGAGGGTAATGTACTCATTAATTTTTCATTGTGTAAGTGATAGCGTTCGGACCGCCCGTCTTTGCATTAGGTTAATGCCAATATCCCCGTTCCCTATCCCGTATCCCCTTCCTTTGTGAGATTCTGCCTATGGTTCAGCGCCTGCAATCCACGCTCGCCCTTCTGCTAAATGATTATGAATCAACAATCAACTTTGACGGTTCTTGGAAGCCAGGGTTGTGTTAGAATTTCACCTAGGGCATACCTGCACAAACAGCGCTCAACGAGCGCGCGCGCTCCTTCGGAGCGGGAGAGCGGTGTTTACCGCTCGCTGAAGATAGGAAGATACGTCAGAATGACATAGACTTGCTATAGATAGAGGAGAGGAAAACGACCACTCAGCTATCTAGTGGAGTGCAGTGTGTAGGCCTATTCTCAGTAACTGTTTCACGTTGCTTACCTACTGCTACAGTACAGTCTGGAGGAATCTAAATTCGGAACATAACATTTAACGATTTACAACTCGAATTTATTGACCTTCAATGTGACCTGAGGGCTAAAGATCGTTTGAATAATACTACTAGCCTGGTTGGGTTTAGAAGACTAAACATTAGCAATAATATCCACGACTACACAGGCTGGCTGTGAAAATGATTGCTATGTTTGGCTCAACATTTATATTTGTGAGCAACTGTTTTCTGTAATCAACTTTAATAAAGGCAGACATCGAACATCTGTAACTGATGTTTCATTACGATCAGTAGGCTACTGTTCCTTTCAGCTGCCAACAGCATAAAACCTCGTTTTGATGTACTGATAAATAAAAATATAATAAAATGATATTGTATATTTAAATAGCTATAGAATTTCTATTATTTTTGTAAAATAATTATTTCTTTATTAATTAATAATAGTCCAAGATAGTTTTGCAAACACTGAACGGGAATTCATTTCATAAACACTCGTAATAGTACTTCCTTTTATGTATATTTTGTACGAGATCACCCCTTCTTCCAGTCCACCCTCATACAGAGCACAGATAATTATGCATTCCGCTCATGAGCTGTGAGCCGGCTCGGAGAGCGCAAATCTTGTGCAGGCCTGACCTAGTGCATCCAAGCTTTTCCTATTCCCAGATTAGGAACATAACGCTTTATAAACGTTGAGTAAAGTCAACACAATATAGCTAGTTCATCGAGAAAAACCTTCTTAGGCTACTTTTCGAAAATTGCATGTAAGAATATTGAAGGGTATCCCTGTAAAAAACGATGTAGCTCCGCTTTTATAAAGTCGTGGAAAACTACAAAAAAAATTATAAAAAATCAACTTTTAACTGAGATAAAATTCTGCGCTGTAAATCAGGCAAGTTCATTTGATACTGAAACGGAAAAAGGGGTGTATGGGTTAATTTCCGTGCAACACATGTAAAGTTTATTTATTTTCCTTGTGCAAGTGTGTAGAATACTATTGCAAAAACATTAGTACATACTGGAGCCAATAAAGATATTGTAGTTCACTTTATTGTGAATGGAAGAGTGAAAAGAGAAGGCTCCATTACGCTGAGTACAACAACAGGGACATCATTTTATTTTCACTAACATTACTAATATTAACCTGGCTATACCTTTGGATTAACGGTTGAGGACCGGAAACACCGTTTGCTACCCCCTTCCACGACTGTAGTTCGATGATACTGGAGTAAAATAGAAACAAATCATTTTACTAGGTATAGGAGGGAAGAAAAGTAGTTCATCTATTTACGTAAACTAGGAAGTATCGCGATTTTGAGTTTGATGATTTTTTTAGGTTTTTTTAATCAAAATACAGTACTGTATTAACAATAAGTGTTTCTACTCACGAACTGAGCTATTCATTCGGACGTATTCATTATGCAGTGTATATTATACTGTCTACAGCACATTAGCGTGCAGTATAGAGAATGAAGTTAAATTGGAGGGCCAAATGCAAAAAATGCCTAAGTCCACTTTTTCAGTTTTGTGGCAAATGAGCTTTGAATATTTTGAATGTTTGCACAGTTAACACTTTCCTTTCAAATAAACTGAGTTTGGTTTCATGAAATAATATCCGACCAATGGTTTTTCTTGAGAAAATTTTTTTTCGAAATAATCCAATTTCCACCCATATATTAAGGCTTAAAGAAATGGACTTAGGCATTTTTATCCACAAATAATGTTAACTGAATTTTTTAGACCCTTTGCATAATTTTTTTTGTGTTATTTCACTTTTACATAGTTTATTATTGTAAATTACATATTTTTGCGGCATAACTAGAGTTTAACTGTAACTCTAAGAGGCTATTTTGTTCAGTTTTACTGTTTTGAATCTGTGACACTCAGTATTATTTTTATTTTTTGTTAAATACAGTATTTTTATTATGCTATAACTCACACATTGGCATAAATTACATATTTTAAGGTGCATCACCATGCTGTTTTTCTAACTACAAAGATAATTTGTTACATTTTTTAAATATTTAATGTTTTGTTATCATGAACTCACCACAATAATTTTACCCTGTTATATATAAAGTTTGTTTCAGTGCTGTAAACTTTTAATACACACTAGATTAAATACATCCACATTTTTAATGCACTCTCACCATCATGGTTTTTCCCTTTGACATATTACATATTTTAATATTTTGAACCAGACTACGTGCAATAGATCTAGGGTACATCCTATTTTTTCGTTCCATATCATCTTGAATTTCCTTGGCCGTTTTTCCTGTGTTTGCCATTATAATTTTGTAGAAATTTTGTTGTTCATATTTTGGCACATATTGTGCAATACATCATCCACTTTTTTTTTCGAATTTATTCAAATGTATTGTCCATCGAAGTAAGGAGAAGGTGTTTCCTTTTCGGTGTCCACCTACTTTGTACAAGAGCCCACTCATGGTTTCCCTTGCTCCGAGTCCGTTTCTTTTAGAAAAGTGCACTTTTCTCCATTTGGATATTCCTGGAACAGAAGTTTTCATATCCGTCTCGAAATAGCTTTTATAATCAAGTACCTTTACAACTCGTTCATCAGCGGCGTTTCCATCTGCCCAGAGACTGTGTTCCACGAAAACAACTTCAAATGGATTTTTTGTTCTGAATTTGTTCATCATATCTATATAGTAGTCAGGACTGTGCACTTTGTCACTTTTTCTCCTACAGCGCTCAAATGAATGAAAAATCACGATCGATGCACATCATTGTGTATCCAGAAATTGAGTAAGATACTAAAATATCCTCGAAGATCCTCTTACCAATGAGATTGCCAAGATAGACGAAAAGATTGCGATTCTTATTTTGGCTTTGGCAGTTTTCCACGAATACTCGTAGTTTCAGCATTTTTGTTGTGGTTGAGATAGTCATCAAGGCATAAAATAACTTCATTTGGGCCTTTGTGAGCGAAGTGTTCTGAATATAAATACATACACGAAGTACCATATTATGGATACCCAAATTATGTATCCATAATTGTCGCCTGTAATATTCATCTTGGGTATTAGTTACAGGAAGTGAAAGATACCTTTTGGTAATCCATGCATAGAGTTAAGCTCTTTGGATCATTTTTACTGTCTAGTTTTTTGAAGAAAACCTCAACTTGTTTGTGATGCAGCTCTTGCTTTTGTTTGTTTATATTCAAAACATACTTACTTTTCTCAATTTCAGCAGACCATATATAAAATTCAAATTTCGTAAAAACATTGAAAATATCGTTTCTAGGAAGACCAAATGAAATATTATTAAACCCCTCGTTAAACATTATCCTGAAATATCATAAGATATAGGATATTCCGCTTCTAAAGTTTGGGAATAATCTCCTATGAAATTCAGGTCTGAAGTTGAGATCTGACCTTGGATATTTAAGATGTTTGTTCTCAGATCGGCTATAATGAGATACCCTAGCTGGAAGATTGTCTATAAATTCCTAGCTTTTGCATGGTGTTCTGAAGTGTTCGATTCACATGATTATCGTGCTTCCATCTACAATATAGGATATCTTTGTCCGGGTGCTGAACTTTAGCCCTCAATCTTTGTCGTTCTGTATCGTGTATAGCTAGGAATATCTTCTGACACATACCTAAGTAACTCTAAATCATCTCGGACTATTACACTACGAGTACACCCCTGCAAATGTATATTTTGTTTATTGTGGGAATATAGGTTGTTGAACTTGTCAAAGATACTTTTCTGCTTTTCAGGACTGAGCTCTGCTTGACAGTTACGTCTACAATTTGGTATTTCACGTTGATATATACATTTTACACTTACATCACGTTTTTTCTTTTTGTTCCGTACCCATTCTCCCTGATTATGTTTCCTCTTCTTGCCATTTGACTTCAGCTTTCCTTCCGGCGGTTGATATTCGCTCTCTGAAGGAGGTATCTCATCAATTGTTAGGTTGATCTCAAATATTTAGATACTGTACGCCATTATGTACATTTACTTTAACAAGTTTCTTTGAATTTTTTAACAAAAAGTGCCTCCTTGGAGTTGTATACAAACCCCCTAAATCAGGATTCTTAAATGATCTTGAAACACCTTTGCTTAATCTTGTGCCTCACTATGACCATACTGTTATTTTAGGCGATTTCAATACAAACTTATTAAATTCAAGTAATTACGCTACAGTTCAACTTAAGAACATGTTTGAGTCTTACAATATATCCATCCTTCCTTCCGCAGCTACCCACCACACCCAGGAATCGGAGACACTTCTTGACATTATTGCCACGACTAATCCTCAGTTAGCATTAACGAATGGACAACTACCAGCGCCGGGTATCTCAGCACACGACATAATCTTTCTAGAATATTCCTTGTATTGTCCAAAATATAAACCTCACATCACATCATACCGTGACTTGAAGCATATTGAGCATGATAAATTAATCAACGATGCACTTAGCCTGCCTTGGACTGAAGTGTGGAATTTACCAGACATTGACGACAAAATCGAAAAATTTAACGACCTAGTAATCCAGTTATACGATAAACACGCACCCTTGAAAACCAGACGAGTTGGTAGACGCCCTGCGCCTTGGATGTGCGATGCCATAAAATTACTCATGACAGACAGAGACACTGCTTATCGTAAATACAGACGGAGCAAGGACGAATTAGATTTTAATACTTACAAAGTTTTAAGAAATAAATGTAATCAAGCAGTAAGAAATGCTAAATTACGCCATGCACATTCCCTTATTCTACCTTCGGTCAGTGCGAAAGAATTGTGGCGTAACCTTAATAACCTGGGTCTAACAAAAGCAAAGCCTCGGGTAGATAACATCAACTTGTCACTCAATAGCCTAAATGAACATTTCGTCACTGCTCCACCTGAACCATTACATAAAAAATTGACTCTTGAATTTCTCAGATCTTGCCCCCAACCTGTATGGGATAAATTCTTCTTTAAATACATTAACCCGACTGACGTAATGAAGACGCTGCGATGTATGAAATCTAAAGCCCAAGGTGTAGACAATATAAATATCACTCTCCTGTATAAAATAATAGATGTGATTCTGCCGACCGTCACCCATATATTCAATGCATCTATTATGACTGGGTCCTACCCCTCACTCTGGAAAATGGCATTAGTGAAACCTTTACCTAAATCTAACACACCTTCTACAGTAAACCAATACAGACCGATATCAATTCTTCCCACTCTTTCAAAAGCATTAGAACATATTGTACACGGACAACTTACGAACTATCTCGACGAACACAAACTCCTCGATGACTATCAATCGGGTTTTAGGCATGGACACAGCACTACTACAGCCCTACTTAAAGTGACCGAGGACATCCGTGAAGCTATGGATAGGGGTGAAGTAACGGCACTAATTCTTCTCGATTTCAGCAATGCCTTTGGTTCTGTTGATATCGACTTGCTTCTTGCAAAGATGAAAACTTTGCACCTATCAGACAATACCTTGAGCTGGATGGACTCCTACCTACGGGACCACCAACAGTGTGTTTCACTTGATAATCAATTCTCCCAATGGCGATACACAAAGGCGGGAGTGCCGCAGGGCTCCGTATTAGGACCACTACTTTTCTCTATCTACATTAATGACGTATCAAAGATCTTACAGTATTGCCGATATCACCTCTATGCCGACGACCTACAACTTTACATACATTCCAGACCCAATACGATCAATGAATCGATTGACAAGTTAAATTGTGACCTAGCCACTGTCTCCACTTGGGCGGCCAATTTCGGACTCGCACTTAACCCAAGTAAGACTCAAGCCATAATTATTGGACATAAGCGTGTAGTTAACTCCTTTAATAACAGTAATCTTTCAGTTGTTACCCTTAACAACACGCTAATCCCTTATTCATCTGTCGTAAAAAATCTTGGCTTCTTTTTTGATAATAATCTAAGTTGGAATTTTCAAGTTAAAGAAACGATAAAGAAAATCTGTTCCTCCTTTCACTCTTTGAGTCGCTTGAGAAACTTCTTGCCCCAGCAACTAAAACTTACCCTAGTACAAACCCTAGTAATGCCGCACTTCGATTATTGTGACGTTTTGTTAAGTGATCTAAGTTCTGAACTGTCAGTCAAGTTACAGCGAGCTCAGAATATGTGCATCAGATACGTGTGCAACATCCGACGATATGATCACATATCACCGTCCTTCGCAAGTCTCTCGTGGCTCCGACTTAAAGAACGCAGAACTTTACACTCTTTGTCTTTACTCTTTCGAATTCTGCACACCTCAACACCAAATTACCTTTCGTCTCGTTTCTCTTATCTATACTCTAACCACGACGTAAATACCAGATCACTTATCTGTGGCACGCTAAATATACCTCTTCATAGAACATCTTGTTATTCCTCATCTTTTACAATATCCACCTCGCGTCAATGGAATTCCTTGTCACAAAGTATTAGGGGCTGCAAGACAACAAACACCTTTAAGAACAGCTTAAAAGATAACCTTATTAGCATTTCACTCCAATCATACTGATTTAAAATATTACTGACTACACTGTTGCTTTTTTTCTTTAGACATCATCCTGATTGTGCTGCATTTTCAAAATTGTCTCATAATAATCTCTTTCTATTATCTAATATAATTTGAAATATATTAACATTCTATGTATTTTAGTTTAATTCTGCTACCCAGTTTATTTCAGTGTTTAATTAATAGTTCATAGTATTTTGTTGTTTAATTCGTAAATAACTCTTGTATACATGTAACTCTCATCTAAATCAATTTGTTGAATTCTTTGTAAGTTCATGCATATGTATATACACTTTTTGCTGGTTGTGTGGAAGAGAAGGCCTTACGGCCTTAACTCTGCCAGCTAAAATAAATCATTATTATTATTATTATTATTATAATTCAATCTTCACTTCTGCCCGATATAAAATTACTCAGACATGCTATCTACTGTCCGTCCAAGTAGTTTTGTCGCAGGGTCGTAGAAAGGGGGGAATCACGTGACAGTTAATTACTTAACGAGGTCCTTTTATTTAAGTTATTTTAAGCAGTTGCATAATATTAAGTAGACGTCCAATTCATAACAGAAATTAATGTTTTCAGAAAAGAGCTAAGACAGCCCAGCCACTAGCTGTTACAGAGGGGCGAGCAGAAGCCGATGGGGTAAACTGGGATGCGACGTACGCAAAAGGACGACAGTACCTGTGCGAAAATATGATTCAATATTGAAAGCTCTTTCGTCTCTGGAAAACACGAACATAAATCTGGAACGTATTGTACTCAATAACTCAATGCTGTTTACTGTGACCGTAAGGCGACTTTGACTGCATACGCGGCCTTGATTCTGTGTGAAGGACGGTTGGAAGTTTACTAGTAGAGGGGGTGGGAGTGAAGTGCATTCGAAAACTCGGGTACAATAAAAATTGCAGTAAAAATAAAATTATGTCCCTGTATTTGGATAGCAGTGAGTGCAGGTACATGGCCAATGCTTTTTAATATAGCTATAACTTACGTCAGCATGCTTGCAGTTCTCATCCTTCCCCCTCGTGCCCCACTGAATATGCTGAGAAACTGACTCACTCCACATCACCCCTACTCAAATGTTCGCGCATAACACCAGCCAAGCTATCTAAACGTAGCAGTACGTAATGTTAAAAGTATTCTAAATAACTTTAGTTGATAAATTTGTCTGTTACTGTTACTTTTCGTCTGCCATATTATTATTTTACACCGTTTATAAATTAAACATTTAATATACGAGTCGTGATCAAATTAAACGGACCGAGCTGACTTGTAAATTTATTTCTTTAGGTACATACCTATATGTTAGGATAGCTATATGGGTAAAAAAGCAATGATTACTTATTTAATGCATGCATTTAGTTTCCATACAGAAGTGTCGATGGACATTCTGTTATAATTTGAGGTTTTTACAAAATAATACTTTTTTTTTTTTGTAGACATTATTTCGTGAACTTTCCCTATAGCTGTTAGAGTTCTTCAAGCACAATAATTGATGAAACTTAATATATTTGATTAGTCTCGAAAATAATTAATTTTTATATTTGCAAGCCTTGCTTGCCTTTCTCTTCGTGTGGAATAATAAATTCATACAGCGGTGTAATAACAAATTTGCTTCTCTCCGCAGCAGCGGAATCCTGAACGTGCAAATACTCTGCGGAGGGAATTATTTAGGGAAGCCTTTTAGGCTCACTTCCATTATTTCCTTCTGTTTCATTACGAGGACTGCAGCTCATTGTGCTGGAAGGGTAGGGGTATCGTATCTTGACAGATGTGTATAAAATTGTGGCAAGTGGGAGAACGCTCGCGGAACTGTTAGCAGTGTTGGAAAATAAAGAACTTCCACCCAAAGTGGCAGCGGAGATATCATTTCACTCTCCAACCGTTGAAAGGAGACTTTTATCGAAGTTGAGCAAATGAATGACTTTTCCAGTTCCGAGGTCGAACTGTAGCAGAAAATTACTATCGCCTCTCGTCTACTGTGGATTACGTCTACGTTCAATTAAAGTGGATGTTTCCAAATTTTAAAGGCGTTTCTGTATGATCTATATTCAAGTATTTTGTAAATTTATCACTATTTCTTAAGTACAATTTAAACCGGATCACTAACAAGAGACACCTACTTCCCAACAATCCACGACCTACTCAAAAGCCATCACTTCAAACCTACTTTCGTAACAACGCAGTTTCTTTCTGAACATGGAAAATTTGGAACTTACTTCGACAGATTCAACATTCCAGCAGACATCGACTCTACATGCTCCTGCCGCGAAGACCTTCACAGTGTGAAACACCTTCTATTTGACTGTCCTGTTATTGAAGCAAAGAGATTTCAAATAAAGACACATCTTCTGGACTGCAACACCGAATACAGGACTCCACTATGTGAAGTAATCAAAAAACCTTGTTGCTACAGACAATTTATAGACTTGCTAAACTTTATCTTTAAAAGACTTTAGATACATATTTCACCATTATCTGTGTAAAAATAAGTAGTATAGATAAGTAGTATACCGTATAACAAAAACTAAAACCCTAGCATACCGCATGGTGAATTAGGGATCTTTTCCGCGGATATTTAATAATAATAAGTACAATTTATCCGTTGTTATTTTTCCTTGTAAGTGTAGCCTATATTCGTGCTACGTAATAGAAAAATGAAGGGATTGGTACAGCCATCGCCAGCATTTTTGGCCGTGTCCTTGAATACAATGCCCAGTTAGTGAGTATTTGTTGCCGGTGCTGCTGAGAATGGTACAGGTCACGACAGCAATTTACCAATCACAGTTGTCAGTCTTATTGCTCACTGACTCCGGCAAAGGCAAGATACTTGCACTTTGCGTTTCTGGGGTGAAATAACGACTATAGAAAATATTTTTTCCTACAAAACTAATTTAAATTAAACATAGCCTGCTCATCATTCGTGTGTTTACACCATCATATTATTTATATTTGCATTTAAAGTGCAAAATAAAATTTTTAAATCTGAAGTGATCATTCCAAAGATAACTATAAAAACAGTAAAATCTGAAAGATTTTAATATTTATTTATGTACATAATTATAAAAATAGTAATAATTTTATAATAATTTTAATTAATATTTAAATACAAGCTTTAAAGAATTCACTAAACTTATTAGTGCGTAATTCACACTTGTTTTAGAAATAGTTATTTGGAAGTTAGAATAATGATATATATATAAATCAAATTAAACAGAAAATAATGTATAAATTTGTAGCATAAAAATCGAAAAAAAAATACATTTTTCAAGAAATTTTGCCTACCGGATCTCCTTAAAGGCATTTCTGTCTGATCTATATTCAAGTATTTTGTAAATTGATCACTATTTCGTAAGTACAATTTATCCGTTGTTATATTTCCTTGTACTTGTAGCCTATATTCGTGCTACGTAGCAGAAAAATGAAGGGATTGGTACAGCCATCGCCAACATTTTTGGCCGTGTCCTTGAATACAATGCCCAGTCAGTGAGAATTTGTTGCCAGTGCGGCTGGGAATGGCACACGTCACAGCAGCAATTTACCAATCACAGTTGTCAGTCTTATTGCTCACTGACTCCGGCAAAGGCAAGAACAGGTAAAGATAGTTGTAAGATCGTGATATGTTAATTGCCACAAAATTACCTGCGGTCAATTTTAGACTTGGTATCTGCGAGATTTGTTAATTCCCACAAAACTACCTGCGATAAATTTTGTGGTTGGTACCTGTGTCGATCAAGTTGCTTATGTTTCGTATCAGTGTCTGTTCTATCCTGCTTAGTGTTGGCAGTGCATTTGACTTAAGTGAAAAAATTAAACAACTTTTAGTGATCAACAATTTTAAATTTTATGTTCATTATATATCTAAAAGTAACAAAGATACATGGCGGTGTGTCCAAAGAAGCTGCAAAGCGAACGTTTACACAACAGGTTTGACTGAAGAAATGTGTGACATGGATAAGTGTGACTTTACTCATAATCATACGAGCATAGCCGAGGTAAAATTAAATCGATAAGAAATAAACAATACTTGCAAAAGGAACGCGATAGAAAACTTAACTGAAAAACCTTCAAAAACCATTGTGTTGAATTGGTAAATCATGACAATGAACATGAGTTGACAATAGCGGATCTTGAACTTCTTAGGCGAAATATACATTTTGCCAGATCAGCTGTACATCCCGCATTGCCTGAAACAAGACGAAAGATCGAAGAAGTGCTGGAATCAATGACCATAAGATAAATAAAGGCGAAGATTTTATTCGTGGAAACGACATAGAAAGTGAGTTAGTGATTTTTTTCGTGTCCTACAAATATATCAGCTTTGGCTTTGTGGCAATTCACATATGTCTTTGTGGCAATTCACATATCTCACACTGACCCAACCGCAATTTTGTGGCAATTCGCCGTTCCCGTCCTTGAGTACAGTATCCAGTTAGTGGTATCGGTTGCCACTTCAGCTGAGAGTGGTACCACCTCCTAAACACAAGTCACCCCAGCTATCTGCCAATTACGGTTGTCCGCATTCTCGCCCTCAGACCGCGGCAAAGATAAGATACTCGCTTTTAACGTTCCCATTACGTATTTCACACGCCAAAAACGGTGGTTTTTATTATATGTTCTTTACACTGACATCATTTTACTCTTATCCTCTTGGAAACGCTTGCATATGGATGCGATAAACTCAACAGTATGGAAGAGTCCATTTATGTACACAATAACAGACCGCATATACAGGGTGAAGGTGATACATCTGTGTAGATTGAATGAAGTAATGGAATACATTAAAATAAATAAACTTATTACGCTATGCATTTTGTAAATAAGTGTATGGCTTTATTAGAAAATTAGACCGAAAGTCTGAATAGCTTGGGAACAGCGCGTCGCGGCTCACGTACGATAGCACACCCGCACTACGTCTGAACAGCAGAGTTCCGTCCCTTAGTCACTCAAGTAGTGTTGCCAAACTTCTTCATCGCAGAAAATAACGATACGTTTTAATCATTTTGTTCAATTTGCAAGGAAACCTTAATTTAATTTATAAACTAAAAAGGGATAAACAATTTCTTATCATTTTCTCTATCGATAAGAGTAAAAAACCAGAATCGAATAGATAATGCTTATTAAGTAAAACAGTGTTAACATCTAGGGGAAAATAATTTTGTTCTAAGAAACTCATTCATGTGGTATCCTTGGGAGTCTTTTTCCTCGAATTATTGACTGTATTCCCCTTGTTCTTCTTGTATTCCATTTTAACTCTAGCATTTGCTTTGTTTTCCTAGCATACCCTTTCTGTGATCGCATCCACTCGTAGTTCTCTGTAAAATTATGCAACATAGTAAATCTATGCACCTGTCGATATTTTATTCTCTGTTATTTCGAAGTTAGGTAATCGTAAATTTGATGCATCATTCAATAACCGGTTTTAGTAATAATAATAATAATAATAATAATAATAATAATAATAATACTTTATTGCCAGAACAAAGATACATATTAATTTTTTTATATAAGAACTCTCTAGCACCGCCAGAAAGAGTAAGTTACATACTCGTGCTCAGGGGGGATTCCACATAAGTTAATGTTAAGACATTTTATTGAATAACAGAGTAAAAAGTAATAAAAGAAAAAAAATAAGAAAAACACATCACAATGATTGAACTTTAAATTTTCTCTGTTAACAGCAATTTTTAATAGATATTTTTAAATAAGGAGCATTACTAAATTGTATGTTTGGGAATTTATCTATTATCATGTTATAAAGCCTTGGACCGAAGTTGCTACTGTGATTATATGCTACAGTTGAAGTACATTCAGGAACTGTCAAGCATATGTTGTCTGGTCTTTTGATTTTATATTTATGTGAATATAAATTAAATATATTTCGGTTTTTATGTACGAAATTCAGTAATACATTGTTATAAATTTGATGGAACGCAAATACTTTAAATTCTGAATACAGCATAATCTGATAATCAAGAGGTTTATTAAGGCATATTTTTGTTATTCTTTTCTGTAGCAGAGTTATTGGCATAAGGGAGGTACTATAAGCACTACCCCATCCTATAATGCCGTATTGTGTATGTGTATGTATTTATTCACACTGCAAATGGGTAAGTACCCGGTGGCAGTGGTAACTAATTACACTCAATAATAATAATAATAATAATAATAATAATAATAATAATAATAATAATAATAATAATAATAAAATACAGTCATAATATTAATAAAAAATAGCCCGAGCGGGCTAGCGGAGTGGTAGAGGGCTGGCCTTGCATTCGGGAGGTCCGGGGTTCGATCCCAGGGGCCGACAATCATAACTGAGGTTTTTCATGGTTTCCTCAGTTATTTCCAGGCAACTGCCGGGATTGTACCTCTTGAAAGTCCGGCCATGGACGGCGATCCTTCCCTTAATCCTTTCATATGTGTGAGTGAATGCTGTGTAATGTCTTAAATGTTTGTGTTGTATCGGAGGCGGCCCTGGCATTGAGCTGATCCCTCATCCGGGGAGGCCCTCCATGTCCTTGTGTGGTCAAAAAAGTACGTATGTGATCCATAGCTTAATTCCTCTCCCGACAGGTCGCGGCCCTGTAAGGCCCGGGTGGCGTGGGTCGTGTAAATGAACCTAAAAGGGAGAGGTTAAACTAAGGGAAAGAAAGAAAGAAATAATAATATCAATATATAATAATATTAACAAGGAGCATCCTAAATTAGTGAATCACTTAATATAACATAATTAATTAAAGTAAATCTAATTTATATCTTAATCCTAAGTTAGAACTTAAAACCACGAGTATATATATGTTCAAACTTGCATAAGTACCTTTCAGCACTACACTCATTTCGCTATCAATTCACTCACTGCACTGGAACTAAGACACATTTTACTGACACTATCTTGATTTTACTAACACTTCAAAAATATTTCTCTGTTCAAATACTTTGCACTACCATTGTAAACTATAGAACTTCACTGACACAAACATGCTTCACTGTCACAACACATTTCACAGACACAACACACTTCTTCACTGAAACAACATTTCAAATAACAGAACATGAATTACATCCTTACTATTCCGTAGAATTGTACTTACTGTATTAACCTCAAATCGCTAGCCTAGACCCCCATTACAAGCAATTTAGGATGATTACTATAACTCACACCCGTTCACTATAAGTCTGTTTTTCTGCCACTGTAACTCTCAGAATTTAGTTATAAGCTCACTGCACTTTCACTACAACACACTTCCCACCTAATATAAATCACTGGACATTCACTATGTTTCTCTGCTTACTCACTATGCTTGTAAAACCACAGAATAGTCTGCATAATGTACATATTACCGTCTATTAGTGAAGTCCTTAAGCCTATTTTTAAATACATTTTTGGTTGTTGGTAAAGCCTTTAGTAAGTCAGCAGGTAGAGCATTCCAGTCCCTGATAGTACGATTGAGAAAAGAAAACTTTCCAGTGTCCGTCTTCTGTCTTCTTTCCCTCAATTTATGTGAGTGGTCATTCCTTGAAGAGTAATTTGGCGGCTGCAACCTATTCTTTATTTCGCTCCAGGCAAGTTTACCTCTGTATATTTTGTACATTGCGCATAATCGAATTCGCGTTAATATAGCTTATACTAATGCGAGGTAAATCAGTCGTAAATATGGACAGTCAAGTACTTTCGTAGGGTGACAAAACAGTGAATAATTTTTCTTAATCTATTGCACAGAAAGAGAACATGTTTATTCCAACGTAAATGTTGGTCGAATGTTCTCAAACATCCGCTCCTAAAGAGTTCGTTCACCTGTAGTTTTACTGCACTCAACCAGCGTCTTGCGAACGAAAGGAAAGCACTATAAAACGTAGCTTTAGCTACAACAAACGTTACTCGGAGTGCACGTTTCAGAGCAACAATAAGAACGAATGCTCCATAGGTAGATGTGGGGAAGAGCTGGCATTTTACCAAGAACGACCGGGCTCCCCCTCATTCCGCGCCCGGCCGCATGTACAGTGACACCAGTTCAATCGATAGGCCTCCCTCTTTCTAGTGCCGCCGTGACATTACCCTTTTGGGTCCTAGTATCGGCTGACCAATGTCCCTGCAGGCGTTGTTTCTCGGGTGGCTGAACACCCAAGTGCCCCCCAGCCGATGCAGGAAACCCATAAATAAATCCACTCGGCCCTGACCCCGCCACGCCCCCCTTGTACGTCGACTACCTATACAAGACAGCTTTAATCGCCGAGCTGTCTTCATCCCAAGCTACTGCTCGCCCGTTTTGTCACTTGTGCTGCTGAGGGCTGATGTCTCAATCAGCAGGAGTTCTGGTAATTTTCCATTAAGTGTCAGGTGGTTTAAAGCACTCTTACTATAGTACATTATGCAACGAGCCTATAATGATAGTAATTAAGAATAGAGTATGGATATTTATGAAACGAGCGCAAGCGAGTTTCATAATTTTCATACGAGCTTCTTAATTACCATTATAGGCGAGTTTCATACGACTTTTTATGCTCGACCATATTTCTAACTTGAAATTACCGGTATTCAGATGTATACATTTTATTTGTATCTGACAAGATCGGAAGTGACCTTGTTCTAGGTCGTGAATTGTGAGATGTGCGCAGACGCGAAAGTATTGATTTTTTCCGAGGAACAATAATGTCATTGACCTTGACGTAGTCCCGTTAAACTTGATAATATTATAATATTATAACCTTGATTATTGAATTCGACATTGAAAAACGAGATGACAAATTGAATTTATTTGAATATTATTTACAATTAACGCTAATTATTATAGTAACAGAACATAACCTTCTGCGACAGTATTGGATTTCCAGCCTCCGTGACTTTTCGCTAATTCTCTTTCGATTGCATATCCGAGAATAATCGATACTTGCGGTTTTATAACGGTACAAAGCTGACTTGTCATTGGCTGGACACATATAAGCTGAGTTATCTTTGGCTGAAGACCTGTACTTTAATGACATGCATTAAAGGACTGCTACCAGATGTATAATTAGTACATTTCGGCATGGTCGAGCATAAACATATTTATCAGTTATCAGTGACGTTATAGAATTGTGGGGTTCGAGCATAAAACACGGCAGGTGAGGTTTTAGTGTTCTGAAGTTATTAGATTGGTAAATATTTATACATGCAAATTTTTTATAGTTACCAGGAAAGTAATAGGCTATGTGTAAGCCTATACTATGTCATCTGTTGAGATATTGGAAAACTAACTACGCAGAATGTAAAATACACTACATATCTCGTTTTTTTCGTTTTTGATCAAAATATCAGGTACCATATTTTACGCCCGAGCCTCTCAATTAATACGAAATATAGTTGAATAAAAATTACCTCTTCATTCATTCATTTAGTGTTCTGCCCAATAGCACGTCTTTCACTGCAAATCAAACTTTCTCCAATCTTTCCTATTTTCTGCCTTCCTCTTCGTTTCCTCATATGATCGATATATCTTAACGTCGTCTATGGTCTGATATCCTCTTCTACCCCAGACTGTTCTCCCGTTGACCAATCCTTCCGGTGCGTCCTTCAGTAGGCAGTTTCTTCTCACCTAGTGACCCTACCAATTCCTTTTTCTCTTCCCGATCAGTTTCAGCAGCATTCTTTCTTCACCCACTCTTTTCAACACAGCTTCATTTCTTATTCTGTTGCCCACTTCACACGTTCTATTATTCTCCACATCCACATTTCAGATGCTTCTATTCGCTTCTCTTCACTTCGTCGTAATGTCCATGTTTCTACAATGTTACACTCCATACAAAACACTTCACTAGTCTCCTCAGTTCTTTTTCCAGAGGTCCGCAGAAAAAGCTCCTTTTTATAATAAAAGCTTCCTTGCCATTGCTATCCTCCTTTTGACTTCCTGGTATCGGCTCATGTTACTGCTTATAGTACACCCCAAGTATTTGAGGCTGTCCACGCCCTTTATAGCTCCCCATTTTTAATTCTATGAAAATACTCCGTCAATATACTGGATGAAAAAATAAGTATCGGACTCGCGAGTTACACAAGTACTCACAAATGCACACAGCGAGTGCGTTCACACATGCATTTACACAGGTACAAATTTGTGTGCTCTTACGTACAGAAACGTGAGCGCACACGGAGATACAGTACTAGCATGTGTTAGTATACACGTGTACTTCCCGAAATTGTACATTTTTAATCATGCTACATCAAGAAAAATAAATTGTTTTATTTAACAACGCTCGAATCTGCCGAGGTTATATAAACTTCACTGGTGTGCCAGAATTTTGTCCCGCAGGAGTTCTTTTACATGCCAGTAAATCTACTGACATGAGCCTGGACCAGGATCGAACCCACACACTCGGACACAGAAGGTCAGCACTCTATCGACTGCACCACCCAGGTCAACCACATCAAGAAATTCAGCCAACTTCGCCTAAGGCTACGTGACCATTTTAGACTTTTAATGAAAGTACTGTAACTGTCGACAGTTCCTCCTCAGTAGACTATGTCAATTCTTCTGTTCGTATTATTTCTGTTAGAGATGAACAGGAGAGAAATTACCTTAATCAATTTCCACCCTGCAGTCTGGCTTGGTTTACAGATGGCTCCAAAACAGTCCTGGGCACAACGGGGAAGTGGAACGGAACTCTGAAAACCCACCCAGGTCCTTTTCGCTTACACTGCATTGTAAACAAACGCACATTAGGCACTGTGCATCAGTGATGGATTTCAGGAAACCAGCGAGAGCCGAAATTTCGTAAAAGCTATTTTGCCTGCCTTATACTGTACAATCTGTCACTGAGCAATGATTACCTTTCTGTCTATTCATCTCAGCCGGGGAAAGTGGAGTAGGGGAGTTAAGAGGAAATCTGCTGTGACTTGGTTGAGATATTATGTTCAGACCTGCTCCAGAACTTACAATAGTTCCAAGTATTATTGGTTTATTATATATAATAGATCACAACACATTACATACAACAATTTTACACAAAGATATATTATTATTTAAATACAATTTCTACGTTTTACCTATTAACATATTTGTTTTGTCTTGCACTAGCTTTCAGTTATTGTGCAAGACTCAACTCTTTCTAGAATATTGGTACCATCAGTATTGGTTTACCTTCCTAAAATCTACTTCCCTCTTCACTCTGCAATGTGCAGCTAGCGTATCTAAATCATCTCTAATTCTAGTTTCTTCCATACCTCTTTCCTTACAAAAGTATTTATACAGTTCATACAAGCTCTCTCTCGTAGGTAAGCCTTCATTCCTTAATTTTATTTCATAATATTCTTTTGACGTACCTTCAAAACTATTAAATTTAGAAATAAAAAAGATAGCCAAATAATTTCTAACTAAGTCAAATATGTTATTATCTGTGAGTCTAGACAAAGCGTACCTTCCAAACTTGAATTTATTAGTCAGCTCAGTAACTGTACTTTCCCTTAATGCTTCCTTCCTTCTATTTTTTAATTTTGCAATCTTCTCCGGTATTTTATTTTCCGTGTATTTGTTTATTATTAAGGGATGTTGACTTTCCTCGTATTTCTCCATACATCTACACTTGTTACTTTCTTCCATGCATAATTTTACATCTATAACAAGAAAAAGAAAGAACCATATATACACATACACATACACTACAATTGTTTCACTATTTATTTATATATTTCTTAATTACTTTCGTTCACATCTATTTCCTTTATTCTATCCATTCTAATTTTTTTAACCAAAAAAAGATATAAACCTAATTGCTTTTGCAATTTTATGTTATTAATGTTCATGAGCTTTTTTATAGCTATTTCTTTATTTATTTGAAGGAATTTTTCTTTTATAAATTTCTTACGTATATCTTCAGTATTTTGACACTCAAGAACAATGTGAATGTCATCCTCTCTCCTTCCACACAATGGGCATGTGCCTTGAGGTATATTGCCTCTATTATTTCTTAATTTCCAAATCCCCAGTCTAAACCAAGCTAGTCCAAATCTTTCCTTCATATTCACATTTTCTATATATGTACTCCTTCCCCATATTTTTTTATATTCATTAAAAAATATTAGGGATCGCATTTCATTGTTACTACTGAAATCATTTTGCCTAGTTATATTTTTACATCTTGATTTAATTAGATTTAGGCTTGCCGACATATTTCTTGTAGCTAAACTATTCCATAACCACCCTAGCCCAATTTTAAAGATGTAATTTTTAATATTCATTATTGCTTTATTTGTCGTATTATCAATTTGATTTAGTAAATATTGTTTCATCAACTTATTTTGCTCACATTGGAGTCTTTTAATTAAGTATTTTGTGCTTCTGACTAATATTGTGCTCATGATACTATCCATTCCCATTTCTATTCTAGCAGCATTATTTGAAGAATTTGAATAGTTCTAAGTAAAGAATCTATCGTTAAAGAAAAGTGTTAAAATTTCTATCCCTCCCTGTCAGTATGCTATGATTTTCCAAGCTGAAGTAATTTGCTGTATTACCTTGCGTAGAGAAACATTTCTCGACAGATCGTCTTCTTCTTCTTCCTCGGATAGGAAGCAGACATTTACTAAAGCATTTAGGTATGAAAGTAAGATTCTTTTTTCTAATGGCAAGGCACCTTAACTTTGCAGTTATTCGCTCCTACTCTGCGAGAGTACTCATGGCTGTCTCTAGCGCCGATAAGCAATTAGTTCGTCAGTGACTATCCAGAGTGCACCAGATGTGACTTGATTTCCACAAAATTACATTTCTTCGTAAATTTCACTAAGTTTTGTTGTTTCTTCCTCTCCTCTCACATGTACGATTCAGACTAGGACTGTGCGAGTTACTGTCACAGAAGCGATGTCAAGCTTGTCCACCTGTGACTACTCTCGGCAAAAACTTACAGAAACTACCCGAAAACACCCGATCATCTGTCTATTTGCGAATCTCTCTCAGGCATCTCTTTATAGTATTTATCCCAAATGGACACGTCTTAATCCTAGAATGCTTTAGTACGTAATGTTGACGTATAATAAGGTAAACAATTGATCCTCACTACTTTTCCCGCCAAATGAGTCCTACTTCTAGCTATACCTCCATCCAGTGTTGCCAATTCAGTGGTTTTCCCGCTAGATCTAGCGTTTTTTGGCGTTAGTTTAGCGGGTAAAATTTATTAAATTTGTATTGCTGATATAGGGATTTAGCGGTTATTTTTAGCACTCACAGCGGCAAAATAATATAATTTTACATTGACAATATAGCAATTTAGCGGTTTCTGCACGACTTCACAGAGGATTTTTAAGAATCGAGTTGGCAACAGTGCCTCCATCTGTCAGTTGCTGACTAGCAGTCGTGACAGCAGGTTGCAACTTAGTCTTATATAAGTTACACAATATATTTGGAAGTGTACGTCAGATTTACGTATCATTAGCATTAATAGAAAATTTTCTGCCGGTGTCACTTTATTTATTTCCTTATAAGTGAGTTTTATCTAACAAATCTAACCTGGATGAAAACTTACGTGATGATCCTGACACTACTCTGCATCCTGACACACTGTGCATCCTGACACTACTCTGCATCCTGACACTACTCCGCATCCTGACACTACTCTGCATCCTGACACTACTCCGCATCCTGACACTACTCCGCATCCTGACACTACTCCGCATCCTGACACTACTCCGCATCCTGACACTATTCTGCATCCTGACACTACTCCGCATCCTGACACTACTCCGCATCCTGACACTACTCTGCATCCTGACACTACTCCGCATCCTGACACTACTCTGCATCCTGACACTACTCCACATCCTGACACTATTCTGCATCCTGACACTACTCCGCATCCTGACACTACTCCGCATCCTGACACTACTCTGCATCCTGACACTACTCCGCATCCTGACACTACTCTGCATCCTGACACTACTCCGCATCCTGACACTACTCTGCATCCTGACACTACTCCGCATCCTGACACTACTCCGCATCCTGACACTACTCTGCATCCTGACACTACTCCGCATCCTGATACTACTCCGCATCCTGACACTACTCTGCATCCTGACACTATTCAGCATCCTGACACTACTCTTTATCCTGACACTACTCTTTATCCTGACACTACTCTGCATCCTGACACTACTCTGCATCCTGATACTACTCTGCATCCTGACACTACTCCGCATCCTGACACTACTCCGCATCCTGACACTACTCCGCATCCTGACCCTACTCCGCATCCTGACACTACTCCGCATCCTGATACTACTCCGCATCCTGACACTACTCCGCATCCTGACACTATTCAGCATCCTGACACTACTCTTTATCCTGACACTACTCTGCATCCTGACACTACTCCGCATCCTGACACTACTCTGCATCCTGACACTACTCCGCATCCTGACACTACTCCGCATCCTGACACTACTCCGCATCCTGACACTATTCTGCATCCTGACACTACTCCGCATCCTGACAGTACTCCGCATCCTGACACTACTCTGCATCCTGACACTACTCTGCATCCTGACACTACTCTGCATCCTGACACTACTCTGCATCCTGACACTACTCCGCATCCTGACACTATTCTGCATCCTGACACTACTCCGCAAATTGACACTACTCCGCATCCTGACACTACTCTGCATCCTGACACTACTCCGCATCCTGACACTACTCTGCATCCTGACACTTCTCCGCATCCTGACACTACTCTGCATCCTGACACTACTCCGCATCCTGACACTACTCCGCATCCTGACACTACTCCGCATCCTGACACTACTCCGCATCCTGACACTACTCCGCATCCTGACACTACTCCGCATCCTGACACTACTCCGCATCCTGATACTACTCCGCATCCTGACACTACTCTGCATCCTGACACTATTCAGCATCCTGACACTACTCTTTATCCTGACACTACTCTGCATCCTGACACTACTCTGCATCCTGACACTATTCCGCTTCCTGACACTACTCCTCATCCTGACACTACTCTATATCCTGACACTTCTACATCCTGACACTACTCTGCATCCTGATACTACTCCGCATCCTGACACTACTCTGTATCCTGACACTACTCTGCATCCTGACACTACTCTGCATCCTGACACTACTCCGCATCCTGACACTATTCTGCATCCTGACACTTTCCTGCATCCTGACACTACTCTGCATCCTGACACTACTCCGCATCCTGACATTACTCCGCATCCTGACACTACTCTGCATCCTGACACTACTCTGCATCCTGACACTACTCTTCATCCTGACACTATTCTGCATCCTGACACTACTCCGCATCCTGACACTACTCTGCATCCTGACACCACTCTGCATTCTGATACTACTCTGCATATCATAGATGAAAGTTCAGATGAAAGTGCTGAAGGCAATATAGAGATTGAATATGAAGCTTGTGACACTGACAAGGATCCAAAATACATACCGGGATGAAGTTGCAGCTCAGGAAGAAAAAGTTAATGGAAGATACAGTAGGAAAGATTAAGAATAGTTGTATAAAACAAGCAAATGGAGAAATAAAAAGAGGAAGAAGAAGAAGAAGAAGAAGAAGAAGAAGAAGAAAGCAAGAAAACATGAAACGGGAAACTTACCATGTAATTCGCTACCGAAGAAAAAAAAAATAAAAAAATAAAATTGAATGCAAAAATATTTTCTTGCAGTTAGATTTACATGATTTTTTTCCTATACATTTATTTTGATATAAGCAGAAATTAGAAACAAAAACAAATAAAACTAATGAAATGAAATAAAAATTACATTCATAAATGTTTTCTTGTAGTTAGGCCTGTATGGTTTTATATTCCATGTAAGTTTATTTTCATGGAAATAAAAATTGAAAACAAAGAAGAGACCTATACAAATAAAATTACAAACAAAGAAATAAAAATTATATTCCGAAACGAAAAGAGTCCATAAACACTCTTTTCACTTACTACATCATTTTTACGTATCAATAGCAATACAGTACTACTGAATGGCGATAGCATTCTAGGGGTTAATGTATGGAGTATTCGAAAAGTTCCGCACCATAGGACAACTAGTAGTGTATACTTTATATACACTCCGTCAGGCTTCACACGCACACTCATACATTCGTTTTCTTTTTTAGTTGTTTTCTCGCGCATTATGGTCAGCTGTGGCATGTGGAAGAACTGTATCATCGGCCTATATATTTTCATCGGAAATATCACTGGCGAGTTAAATCTTCAGAAGTTGGACGATTGGCTGCCGCCAGAATTCCACGTCTTTGGCTAACGGCCTGTGTGGTTCTAGCAAGAAGTTCTGCCACATAATACAAAAGCAGTGCGCTATTTGTTGGACGATAACTTACACTGTCGAATTGGTCGCAGGGGTTCGTTCGAATGGACTCCACGCTCACCGGACTTGAATCCTCTGTATTTTACTTTCGTGTAATATGTAAAGTTACGGGTCTACAGCGTCAAGTTTCGAGAGGTGGGTCATCTAAAGGATTGAGGATGAGTGTCGCGACATTTCTTTGATTTGATTTTGTTCCGCATTTTAAACAACACGCGGTTTGGACTTTAGTTGTGTGTATGTGTGTGCGTGCGTGTCTTTGTGTATAGCAAATACAGAACACCTATTGTGACTAATAACAGATATTTTATTTTGGTTAGTCTTATGGTGAGGGATTATTCTGACACTGTATATTGTAAGGCCCAACATTTTAGAAAGAAAACGAGCTGACAATAAAACCGTGAGAGTATTCAAATATTGTGGTAAATATCTTCATTTCTTGGTTGATTTGAAACCTATTCTTTACTGGGCTGAATTATATTCAGGGAACTACGCTTGGACTGAGGCTGAAGTTCTATATGTGAAATGTCATCAAGCTTGCATTATTTCCATCTATTCAGTGGTTAGACATTGTTACAAATCCTCCATCAAATTTCAGCACTCTGTGGTTTTGTTTGGTAAATTGTATAGTTGGAATACTAGGTGCGCTAAATAGAGATTTAAACATCGGCGACCATTCCTGTCAATACTGCGGTAATGAGTATAATACACGGAAAAATAACCGTTATTTACAGTCTGTAGGTCACTTATGGCTTACTAGAATCAGGCTCATAAATCTCAAAACATTTTATCTCTTTCTATTATACAGAGTGTTTAAAAAATACGGGGCATAATTTCAGGTATGTATTTCCCAAAAGTAGACAATCAAAATAGTTCATTACAACATGTGTCCGGAAATGCTTTATTTCCGAGTTATGGCCTTCACAACATTGAAATTCACCGGAACGTTTTTCTTTCCGCAGGTCGTTGCCGTCAAAGGAGACATTAAGAGGGCACTCTGACAGTTCATTCCGAGGCGAAGGTTACATTCAGTATTGTGTAGGCGTTAGACTCTGCGACATGTATTCAAATCAAGAGCTGGCAGAGATACACTTCATGTACGGTAAGGCGGACGGCAATGCTGCACTGGCTCGTCGTTCATACCAGGAGAGGTACCCACAGCGACAATGTCCAGATCGGAAGACATTTGTACGTCTCCATTACCGTCTGTGCGAGTATGGAAAATTTAACTCTCCTGGTTTGGGAAGGGGACGACCAAGATCTACAACTCCAGAAGTACAGGAGGAGATTCTGCAGGCTGTGAACATGACTCCTATCAGCACACGAAGGGGAACGTTGCAAGTCAATGTTCCTCATACGACTGTCTGGAGACTGTTGAAAGAGTATCAATTGTATCCTTATCATTTGCAACGTGTACAGGCCCTGTCACCAGCAGATTACCCTGCACGAGTTAGGTTCTGTCAGTGGTTCTTGCAGCAGTGTGGTGTAAATCCGAACTTTCCTGCTTTAGTATTATTTACAGATGAATCACAGTTCACACGAGATGGCATAACAAATTTCCACAATCAGCATGTATGGGCGTATGAAAACCCACGTGCAACTGTTCCATCTCATCACCAGGTGCGGTTCTCCCTCAACATGTGGGCCGGTATCATTGGTGATCGATTAGTTGGACCCCATGTAGTTGCAAACAGACTTACGGGGCAGGCGTACACAAACTTCCTGGAAAACACCATACCTCATGTTTTAGAAGACACTCCACTGATCAATCGTCAACACATTCACTTCTTGTATGATGGCGCTCCTGCACACTTGAGTCGTACGGCTCGCCGGTACTAGGATCGAAGGTTTCCTGATCGATGGATAGGTAGAGGTGGCCCAATTGCTTGGCCTCCACGCTCACCTGATCTGAACCCTCTCGATTTCTACTTGTGGGGCCATTTAAAATCATTGGTTTATTCGTCTCCGGTGCCTGATTTGGAATCCCTTCGGAATCGAATTGTGGCATGTTCTGAGGACATACGCAATACTCCTGGAGTTTGGGATCGTGTTCGCAGGTCAATGAGACATCGATGTGAGGTCTGTATTCAAGCAGGAGGTGGACATTTTGAACATCTTCTGTAATGCCAACGACCTGCGGAAAGAAAAACGTTCCGGTGAATTTCAATGTTGTGAAGGCCATAACTCGGAAATGAAGCATTTCCGGACACATGTTGTAATGAACTATTTTGATTGTCTACATGTGGGAAATACATAGGCCTACCTGAAATTATGCCCCGTATTTTTTAAACACCCTGTATATCGATAAAACTAGGAAGCTCTTACCAGGGTTGTAGAGTCTATCTTTGGTGGAGACGGAGTCCGTAAAAATATACACGCAACGACTCCAACTTCGATGCGAAATCTTTTAAGATAATATTATTTTCACACTTTCGCTATCGTGCGAGCCTGGAGCGATGTCACGCTAAAGGAGATTCCGTGATGCGTTGAGCTACAAGCTGTGGAAATAACGCTTTGTTACTTTGCCTAGGGTATTTCAAGAACTATTTCCTACTTTATCACAAAATAAGCATTTTTATAAACTGAAAAGAAAAACTGAAGTTCTTGAGCACTGCAGAAATTCTGCCTGTTGAGCGTCCGTTGACAGAAAAAATGAGATGGAAAACTCAGTTACTGGAATTGCAGCCCGCAGACATTACAGAGATAGATCAAGCAGTTGTTTCTCTAACGGTCACACCAGATTTACAGTTGCACACCAGTTCAAGAATCAGGTCTCGCTCTAGGCGTCCCTTACGGGCACATTTTATAATCATGAATGTTACAGAGAAATGTGTACTGGTCGACTAAGGTAATAGTCGGAAATTACTAGCGGTTTCGTTACGAGTAGCCTACGTACTAGTCGGCACGGAGGAAAAGTGTGTCGGTGAACTCCGAATCTACAAGGTGTGACGTCATGCTTCATCCACAAGTATCCTCAGTGAAGGCAGCTGATGTAAACATATATATCCAATGCGACGAAACGTGCTGTTTCTTCACTGGATATATTTTTTAGCCGGTTATTTAATGACGCTGTATCAATTACCAGTTTATTATTTCTTTTATTTTAGTAGGTTATTTTACGACGCTTTATCAACAGCTTAGGTTATTTAGCGTCTGAATGAGATGAAGGTGATAATTCCGGTGAAATGAGTTCGGGTTCCAACACCGAAAGTTGCCCAGAATTTGCTGATGTTGGGTTGAGGAGCCAGATGGTATTTGGCGAGATGATATCGAGGATTCGCCATACATTACCTGGCATTCACCTTACTGTTGGGTAAAACCTTAGGAAAACACCCAACCAGGTAATTAGCCCAAGCGAGGCTGGAATCCGCGCCCGAGCTCTACTTCAGATCGGCAGACAAGCGCCTTAGCCGACTGAGCTACGCTGGTAGCGCTGGGTATAAATGAGCCGTTCAGGGCAAAAGTGGTAAGTCAAGATTGGTTAATGAGGTTTAAAGTGAAAATTCTGTAAAATACAGCGCAAAATAGCTATTAATACGTCCTTCTTGCTATCCACTGACTACTAATAATTTCAATAAATTGAATATTAATTGCTACTTTGCGTTGTATTTTACAGAATGTTTACTTTAACCCTCATTACCCATTTTTGACTTACACCACTTTTACTCTGAACGACTCAAATAAAGCCACTGTAGCCTATGTAAGATACGGAAATAAAGTAAGATAGCTGGCGAAACAAGAGTCTACTATTGCAACTCCGAAGAAATGCTGACTAATCAAATACTACAAATAAAATTGACGTAGTCGACTTGGACAATGCGTCATTAGACGTCATATTCACAAATATTATTATGATCATAAAGAAGTGCAAACTTTAAGAAAGTTACATAAGTGATGTCAGGACGAAACAGGTTCAAAGGTAGTGGGGAAATTCAGCAGTAATTGATTCTTAACATATTTACGTATAATGATTTACTTACATAAGCATATCTAGATTGATTGAAAGTAATAAAACTCCAAGAAACAAATTACGTAACTTATTGTTTCTGCAAACCTTATTAATTTTATCGTACTGTACAATTATTTAGAATTTTGAATAAACTTTTCGCAACTTGCACAAATATAATTTTTATTTGTGCATTTTTGTGACAATTGTTTATTTTCTAGCGTAAACCACAGTCTACTATATACAGTCGCGAAGCTTGAGGTGATTCTTTGCAAATCTCGTGATAAAGCGCTCCAAGCGGTTAGCGACTAGAAACAATAGACTGTCCACGGCCGACTTTGGACTGTGTCGTATTTCCATCGAGTGCTAGCTCGTTGTGTATTTCACATTGATGCTTGTGAAATGTTCGTTAGTGGTTGTAATGAAAATGTTTATGGCTAAAATACAATAATTGGAATAATAATATTTTACTAGAGACGTAGAAAAATAAAGTTTTTAATGAAATTTATTGATCACGTTTTATTTTCAATTCTGGTGGGATTATTACTGCTTAGGCCTACTTTTTTTTTCAAAGGATATGTTTTTAATTATAGCTGTTAATTTTGTTGTTATTTTTATTTGTTACTTTACTAGAGACGTAGAAAAATTCTGTTACAATAAAATTTATTGATCACGTTTTATTTCCAATTCTGGTGTGATTATTATTGCTTAACCTCATCCCACTTTGTTAACTACGTAGGCCTACACTACAAGTACCGGTACACGTAAGTTACTCCATTAATTCACATTTCCATTATTATTGTTGTAAAGGGAAATGCAAATTAATATTTATTGGTTTCATAGTTAATTATCGCTATAATCTTGAATGAGTGAAGCGATGATAGTAAATTTCAGTTCGTTTTGCACAAACAAAAATAATATTAACCTATTTCTTGCAGGTATCTTCGAGTTTATGGTGGAATTTAATATACTTCATTAAAATAATAAATTAACTTTATGCATTTAATATGTCAATAATGTAAGGAAGGTGTTAATTTTTCCAAAAGAACACGACAACGAAAGTGTAACATATTTTGTCGTCTGCTAGGAGAGAGATCTGCGATGATGAGGCGATAGTAGCAATCCTAGTGGTGGGCAACTACCCATGTTTGCATTTTTACTACATATTGAGCTTCGCGACTGTATATAGTAGACTATGCTTAAACCCTGCTGCTATTGCTTGTTACGTTATTTAAGGAAGAGTGAAAATTCTTCAACTAATTAATAGAACCAAAGTAATGAACAATGAAATGTTTGTTTCTTTTGTTAAAAACTCAGTGAAATTTATACATAAACATAATTAAGTAAAAACATAAATATTACTAAAGAATATTATATTAAAACGATACCGGAAGATTTTAATTAAAAGCGTAATTGAGGTGTTCCCCTGAACAACAACTCAACGTACGTTAGATAGATTTTCCTTTTCCAGTATAGTGTTGAATCCTTAAAAACACATGTCCCTCCTGGCAAAATTCTATTTCCTTCCAAAAAACACAGCGTCATATAGAAATGTTCGAACGTCGTTCTGAGCAATACGATTTGTTATACCAGATGTAAAATGTTTGCTACTTTGTATCCCAAACTCAAGATTTGTTCTTGTTCCAGAGAACGGCTTAATTACGGTAAAAATCAATGGTCTTTCACGTATTCGACGTAGGAGGAAAAATTTACGAAACAGTGGCAATGAAATTAAATCGATAATTATTAATTGCAGAGACTCTTGACTAATACTGTTGGATTTTGAAGATATTTTTGCACTCCATTGCTGAATATGTGCCTTTAATTAAAGTTTGATTGTTGTAGTCGCGACGTTGTTATTCCCGGCGTGACTCCTCCTCTTTCCTTACGTCTTAGGAAGTGTAGGCTCTATAAAGATTAGGTAGGTAGCATTGTTCGCCATTTTTGTTCTTTCGTTGCCGAGCTACCATACGAGGAATCTATTTGCCACACCGTTAAATATTATCATGTCGTAGTTCCTATGATAATAAATCAAACGCACTTTAATTGAGCAAATAATTCAGCGGCAAATAACGACTTCGTGTGCTTTCTGCTAAAATGGCGGGCGATTATATTAAGTATTTATCGAGCCTTAAGAAATGAATAACGTATTCATAAGCAAATCACAAGACGCACACGTTTAAATGTAGCTGACCTGCAACGCGATTGGCGCCGGAAATTAGAGCGACGGGACTATAGCTCATATAAAGCTTTTATTGAAGAATTTTAGTTTGATTTTTAATGCCTTGACACCACAACTTCTTTCTACGAGTGGAACGTTTTTGTACAGTTCCATGCCAAATCTTATTTGTAAGATGTACAGTGAAGTTGAAGTTAGTGGCCTGCTACTCACTGATGAGATATAGTGTAAAAGAGAATGGATTGTGAATGGTGTTATAGGAGAATGGCGGTGAATTGCTTTTAGATCCTGAACTCAAGTGACTTAGGATATCTCGTATTACCTCAGGCCACAAAAACTTGTTACTGAAGGTGGCTTCCAAAATAAGTAGAGGATATCATGCTCCTGCTTCCAGAACTGACAATAATAACTTAATTATTATATTGCTGAAAACAGTAAATTTCCTCCACAATTGGATAAATTACCGGTAACTTTAACAACAAAAACATTTATACAGTGTGTCTCAAAAATATACCGACAAAATCGTTGTAATAGCCATATAGTAAATAAATTTTCTAGTGAAACCTCACAGTCCTATTTCAAATATTTTTGAAGCTTTCATTCTGTGAATATGTTAAAACGCAGTCCCAATAATGAGAGTTAGACAGTCTCTGATAGATACTATTTTAATGTACCGAAGTACATATGATATTTCCATGCAGATATTCTGCGTCATCGTACGATGAAAGAGTGGATAAAGCATCAGCACGTAGAGCTGAAAACCCGGGTTCAAATCCCGGTGCCGGAGAGAATTTTTCCCCGTTCCAATACTCTTTCAGTCTCTGATAGGCTTAAACAAGGGAAAGAGTGCATGTAATTTATGGGAAAGATATTCCTGATATTTTGTTTCTTTCCGCTCAAGTGATTTTCTCTTTTTTAATAGGTAAAATTATGAAAATGAATCTAACTCAAAGTGGTTAGGCAGTGTATGGAGAGTTGTTCTCTGATTCTGCATTATGTTAGTTGAACAGTACGATGACAGGTATCAAATAACTAACTGTCCAATACTACTTCTATTTACCTGCAATAGTATTGCTGCTACTTCTATTACTTGCATGCACTGCTGCTACTTCTATTTACCTGCAATAGTACTGCTGCTACTTCTATTACTTGCATGCACTGCTGCTACTTCTATTTACCTGCAATAGTACTGCTGCTACTTCTATAACTTGCATGCACTGCTGCTACTTCTATTTACCTGCAATAGTACTGGTGCTACTTCTATTACTTGCATGCACTGCTGCTACTTCTATTTACCTGCAATAGTACTGGTCCTACTTCTATTACTTGCATGCACTGCTGCTACTTCTATTTACCTGCAATAGTACTGGTGCTACTTCTATTACTTGCATGCACTGCTGCTACTTCTATTTACCTGCAATAGTACTGGTGCTACTTCTATTACTTGCATGCACTGCTGCTACTTCTATTTACCTGCAATAGTACTGCTGCTACTTCTATTACTTGCATGCACTGCTGCTACTGTTTCTATTACCTGCAATAGTACTGCTGCTGTTTCTATTGGCTGCAGTAGTACTGTTTCTGCTTATGTTCACTTCAATAGTACTATTGGTGCTTCTATTTCCTTCAATATTACTGCTACTACTTCTATTATCTGAAATAGCACTGATACTACTTCTGTTACCTGAAATAGCACTGCTACTACTTCTTATCTGCAATAATACTGCTACTATTTATTTTACCTGCAATAGTACTACTAGTAGGCCTACTTCTATTACTTGCAAGAGGACCAGTACTACTTCTGTTACTTTCAATATAATCACTATTGCTACTTCTATTATCTAGCATAATACTACTACTCTGTTACCTGGACTGTTACTACGAAAAGTGCAGTCCCTGCAATATTACTATTTTACTGGAGACTGCTACTATTATTTCTACTTGGGATACTGCTTATGGTGACCAGACAAGCGTATTTATATTTTGACTTAAGGCTAAAGTTTGAACGACCGATTGAAAGAAGCATATATCCTAACATGATTGCACTCAGTTCTGGTCATCGTACATAATATCGTAGCTTGAAACGAAACCGCTTTGCTCTTGTTTCTCTCTCTAGAAATCTGAGCGGCTGTCACAGACATCTTGGTCCCTTAGGGATAGTTCTCTTTCCCTCGCTATAACTTAAATTTCTTTTCCTTGTAGCTTATTCTAGTCTTTATTTTACCTTTGCTTTTTAATAAGAAACTTTTGTCTACTGTACAAACTTATCTTTCGTATTTCAAAACAATTCGACCATGCGGAATAATGGAGTTTTATTTAGGGTTAATAACTAGTTCATACTTTACGATAGTAGCCTAACCTTCTGAATAAGTTGTTCTGCGTAGCACATTAATTGACGTTGTCAGTAACACATCGTAGAACAATTTTTTTTAATGATTTAATACATGTGTTGTATTGTGTTAGAAGAAATTCAGGATGTTTACTGTTATTTTTAACTATGGCAGTGCAGGCTTTGCAAGCTTCCAATTTGTTATAAAATGTCATTTTCATGTAGGTACTAAAGAAGTTTGAGAGTTCCCGCTTTTGTTACCACATTCCTTGGAAAATGAATTAACTTTCTGAAGGACATTTTTACTAAATACTATTTATTAATATTTATACAAGGATATTTACTTACTTTTTCTACAAGCATTTTCGTTAGTTTGTCATAGAGGCGAGGAAAAAATCCCCTTCTTCATTAGAAGTGCAGGAGGATACAGTAGGTCTCAGTGGCGGCCGGTGAAGTTTGGGTGTAGATGTTGCACTTTTTGTGAAGAGTGGGGTAGAATTGGTTACCTTTATCAGTACATTGTCATTTTAATCCAATGCTGGTACTTAAATGATTATTATCAGTAATGTCCGTTCTTGTCCACGACTGTTCCCCATCAAACAAAATACACGGAAAACAAAACACTGCGTGTTTCACTTCACAACCACAATTATTGTAAATTTCCTTTTCTAAAAATTCTCTTGAACTGTCTTTTCCCCGTAGTATTAGTATATTTAGACAATATTTAGATCAGGGAATGGTCTACCAAGTTCTTTAATTTTTTATTTTTCGTCAGAAAGTACAGAGAAGTTATTGGTTTGTAAACTATTTACAGATTTCATAATGGTGATCGCACGTATATCACAAACTTGAAGAAAACATCAGTGCACTATAAAAATTGTGATAACTACCACAATTCACATAAAACTCATTAAACTCCAGAAAAGCTCCTGTTTTTTAAACAACTTACAAAATTCATAACGTTATATGCCTACGTACCTATGTCACAAACTTGGCGAAAATATCACACCTAATAAAAAAAATATATATTATGCAGCACAATTCACATAAAACTACTTAAATTCCAACAAAAACTAAATATTTAAGTGAGAATTAAATGGATTTCACACGATTATAAAACGACTGGACCATTTGCTCACCTAGCTACACGTTGGTCGGGAAACAGGAAGTCAGGAAGTGAGAAACCACGTGAGAAACGAAGACTCGGAAAATTTCGTCTCAAGTCACGAGTCATCCAGCGAATGTGTCCGTTCGGAATGGTCACTTCTGCAATCTACGGGCAAATACAAGAACTATTTGCTTCCGGTTGTTGCAAGAGCTTTGCCGCGACCAGCTGTGTTAACTGCTGGGATAGGGAACTCTGAACTGAGCCTACCTTCAGTACCAGCCGCTACACGAATCTGGCTGTTGCTTCAGCCGCACAACGACCACTTCTGAAGTATTCACAATTTGATGAATTTTATAAAAGCTGATTATTTTATACTCGAATTCTTGAATGATATATAAATAAAAAATGTATACATTTAAATTGGACGAGAAGGAAACTTAAAATCTGTTTAGTTTATTAATATAAACAAAATTTTAATGTGCGGGTAAAACTTGGTCGTTGTGCAACGCTGCAACATGATCAGCGGCCGCCACTGGTAGGCCTACATAGCAATGTTTAAGTTGAAAAAACATTATAATTTTAGATAGTGGTGTTTTAGTATTAAAATTTTGTGCCATAAACTCTTATTGATATATTACTGCATTTCACGACAACGTTCATTTTCCCGTTACAATTTCAAATTATTTTTCGAAATACATATAGGCCTACGTAATTAACTTTTAGCACGAGTGAGAAGTTTGCGAGACGAGACGTTTAACGTGAAATATTTTCTTCGACAGCCGTTAAAAAAATAAAGTAAAAGTAACATAATGAAATAGAGATTTTCGTGAAAAACAATGTAAATTCCACAGTTAGGAAAGTGAACAAATTGTTATAAATGCTTTTGTGTGACCGGTATGGAATAAAACGAAGGAGCTAATACATCTTTAATCTTTGTTTGTATTGTAGATGCCGAAGAAGATAATTATTACGAGTATAATTTCCAAGTCACTCTTAACCAGAAAAATTCAAAATTGCGATATAAATTTACATATATAGGCCTAGGCCTAGTATGTTTGTAATTCTGTAACTTTATGTTAAGTTTTAAGTACGAAAACAAATTTTATTCCTGTGAAATTTCAATGACTTACACTTTTACTACTTCATATTACTTTTGACCAATAAAAGGTACAAAAAGACGAGTTTCAGCCAATCATGGCTGTTTTATCGCTAAAACTTTATCACTTCCCTAGCATTTGTTTGTTTTTTCATTTTCTCTAGCATTTGTTTCTTTGCTTGCCAACATTTCAAACTGCAAATTATTTATAGTACTATAAAACATGCTTTGCGATCGTTATTTGTTTACCGCATAGATCAGGGCTGGGCACCAAGAGCAAATTCTACTCTCTCACGGGGAGCCATATGACTTCTCTTCAACCCCTTCCTTCTCCGCCGAACACCTCGCAGCGTTGTTACAGTGACGGATGAATATTAAACGTCCCCGTTTAGAGTTTGTAATCACTCCGGTGCCCAGCCCTAGCATAGATAGTCAACTGAAAAAGGCGGCTCCGTTCAAATATTTTGGTGAAGCTAACATCATTTTGTGAAATAGAATTTTAGTAAGTAAATTAATATTTTATTGTATTAGAGTACTTTATTTCTTCTAATCTTTATATACTTTCTTCTAATCGTGTAATAGTCAATTAAATTCCACTCGAGTTTTGATTTCCTATAAATAAATGAAACCCTCTAGTGAGATTACTGTTGATAATTTTTAGTTTACTAAAGAATGGATCAGGTTTTATAAACAGGGTTTAATGTCTCTTGCTAATTAGTAGCACGTTCTGTCAAAAGACCCTTGCAATGATAGTGTAGTGTAGTGGTATTCAGTCTATGGTACGCGTGCCTCCAGGGGTACGCGTGATAGTCTCAATAGTTACGCATCCAACTGACCTACTGACTACGTACTTAAAAATGCTGACATATTTTATTACATACGTTGATAAGTATTGCAGTTTACATATTATATATATTGTCTTTTTTTTTTGTTATTTTTCAAATAACTGCAATTCAGTTTGGGAATGCAAAGGTACACTAGCAAAAAAAAAATGAATACCACTGGTGTAGTGCATCTGTATGTAAAATATTGAAAAAAAAATGTTGCAAATTACGCTCTCAATTGATATGAAAACTTTAGGAGTACTTTATAATCAAATGCTGTAATAAAATATGCAGAATTTACAATTACAATTTTATTTTATATATTATAATGTTTTTACGTAATATAAATTGTATCTAAGAAATTATATAGGCGTAAGGTTACTGTACACACATTGAAGAGAGAATTTATTCCGTCATATTATGTACAATTGTAAATTATATTATAAATATTTCATAATATTTAACTTATGAGTTCCACTTGTATCAGTATATTCAAATGTATTATAACAACCGATGTAACTATTGCTTTAGTAGTTTTTATCTTATTTTCAATCTCTTGCATGTTGTCTAATATTTTATTGTCAGTTATTTTTGTAACCAAACATTGGCATGCATAAACTTTCAGACACCAGTATTGTAATTTATAGTCTGATGATGCCAATAGACGAAAACTTTTGCATAAGATATTTAAAATAAAAGCAAATTATATATTATAAAATTTTTGCAATAATTAGATAAATCATTAGACTGATGTAAAACTTTGATTAATTAAATATGTATATCAGACTTTTCGGAAGAGAACAATAATTGGATACTTCAAAGTAGAAAGGTGCAAAGTGCCAAAATCATAGAAAACAAAATTATAATGCAGAAAAGTGCAATGTGCCTAGGAGGATGATGTATGAAATAGGCTACATCCACTTGTGCTTCTTAAGCGAGATATTTAGATGTTACGTTGCCAGCACCATGCGGTTTCAGACGGTAAGCGCCCTATTGAGCTGCATCATAGAATGCAATGGATCTTCAACAGGTCATGTTTGTGCCCAAACTTACACACAGCGAAATGTTTTACAGATGTCAGCTTTCACGTTATAACTTTGGAGTTTATGCATGTTATACAATGCAGTCTTACATGTATATGTGGGACGAAAGCATCGCGAGTGGAGGTGCCAATGAGATCGCCTCGTGTGTACTAAAACTGATGAATATGGACATAACAAACAAGAAGAATCTGATAACTGTACAGCTGAAAACAAAAATCGTGTAATGGTTTTCATGTGTCTCTCTTTAGTTGCCATTGGTTTATTTGAGCACATAGAACAACGTTTCCTTCTCAGCGGCCACAGTTTCTTGCAATGCGATTCTGATTTCGCTTTGATTGAAAAACGACAGAAAGTGACAAAAGCCTTCATTCTTAGTGACCTGCTTAAAATCGTACAAGACTCTAAAGTTGTAAAACCATTTCAAACCGTTTCAATGCTAGAGTCATATTTCCTTAATATGCAAGATGTTGCTGATCAACTAATTTCCATCAAGAACTTGAATATTTCTAAGGCATGTTGCATTCAGTATGATGTTAGTAAAGTAGGTAGTGTTTCTGTGAAACAGTCCCATGATAATGAAGCAGTGCATACCATTAAAGTGCTTAAAAAAACATGAAAGATGTGCAGTCAGCATTGTTTCAAGTTAAAGCATAAAATAGGGAAAAGAAGGGGGATCTACTAGCAATGACTCCCTATCTTCCAAATGAGGAGCATAGGAAGTTCTACAGGCAGATCTGTGAGTAAAAATTGCTCTAGAATAGGAAAAAATAGGTATTGGACTTTGCACCATTCTACTGCAACTGTACCCATTACTTAATCCTTTTCACAATCTGTGTTATATAATTAAATATGGAGAAATAATGTCTTTTCATACCACTATTATTAATGAGTAAACACTGTAATATTGTTGTTTTCTATCAGTAAAAAAAAAAATGACACAAATATGTGTACAATTTATCTTATCTCCAATGTTTCATTTTGGCACTTTGCACCCTTCTACTTTAAAGTATCCAATTATAATGAATTATAAGATTAGGTTAGCTTAGCTTATAAGACGTCAAGACCCTCTATCCTGGCGATATTAGGCCTACGTCAATATGAAGATGACAGCGATTGAGTGCAGGATTTTCAACGCTGGACTAAAGCTGATGATTTTTTATTTAGTGATGTTTTGTTTAGAGATGTCGCTAGACTGGTCTGTAATAAGCTAGGCCTAGACTATAGTTTCTAGTGTATGGTCCGTCCCAGAAATCTGTAGAGTAGAAATACGAAATAAGACCTCTGCACAAGTGGTATGTGGGAGGGCTAGGATCAATGACCGCCTCTGGGCAGAGGCATTGGTTGAACGAAGCTACCAATCGCTTGCAGAAAGGGGGTCATTTCTATCTGAACACTCTACCACGAGCATCTTACCCCTTAGCGGCCTCAAGCTGATGCTGCCCGCAATACACTCCGGCACAGATAGACTCCGCCCCCCTATGCGCCAAGTCTCTCTACAGATTCCTGGGACGAACTATAGATAATGACTGATGTACGAATGAAGTTACGTTATGAAAACCGTGTGCTTTTTTCATTATTATTTATTTTCCAGTAATACAAGTAATGCCTTTTTCACATTACGTCGCATCGTATGTTCTATATTCCTAATTTTCCTTCTTTCACTATAAACCAAAACATATCAATCTCCATTACGACGCACCTGTCATTTCAAACCAGGGTTTAAGCTAGAAAATGAATAATTGTCGCAAAAATGTACAAACGTAAAATTATATTTGTGCAAATTGCGAAAACCTTGTGCAATATTCTAAATTATTCTACAGAAAGATGAAATTAATAAAGTATGCATGCAGCCACCGGCGTAGTTCAGTCGGTTAAAGCGCTTGTCTGCCGATCCGGAGTTACGCTCGGGCGCGGGTTCGATTTCCGCTTGGGCTGATTACTTTAGTTGAGTGTTTCCGAGGTTTTCCCCAACTGTAAGACAATTGTCAGGTAATCTATGGCGAATCCTCGGCCTCATCTCGCCAAATTTCATATCGCTATCACCAGTTCAATCGACGCTAAATAACTTCGTAGTTGATACAGCGTCGTTAAATAACCAAGTAAAAATAAAATTAAAAATAAGGTATGCAGAAACAAAAATTATGTAATTTTTTTCTAAGAGATTTATTGACTTTCAATCAATCTGATCACAATCTAGATAGGCCTATACTTATCTAAGTAAACCATTATACGTAGGTATGTTTAGAATCATGTAGTGCTGAATTTACATCACATTAAATAACCAAGTAAAAAAAAAGTATGCAGAAACAAAAAGGTATGTAATTTTTTCTTGGAGTTTTATTAACTTTCAATAAATCTTATCACACTCTAGATATAGGCCTACTTATCTAAGTAAACCATTATACGTAGGTATGTTTCGAATCATGTAGTGCTGAATTTACATCACATTAAATAACCAAGTAAAAAAAAGTATGCAGAAACAAAAAATTATGTAACTTCTTTCTTGGAGTTTTATTAGCTTTCAATAAATCTTATCACACTCTAGATATAGGCCTACTTACCTAAGTAAACCATTATACGTAGGTATGTTTCGAATCATGTAGTGCTGAATTTACATCACATTAAATAACCAAGTAAAAAAAAAAGTATGCAGAAACAAAAAATTATGTAACTTCTTTCTTGGAGTTTTATTAGCTTTCAATAAATCTTATCACACTCTAGATATAGGCCTACTTATCTAAGTAAACCATTATACGTAGGTATGTTTAGAATCATGTAGTGCTGAATTTACATCACATTAAATAACCAAGTAAAAAGAAGTATGCAGAAACAAAAAATTATGTATTTTTTTTTTTGAGTTTATTAACTTTCAATAAATCTTATCACACTCTAGACATAGGCCTACTTATCTAAGTAAACCATTATACGTATGTATGTTTACAATCATGTAGTGCTGAATTTACATCTCATTAAAGTAGGCTTACGTACGTTATTTTATGGGTAATTACTCTAAACATTAAAATTCTTTACGAGTGTCGAGTAGGCCCTTCAAGATTTGCTAGCAGAGTACTAACAATTTTTTTACTGAAGGCGGTTTATAATAAATTCCAGTTTTTACAAGATTCTTGCAACTAAATCCTCGCTCACAATTTACAGTATGCGATGGAATTATATAAATCAATTAGAAGAAACTGTTTACTTAACTATATGAATTGCACCAACTCTTTTAAATCCATTCCTGAACATTTACTGTATTGCTCAATATCTTTTTGAACATTTTCCATGCAATTAGCATTTCATTTAAATTCAAATTAGGTCAGACACATCTCCGATTTCATTTTCCACATTACCATCTTCGTTTCTGAAGTCCAATGTGGTTACATTGCACATTTACATTGAAAGTTTGTTGAATTTTTAGACGTCAAATGGAACAAATGCGACTGTGGTTTAAAACCTGTTTCAATAGTAGGCCTAATATGCGTTACAAGAGCGGTATGTTGAAGTTTTCATGTTCCAGGAAAAGTTTCAAAAAACGAAACGTAGTTGAGCTTTTTTAATTTCCGAGAATTGAAAGAAAACATACCGCTCGTGTATCGTACATTATTTTGTGCGCAGATCGTTTATTACATCCCTGAAAGAGGAATTTCTAATTAGTTGCAATGAAATCTCCATCTTAGCTTCTGTTCAATGACGGCAAATTTGCAAAACAAAAATATCTATCTTCAACATTGTTGCTTTAAAATGTTTTCTATGTTTACTATACTCCAGCAGGCCGTGATATACGTCCGTCTTTTTTTCCCCCAGTCTATAAATGCGAACTTAAAACAAACGGTAAGGTTATGTAATGATTAAGAGTTTACTTAATTTTTGCAAATATTTAAAAACAATAATTAACAGTGCAATTTAGGTGAAATTGCAGTGGTAAGTTTCCAATTTATAATTATTACTATATTGAACGTCTCTAAAAATAATATGTTAAAAGCCTAAAGCAGTAAAATGAATATGTCACTTAAGCGGTAAGAAGAGGGAAATTGTTCTGTGTGTTAGGTTGGGAACACTGAATGTGGAATTTTAGACTTTCCGCGGATTGGTTTTGTGCGGAAACCAAGCAAATATGCACGATCTCGCACAATAGTATTATACGTTACAAGAGCGGTATGTTGACGTTTTCATGTTCGAGGAAAAGATTGAAAAAGCGAAACGTAGTTGAGCTTTTTTAATTTCCGAGAACATGAAAACAGACATACCGCTCGTGTATCGTACATTATTTTGTGCGAAGATCGTTTATTACATACCTGAAAGACGAATTTCTAATTAGTTGCAATGAAATCTCCATCTTGGTTTCTGTTTAATGACGGCAACATCGGAAAACCAAAATATCTTTCTTCAACATTGTTGCTTTAAAATGTTTTCTGTGTTTACTATACTCCAGCAGGCCGTGATATACGTCTGTTTCCCCCCCCCCCAGTCTATAAATGCGAACTTAAAACAAACGGTAAGGTTATGTAATGATTTATTTTTCATTTTAATATTTTAACAATATTATTTGTATAACATATTGCAGTAATAACATCCGCATCTGGAATCTTGTTGATTTTTTCACGGCTTCCTTAATGTTACTTGTATCAGGAATGCAATAAGTTTCGTGGAGTAGTAGACTTTACTTAATTTTTGCAAATATTTAAAAACAATAATTAACATTGAAATTTATGTGAAATTGTAGTGGTAAGTTTCCAATTTATAATTATTACTATGTTAAACGTCTCTAAAAATAATATGTTAAAAGCCTAAAGCAGTAAAATGAATGTCGCGCTTAAGCGGTAAGAAGAGGGAAATTGTTATGTGTGTTACGTTGGGAATACTGAATGAGGTATTTCACACTTACCGCGTATTGGTTCTGTGCGGAAAACAAGCAAATACGCACGATCTCGCACAAACGTAATTTAATACATTTTGAAAGAGTTTTCCTTCCTTCAAATATATACCTTCACTTTTTAACTTCATCTCCACAAAAAATCCCTCATAAATTCAACGATTTTCATTTCAAAAATCACCAGAACTATCTATCTGTAGGCTAATTTTCCCGGAAATTTAAGCGGAAAACAGTGTAATCTTACAGTAATAAAATTCTGAACGTTGAAGCGTCCATAAAAACGATAGCAGAAACCTGTAGCCTGCTGGACGCCGGCCGGACGGATGCGGCGCGCGATGTTAACATTCTGCTGGGAGCAAGTCGGTCGGCCTCGCCCCAAACCGATTGATGAGGCAGGGCTGTCCCCAGTCACCCGTTGAAGAGATTCCTTGCCATGACACTCCTCCTCCGTGCCGCCCCGGCTTTCCATGCACGAAGAGTTGTGGGCGTGTGCTGCGTACAAAGGATGTCGACGGCAAAGAGTACGGGCCGCTGCGAGATTATATACCAAGGCAATACTGTCGCGCATCCTTCTCTGGAACATTTTCCACCTAAGTGTGCAGTAATACTTTCGAAGAATTTGCCTTTACCCAATAAAAATCATGAAAAGACTGTCAGTTAGGTAACACACGTTTCCTTGTTCCTATTGGCTAATATGTTTTACGCGTTTCACATCATTTCATTTCTTACATCATGTTGCGAATGATATCACGGTTTATATGGATAGGACCACGTATGAATAGTTCCTAAAAACCTGATTTGGCCGTCCGTCTCTTCAGTGTTGCCAACTAATACCAGATATCACCAAAGGGGGTAAAATCACAATGATATTTATTTATTTTATTTATTTATTTATTTATTTATTTATTTATTTATTTATTTATTTATTTATTTATTTATTTATTTATTTATTTATTTATTTATTCTGGTGTAGTTAAGGCCATCAGGCCTTCTCTTCCACAACACCAGGAATACAAATACAATAACAGAAAAAAAAAGGAAAAAAAAAACACTATAAACGAAGTAAAGTCACACAAAAATATACACAGGTTGCAGTCACACAAATGTCAAATGCTATGTACTGAAATAATAATAATATATAATTTATTTCCAAGAAATAGTCTGCCCAGGCATCCTGGGTTGCCAAAAACACAGAATAACACACATATAAGAATAATAACGATTACAGTAAAATAGATGAGTCAAATTGAAATGTGAGTTAGAAGCTTAAATTTAAGAAATAATAAATTTGTACATATATTGTAACAATCACACACTAACGGATAGAAAGGCGGGGAGGGGGGTGAAATTATGATATTCCGTATAAATGATTTTTCAGAATTGCCACAGACCCTTTAATGCTAGAAGTAATTATTTTTGGAATGATATCAATAATAATAGTAATAATAATAAAATAATAATAAATAATAATATAGTATGGACAATAACAATGCCTTATTTATTTATTTATTTATTTATTTATTTATTTATTTATTTATTTATTTATTTATTTATTTATTTATATATCTATCTGTCTGTCTGTCTATCTGTCTGTCTGTCTGTCTGTCTGCCTGTCTGCCTGTCTGCCTGCCTGTCTGCCTGCCTGCCTGCCTGCCTGTCTTCTATTTCATATTCATGTTACGGGTGTTTGTGGAGTATATTTTCCGCTTGTATGTACCTCTCGAACATTATATTGTTAAATAGTAGATTAGTATGATTTAATATTAAAATGTATTTTGTCTGACAACATGAAATTCTTTACTTTGACTACCTAATATTCATGAGATCTAACCTAAAAATGTATTTTGTTTGATCACGTGAAATTATTAGTACGAATTCCGAAAACACAGTACCACTTTGAAATGTATAGGCCTACAGTACTTAAAATACTCACTCCTAACAATGTTACTATTTTCGTTATAATTGCCGTCTCTGTGCGCATAACTGCTTTTAAGATCTTCTTTCTACAGTAGCCTACATTGTAGAATAGAATAGAATGTTTTATATATCCTGATTACACGACTTTTAACACTATATCACTTCGGGAAACGTATTATGTGCATTTGTCGTGTTAAATTTTACATGTTAACATGTTTCGGCCTGTTATCGGCCATCTTCAGGACTCGTTGCTGGTCTTGGCCCCTTTTGTTTGTGTTTCCTGTGGACGTGTGTACATACAGACACACAAAAACATATACAAATGAAATTCTGAACGCACAACTCAATTTCAGAACACACACTCTTTGACTCCACACTACACTACACAAACACACCCCCACAGAAACACAAACAAAAGGCGCCAAGATCAGCAACAACCAGTTCTGAAGATGGCCGATAACAGACTGAAACATTGTAACGAGGTAATGTAAAATTTAACACGAGGAAGACACATAATACGTTTTCCGAATAATGTTTTATTTTCGCTGGCAGAGTTATGGCCATAAGGCCTTCTTTCCCACTCAACCAGCCTTAATCAGTTCAATAGTGACATACATATTTAAATTATGGATATTTACAGTATACTTAAAAGATTCTCCAGGAATATTCTTCAGTTACGTTTTAACGACTAGTACCGACATATTTATTTAAATTGAGATAAAACCTATCAAAAAAAGTAATAACTTAATTTATGAGCTAATGTGATTCAATTAAGCCTATACGCAATATGTAAAAAATTATTAAGTTGAGATAGCTAGTTGGTTAAAATGTTGAGAATTAACTTAATAGAAGTTTACTACTGGGAGTTCAGTTCAAAGTGTGTCATGGCTCGCTGTATGCTGTCATGTGGCTAGCCGATGAGCCTAGAGAATTCAATATTCCTACACTTCCGCAGAGGTGTATAACCTATGAGACAGAGAAGTTGCCTAGCAAGTACGGCGTTCATTCTGAAGAGTACGTGCTTATACGTACGGTAACGCCGGTAGTGGCAGGAATGTGAACTGTTTGGAAATACGTACTGTCGGGATATGGGGAGAGGGTTAAGACGATTACTTACGTACAGTATTTGTGGACATTAACTTCGACGGTCAACATGGACACGAAGCATTTGATTTGTGTTGTGGAATGTTACCGTACGCAACCGATGATAACAAATACCCTGCGTACGACTTGCCGGCGCAAAACACAGTTCGAAAGAGGTTATGGTAGCACACAGACCGTACAGACCGCCATCTGTTGCTACGACGTTCAAGTTATAACGTACACGTTCTCAAGTTCAGATTGAAGAACGCCTTAAATAATAGGCAACTTCTCTGACATATAAGCTGAAACTCGCTTCAAATCGGTGACCCAACAACAGTGACGTCATGACACACTTTGAAATGAACACCCAGTACAAGTTTACTAGAACTGTGTTATAGGGAGCAAAATATAAATCTAAAATATATTGATATAGTGAGAATATTAATGTAATGAGATTTTACCATTAGAGATTTTCTATTCTATTTAGAGAAATTAATGATAATAATAAGAATGGACAGATGTTAGTTTCATTATTAACAGATATTAATCAGTAATTAATCTGTTAAGCAAGAATTTATGTAGAATAATTTTGACCTAAATGGAGTTAGCCTATTGTTGAACAACGCCCTACATTCCAATTTCTAGCAACTGAAACTGTATAGGATGAATATAAAGACGTCTCGTGGTAAGGTATGATGAGTAAATTCTTATGATGAGACCTGGTGCTTAGCTGATGATATGCGGATAAATTTTTAAAACGAGAAGCCAAATAGATTGGAGTAGCGGTGCGCAGAATTTGAAATAAGAGAATAAGAGAATGCAGGGCTCGTCAGAGCCTTAACCAAGACAGATTTTGGAAAGATGGGGAAATATGATCATACTTACGAATATTACAAATACGTATAACGGACGCACGCATTATGCACACGTTGTAGCCTGCTGCTCAAATTTTCATTTAGGTTACTTAATATAACATCGCAGTAATCGAAGTGTGGCATCACGAGTGTTTGTACAAGGATTAAGTACAAGACAACTAACTTCAAATGTGTGATCAGGAAATAGTTTGGTGGTCCCAAAATGTGAAATGAGAATTTATGACTTTAAGCTTCTTAAACGAGTTGTGAAAAAACTGATATAGGAAATTTCATTAAAGGTATGCTCGTAAAGGAGAAACGCAAGGCGTTTGATATCGTCTCCCTCTGGCGTTTTATACATGGCGGTTGCTCCTCTGCATTGCATGCTAGCCATTTTATATGTAAACTCAAAAACATCAATAAGGAACCATCCACCACACTGAGTAGTTGGCATTCAAGAAATGATGGCAAGAGGAGGTAAAGCAGGGATCTCCCTGGGGAATGCAGGTCGGATCATATCCAGGCCAAAATTGATTTTCTTCGATCCAGTAAAGCTTGTATTAGAGATGTATTGCTCAAGGTTATCTTAAATGCTACGTTACTTACCTCCGACATGTTAGTTATGCTATGGTCTTTTACAAATTAGTAGGCCTAGTATTTATTTATTTACTCTGGTAGAGATAAAGCCATCAAACCTTCTCTTCCACTCTATCAAGGGATTACAGATACAACATGAAGAATACAATTAAAATTACAATTGATATTAAATTTACAATCACAATTACAATGTAATCAAAGTACTAAATATTACCTAATTAATATTATTTATTTACTGTACAAGATAAAAACAAAGAAAGAATGAGTTAACGTAGAATAATTTTATAGGGATGAAATTACTGGGAATTGAAATATTTTATACTAGAATAATATAACTATTTAAAAGAAGCCATGTCTGAACGAGTCTCAATTAATGACCAAATCCCTAGTAAGTTTGTCTTTGAATCGCATTTTATTTCGACATTCTCTGATGCTAGCAGGAAACGAATTACAGAGTCTTGGCAAGGCAATTGTGAAAGAAGATGAGTACGAGAAGGTGTAGTATGATCATATTGTTAGTATTGTTTCGTGGCGAGAACTTGTGTTCAGATTATAACGGAAACAAAAATAAGTGAAGTGTTACGACAGGTACAAAGAAATTGAGGAATTCAAGATTTCACGGAGAACTGCCTCCACGGAACGAAAAACAATTTATTAATTCTAGGATGTATTTTGGGTGAATTTCTTGAACCTGGACAGACCGTAAATAATGCTGTCCGTTATATTCAGACGGTTTTGATGCTTCTTCGTGCATTGCGCGAGAAACGCCCTGGAAAGAATATCATCCTGCAACATGATAACGCGTGGCCTCACAATGATCGTGTCACCGTGGAGAAAATCAGAATATTTGGGTGCGAAAATCTTCCGCAAGCTCCCTACAGTCCCGACTTGGCACCTTCCGATTACTATATTTTCGGTTCTGTAAAGGAGCAGCTGCGAGGCCAACGCTACGAGACGCTGGAAGACATCCGGGTAAACACTGCGTCAGTGTCTTCGGGAAGATGAAACGGACTTCTACAGCAAGGGAATTTTCAAACTTACAGAACGGTGGGGAAAAATGTGTGCAAAGAAATTGAGACTATGTTGGAAAGTGACAGAAAAGTCTGTAGTTTAAGATGATGTACGTAGTTTGTCTAAAAAATTGAAAATTAAGATTTATAACAATGGTTTGCTCATGACTTTTAGTATGACCCTCGTAAAATTTTAATAGAATTAGATTTCACAGTGAATTATTTGGGAAAAGTAATTATTATTGATGTGATAAAAGATTCCTTAGGGATTCTTCATCCCCATTTATACTTTTCTAATTAATTAATATTTTAAACTATTGTTTACTTGATATTTGATATTATTCCATATTGTTTGTATTTTTTTCAGAATTCTAAAGTTTCACGTATCTAATTTATTATCATTATTATTAGTATTATTATGATTATTATTATTAGCATTATTATTACTATTATTATTATTATTATTATTATTATTATTATTAGCATTATTATTACTATTATTATTACTGTGTATACTGTAGACTATATAGCCTACTTGGTGCACAATTCAGTTTGTATTCAGTTCAGCAGCAGACGAAAATTAATACATTTTATTAGTAGATTCTTTGATATCATTTTCTTTCAATCTAATATTATAGAAAAATTGAGCACTATTGTGTGTACCCTATTTTGAGTGTCCTTCCTTCGTCTATTCTATTTCCTCTTGGCTTATTTGACATTGCTCCTTTTGGAAATTAATATTACATTCATTGTACAGCAGTGGCAAAAAAAAAACCGGACCGACCCTTGTAGCTGATTTCAGAGCCTTGTTCACTCCAGAGCACGATAGACTGGCAACTAAGACTTTCGTAGTTCGAATCCTGCCTAGAAAGGAAAATTTTTGTTCCTTATTCAAATTAATTCCCAATACTTTTAGATTGCAGCGATATTTTACTACTTAATTAACTTATTATTCCCGGAACATGAATTTTACCAGCAATCGAAAAGTATTGGGAATAAATTTGAATAAGGATAAAAAAAAAAGTTTCCTTCGCAGTCAAGATTCGAACCACGAAAGTCTTAGTTGCCAATCTATCGTGATCTAGAGTGAATAAGGCTCTGAAATCAGCTACAAGGGTCGGTCCGGTTTTTTTTTTTTTTTTTTTTTTTTTTGCCACTACTGTACATGCAACATTCAGTTTTGGTTATAATCATCCATTTATAAGAAGAAGAGAGAGAAGAAAGATATTTGAATGCGGTATAAATCTTTCAACCACGATAAGGTGTGAAATTTGCTATTGTTTGTTTGCAAGATACTTGTGCAAATAACCAAGACATATGAGCCGTTGAGAACAGAACTGGTGTAAGTCAGAAATGTATAATGAGGGTTAAAGTAAAAATGTTGTAAAAAACAGCGCAAAGTAGCAATTAATATGTCCTTCGTGCTATCCATTGACTACTAATAGTTTAAATAAATGGAATATTAATTGCTATCCATTGACTACTAATAGTTGAAATTAATATGTCCTTCGTGCTATCCATTGACTACTAATAGTTGAAATTAACATGTCCTTCGTGCTGTCCATTAACTACTAATAGTTGAAATTAATATGTCCTTCGTGCTATCCATTGACTACTAATAGTTGAAATTAACATGTCCTTCGTGCTGTCCATTAACTACTAATAGTTGAAATTAATATGTCCTTCGTGCTATCCATTGACTACTAATAGTTCAAATAAATGGAATATTAATTGCTACTTTGCGCTGTATTTTACAGAATTTTTACTTTAAACCTCGGTACCCAATTTTGACTTACACCACTTCTGCTCTGAACGGCTCATATGATAAAGTGTCGAATGCCGGTAACACTTGGAGATGATGGCAAATGATTTGTTCGGTCTCGAAGAAGTGGGACGTGTAATAAAAATTGATGCTAACTCGATACAGCTTAATTTCTAGTTTGATATATGACTGAACTACCTATGTAGTAAAACACAAGGTTATATTATGCATTTCTTTGCTGACTAACGGAACTGAATATTTTAACTCGGGAAATGTTGATTTGACTATGAAAGCACAGCTATTTCCAGAATGCATAAAGTACTCCACGCGTCCACTCATGTATAAGAAGAGAGCTCACCTGCTCCAGGTTCCTAAGTAAAAAATAATGCATTATAATTAAACTAATAGGGGTCTATATGATATTAATTGTTGATTGGATCACTTTAAAGAAAAAAATGCTCTTGGTTGATAAATGCCACTTCAAATCACAGAAATCACAGGCAAATAGTAAAAATTTTTATCCTTTTTCTTCTCTTGAATCATAAAGAGTCCTCTTTTCCCGTTCTGGCAGATGTCTCTCCGACGAATTCACACTTACCATAGAATCTTTCACAATTTAATACAGAGTTTATCATTTTCGTACGTCGAAGTTTATCTTTAATGAACCAGAAACTTTACCCTATTCAATTAAATATTCCCCTCTCTAACTCCAACTTCAGTACAAAATCAAAATTTATGAATCCGAATCTATACATCATTAATTTAATTTCGCACTCTGAGTCCGTCTTGAGTATGAAACCTAAGTTTTAATACCATTTTTTTTTTTTTCATGGATTACTACTGCGTTCCTTTTAGGGTTTCCACACCATTTTTCTAGCTTCTCCCATGCATGACTTCATCTAGTCAACCGTGTTTTAGACGCTCTGTGTTCGGTAAGAAATACAGACTGCGAAGTTCATAGCATTGCAATTTCCCACATCTTCCTGCCAGTTCATTCCCTCTTGGCCCATATATCTCCTTAAACATTAAATTTTTATATACTTCCACCCCCTGCTTCTTTCCTGGTAGGGGGCCAAATTTCACGACCTTAGAAAAATCCTTGTTACTCTCACGAAATGGTACTTTCAGCAGCGAATATAGCCGCCATTTTCCACTCTTTATTATACGAACATGTGTGTTGTTCCATTCACCGTTATTAATCAAAATTAAATAAAAATTTAACTACTTCTTTCTAATACTACAGGTTTAAATTACAAAATCTTATTAAGTTTTCAGATTATACAGCAAAACACAGCAACAAGAGAATTCTAAAATTGCAATCAATATAATATAAACCATACAAAATAACATGTATTTATGTGTGTATGAATTTTTTTATTTTAGTAGGTTATTTTACGACACTTTATCAACAGCTTAGGTTATTTAGCGTCTGAATGAGATGAAGGTGATAATGCCGGTGAAATGAGTCCGGGGTCCAACACCGAAAGTTACCCAGCATTTGCTCATATTTGATTGAGGAAAAACCCCGGAAAAAAGCTCCACCAGGTAACTTGTCCCGACCGAGAATCGAACCCGGACCACCTGGTTACGCCACTAGACGCGCTAACCGTTACTCCACAGGTGTGGACGTATGCATGTATGTATGTATTTTTTATTTTATTGGGTTATTTTACGACGCTGTATCAACATCTAGATTACTTAGCGTCTGAATGAAATGAAGGTGATAATGCCGGTGAAATGAGTCCGGGGTCCAGCACCGAAAGTTACCTAGCATTTGCTCATATTGGGTTGAGGGAAAACCCCGGAAAAAACCTCAACCAGGTAACTTGCCCCGACCGGGATTCGAACCCGGGCCACCTGGTTTCGCGGCCAGACGCGCTAACCGTTACTCCACAGATGTGGACTGTATGTATGTATGTATGTATGTATGTATGTATGTATGTATGTATGCGTATAGATTGACAAATCGAACTGAAACCCTGACCGAGTTACTACGTGAGCGCTGGCTGTCTTGGGGAGGAGCAAGTGAGAAAGCACGGGGGGAAGGGAGAGAGCACTATGCACTATGTACTTTCAGGTCCACTCACAGTTTGTCAAACCTGCTAACAAAAGCATTAAAAGGTTGACTAGTTGCCTGCAATGCTAGCATAATGGAACCTTCCTAGCCGACAGTCGAGGCAAAAATGAAGAATCCGTTATTGTGGTAATACTGGAGAGTGGTTCTTCTATTGGTCGCGATGCCCACACACACCCTCCGAGATATTTACGTGCTGATTGGTGACTGAATGACGAGGAGCGAGGGAGAGAGAAGAAAGAAAGAGAGAGATTCCAGAAGTTGGTGTGTTTTACGGGGTTTCACTTGAAGTTGTCAAACTATATGTATGCATGTAAATTTTTTATAATTATGGTTTATTTAACGACGCTTGCAACTGCAGAGGTTGTATTAGCGTCGCCGTGTGCCGGAATTTTGTCCGGCAGGAGTTATTTTATATGCTAGTAAATATACTGACATGAGCCTGTCGCATTTAAGCACACTTTAATGCCATCGACCTGGGCCGGGATCGAACCCGTAACCTCGAGCACAGAAGGCCAGCGCTATACCGACTACGCTACCGAGACCGACTGTGTTTAAAAATCACTGGTCACTATGGCGAGTCCTCGGCATCAACCTCTTTGATTTGATTACCTGGTTGGTTTTTTCCGAGGTTTTCCCCAACCAAAGGCAAATGCCAGGTAATCTTTTGGCGAATCCTCGGACCTCACCTCATCTCACTACATCTCGCCAAAATATTGTAAAAAAATTGCACAAAATTGTAAAAATTGTTGAAAATTACTAAATTGTAAAACTGTAAAAATTTGTAAAAATTGTAATTGTAATATTGTAAAATTTTGACTTGTTCCACACCTTAAAGCTTCATTGCTCATGTCGACCTGGTTGGCGAGTAGGTATAGCGCTGGCCTTCTATGTCCAAGGTTGCGGGTTCGATCCCGGGCGAGGTCGATGGCATTTAAGTGTAAGATCTATGGAATAAAATAAATGACTGAATGAATTAAACATTTATTTATTTAATGCAGCAAGCACTTGATACAGTCATTCGCTTACAAATGAAGAAGAAAATACCAAACACAACATAGTTAATAAAAGGTAACAAAAGGAAATGAAGAGTCTTGGAGCTGGTGTCTTTCTTCCCAGTACTTTTCCCAAACAGAATTAAAGGTAATTTTTGTTGAACTATAAAAATAATGGGTGATTCTTATAGCATTTTTCATGCTGATTTCAAAACTGTTCTATAGTGTAGGGGAGTAGTGGGTACAGTAAGACACAAAATATTAAGACATATGTATGCAAGTGATAATTCAAGTATTTTTAAAATCAAGTGCAATAGAAATAGACATTAAAACATGGAGTATAATAATACATAAACAAAAATGTTAATAGATAAAGTACATAATATACAATACGTGTTTGTCAAAAAAAATGCAAATGTCTCACTGTTCCCATTCAGGAGGGTACAGTGAGACACCACAGTGTCTATTAACGGACATTGAAATGATTCACATTTATTTCAAAAGAAAACAAAAACTTGTTGTATCTTTATCTTGACATGTTCTGTAGGCTTATTTAGAATCATTTTGATGTCTGACTTCGAAACCATTGAAACATCTGGAACATTTGGAAAAGTGAATTTTTCATGACATTTCAAACTTTTGCGAAAAAATGAAATGAATTTTTGGTGACAACAAAGCTTATAATTATAAGAATTTAATGTAATTTTTTATTATTTTTTAACATTTTCTTAAATTTTGTGAATAATTTTTTATTTATGAAACCATTAAAATGTAATGTATCCGTTATTTTAAGCTACAGTTCCTAAATTGGTTACTAGTATGTTCATTTTTAACATCAGTTACCGCTAAATGTAATATAATTACAGTTTGTTTTTGCAAATCATTGGTACCCTTCAATGGCATGTCTCACTGTTCCCTTTACGCATAGTTCATTTAAAAATGACGCTATCACTTCAAAATTAAAACAAGAAAGACGAAATTTTTCCAAACATAATCTCAAATACCATAGTATTAGGTAACAAAACATTCATATTTATATCTCATTTGTATATCCAATATAACCTTCATTAAACACAAGCCAAAATTTTACTTTTAGAGTGAAAAATTACAAATTATTTTTTCATCACTCACTTTTATAACTAAAATCAAATCGAGTATGAAAATACTGTTACTTTACTTATGCAACATACAACTCCACTGTTACCAACATCTCAACATCAAAATTTACCATCTAATAAAAAAATGTCTCGCTGTTCTCCCTGTCTTACTGTACCCACTTCTCCCCTACTTCATGTTATATCGAAGTAGCATAATGTAAATATGCATATCATTACATATTAAAATCATATCCGAGAGTAACACATTATACCGTATGCCTACAATACCACAGTACAGCACATTATATTATTATAAAGCTTCTACAAAAATACATTTTCTTGAAATGAGCATTAAAATATTTTATTAACGAATACGCGGAATTAGAGTAACACAGTAATAATACTGTATTCGAGGATTTACTGGAAAATAAAAGCTTAAAGCAACGAAAATGTTATGTTTTGCAGGATGAGTTGAGGCCTGTTCACCAACGGGAGGCGGGCGCCACCTCTTCCTCCAGTGCGGCCCCCTCTTCGCCCCCGCCTCCTGTGGGCCTACATCCCCACAGCATCAGCCCTTCCAGACTCTCCCTGCAGTCTGGCAGCCTTCACTGCAGGTAGGAACTCGCCATGTTAAATTCATTGTGGCCCGTTTTTTAAAGATTCTTGTGCTTCGTGAGAAGTGTAAATTTGTGTAATATCTATATTTTGAAACGGCAAGAAAGAAGAATATATTCGCCCGTTACTTCAGCTTATAAGACACAGCATTATTGTGTCATACCCGGCACAAACATAACAAAATAGAATGTTTAGAATGACACCTATTGTTAAACATTTAATTTGATATGCGAAGTGTGTTGAATTGTCATATTTGTTTAGTTTTATCTGAGTTCCATCTATATACTAATAAATTCGTTCATTCCAGTCACTTGATGTCAAGGTTTAGAGACACAGTGAAAGAATAGTTTCTCTCCTTTCTATGGTACCATACAGCAGTGGTTCCCAAACTTTTTTGACTGACGATACATTTTACTGAACGCCCACGATATCGCGGCACACTTATTTGATTTTATTAATAGTAGTAATAATAATAATAATAATAATAATAACAATAATAATAATAATAATAACAATAATAATATGATAACAAGTATATTTCTTCTGGAAAAAAAGGTGGCGGAACTCTGTGTAGAATATTTTATAGCAGACGGGAGATGATTACTGTTTACTGCACGGAAATTTTGTCGTTTTTAACCTCCTTTTCGTCCAACTAAGGTTTTAAGGGCAATATTCATAGACCTTCTTAGCGCGGGCTTCCGGTGGATGATCAGCGTTTTTCGTATTCATAAACCAGTGTTAGCGATAGGATATGATTTGAATTCTGTACAAGTAACCAGTGGATAGCCGGGGCTAGTTAGCACGCTCATAGCGCGTGCTGCAAAATGTCTATGAATAGCACCCTGTAGGTCTAAAAGGAATTCAAAGAATAATTATATTAAAAACACGGTTATTCACAAATATTTCGGTTCCATTATGAAAAATGCAACAAAATGGTGCCGGAACGCTGTTCCAGCGCGTTCCGCCAGAAAAAAACATTGATAATAACATCTATCTAGTGTTGTTGATAGGTCGATGTTAACACGAAATCGTAAATTCTAAAAGAAGAAGCAATAACTTGAGTGGAATTAGAAAAAAAAAAAAAAACATAGGTAGATGTCAAAAATCCCAACTTATCTACCCTGGATGTCCGATCAAAGATTATCGTTTCTGAAAACTCGCCTATTTAAATTAATGTGAAGTCTGCGCTTAGTGGGTTGCACAAAGTTTCTCTATACGTGGCCTTATGATTGAAAAACTGAACTGAGCATTGCTGCAGGTGTTCACGTTTCATTGGTAAAGTCTGTCTCAAAATAAAATATACCATATATCAGAGACTTCATTGCAAATAAAAAATAAGTTGTAAAGAGACTTTCTGGGTAGCATAAGATTTATTTTTCAAATTTCGCGACACACTCCATGGAGCTGCGCGACACACCGGTTGGGAACCCCTGCCGTACAGGATACCCCGTCGTAGGGAATTAATAACCCTTTTAGTCTTATTATTGGAGAAAATTCGTTTCGACACCGGCAATCGAATCCAGGGCCCTCAGTTTTGCGTGCTGAGCGCTCTTTCAGTCTGAGCTATGCCGGGACCCGATTCACGGCGCCGGCCGAACACCCCTCCTTTGTGTCATCAATGGCCTTACTTATTTATGGTTTTCAAGGAACCTGGAGGTTCATTGCCTGGTATACAATATGATAGGGAACTAGAGAATGGATATGTAAATAAAATCAGTTTGTGCGAAATTCACAGAAGCTTTCCCCTACAAAAGTTTTCCTCGTCTAATTATATATATTTTAAGCAAAGATGCTGATTATATTTGACCAAACTTTTATCACAAATTTAAATAAGAAACCCGGGTAATGAAGTCAGTTGTAGAATTAAATTCACACTTTATACTTCGAGTTAGTATTGCTCACGCATGGTTCAGTATAAAAATTGGTGAAAGCAAAACGCATACAAAAATCGAATGACCAGCACAAATACTAGTTTGGTGCAATAAATAGCTCGTGAAATCTTCCTTGCTTTTTAACCCATATCTGCCTGGTTTTGCGTTTTCGCAACAGTCTGCATTAGCTATTTTTCTGCAAAAATGCAAAGGAATTAATTACAAAATTAACTTTTATTTCATTGCTGTGTATACTAGAAGAAACAAAGGATCCTGCAGCACAATAATTAACTTCCATTTCAGTTTCATGTGACGGTGCGAAAATTATGAATATATTCAACAAAAAAAAGTCTTGGGCATAAAACCTGAATTCTTCAGTTTTTTTTAGGGTAGCGGGCTGTGAACGCATACAATAATTATGTCAAAACATGCACTAACACTTTTGACAACATCTACCACAATATTTATGATAGCCACACATGAATTTTATCACTGAATCTCGAAAGAAAGCTGAATTGAATGGCATACAGTTCACTTAATTTAGATTATTCATCTGTCCTAAATAATTTGTTTAATTGTTGCAACAAGTCGAAAATACAATGAAACATAAGATCACATAGGTACAAATTTCTGGTAAACTAATGATCTAATTGGTCCTAAATTTTTATCTGATCTTACATAAACATACAGCTATAAGAAACTCACTTTTTATTTAATTTCAGAAAGATTTGTTGGTTTTGTGATATATTAAAACATTCGAGTTTGGAAAAGATAATTTTCACAGCATGTATAAAATTATGAAACCAACTTAATTTTTCAAGCTATGAAAATAAAAACGAGTTTCATTATCACAAGGCAATATGTAAGATCTGGCAAAAAATTTTGGACCAATGCCATCATTAGTTTACCAAGAAAATGTACCTATGTCATCTTATGTTTAAGTATATTTTGCATTTGTTGCAATAATTAAACAAATTTAAAGGACAAATTATTAATAATATAAATTAAGTAAACTATAAGACATTCAATTCAGCATTCATTCAAGATTCAGTGGTAAAATTTATGTATGATATAATAAATCTTGTGGTAGATATTATCAAAAGTGTTAGGCCTACTGCGTGTTTTGCCATAATTTTTGTATGCGTTTGTAACCCTCTGCCCAATAATGCTGTTAATCTCCCATTTTAATCTCATATTTGTTGCCATTAGATAATTAATAATTAATTATTTTTCGAGCTCCGGTCTCGAAATAATTATCACGACAACAAGCATTCGTTAACCTCAGTGAAGTTACTGGAAAATCATCAGCACTCGTATCATAGAAGAAAATTCTCGCCGATTTCATTCTTCTATGAGTATGATAGTATTTGAAACCTCTTCTCCTATCCAAGAATAGCCTATATTCTATGAACCAACGGTTGGAAGTATCGTGGGAACGAAACGTAGGTTAAAGGCTAAATTGCATGACTTGACTTTGAACGCTTACAACAGAGGATAAAAGAGTGTGTTGCAACACCTCAGAGTGACGATGCTATTGTTGGAAGAGGCGACACCTCTCTGACTGAAGTGAAGACGCCCTCTAAAATAGATTTGCAGTATTGATCCCCAGCTTGCTTCCCGCGCGTCTAGTGTGATATGATGTAGCTTGACCTTAATGCGATCGAAACACAAACTCGTCTTCGGCTTCCATTTCGTCTTCATAACGAGATTTATGTTCCATCTCCCATTTAAGACAGCTGAATAACTTGATAACATCTGAACTTCTCTGTCGGATAGGCTTTTCATTGCAAGTTTGATTCGGGCGTGCAAAGGAGTGAAGACTAGTTCTAATAAATTGATGAATGGAGGAAAGTGTTTTGAAAAGTAATGTTCTAGCGCAGAAGTTTAGATTGAAGCTTTATTTTAAGAAGCAACTTTTAAATTGTCAAGTCTTAGAGAAAATCTTCATTTATATTGTACCGCCGAGAAAAAATAGATTAAATGTCACATTAGAAAAAAAATATACACAGTAAGTAAAACCTAAGTGCCTGGCACTTCTGCCGTCTCTCGGGACTACAAGCAGATCTCCAGTCTCTCGCGGATAACTTTCTTGCCGTCTCTTGGCACTACAGTCTGGTAAGTGATATCTTTTTTTAGAACTAGTGAATTATTAAATTACATTAAGGGAATGGAGATAATCTTATAGTGCAAGCGAACGTTCAGCGGTGTAAAATATCAAACGCCTTGTATCATCCTTGACAATCGTAGTGCGCATATATCAGACCCACCAACCAACGAATTATGAAAAGCGGAACAAGGAAATATAGTACGGCATATCGTTTTTATTGTTAATAGTAATAATAATAATAACAATAATAATAATAATAATCATTATTATTATTATTATTATTATTATTATTATTATTATTATTATAACTTGTAGTTCTTACATGATGTGTGTATCTTCGCTGCCCACATCTCCCGGGCCCGTTGGAATGGAATGGAATTTAACTGAGAGGGCACGGATGGCCCAGCACTGCGACCTGTTGAGATCTATTGCGCTAACCATCGATATGGAATAAATTGCGTGCCCCTACGCGCACCGACCTAACCACATGACTCCCTTAACGACCAGTCCCTACTGCCGACAGAAATCCATATACCATTCCTGCTTCGGCAACTTCCCCCAAGGCTCCTCTGCCGGTCCGAGGCGAAACTCCTCCCCCGAGTAGGTCCGCCTCGGGTACCATTGCAGAAGCCATCCAACGTCGCTTAACTACGTTCCACGGAGGTCGGTCGAGAGAGCCAGTAGCTTCGGGAGGCCGCCTGTAGGGTGATCTGAAAAACCAGAAACGGGATGATGAGGAAAGGATGATGGGGGAGGAAAGGAAGTGGCGAAGATGAGTGGGGTTCCAATCGCCTGATAAAGTTACCTGATATTCATCCATAGGCGTGAGGGGAAAAACCTCACCCAGGCAATTCATCCTGATCGGGAATCGAACTCGGGACCGCTAGATTCGGAGTTAGATTCAGCCACAACGGTGGATCCCGGGCCCGTTAAGTAAGGGACGGCAACAAATGGAAATATAAAGAGATAATTAAAAGATACATATGATTTCTTTAGCGATATCACCCTGGAATTAATGGTCTTCACACCTCTGGAGAAAATTCTTCAAGCTTCTGCTCCCGGGGCTCAGAGGTACGGTTCAAATGTGAGCTGAGGTGCATGTTTAATATCTAGAGCGTGAAGTTTTGCGTGTAATGCACGTCATCGTATATAATAATATGTGAGTTGGTCGTAAAACCCTGGCTACTAACTCTGGTCTAAACAAGAGTCGTTTCTACATACTACAAATTTGCATGGAAAGTAATGTGTTATATGTTTTGTCGTGCTGTGTGACGTATAAAAAGGCACAATAGCACTTATCCCACATTAGCATCAAGCAAGATAATACTGCTGTTTGTTACCTGATTCGAGTTCAAAAGCTTTTCGCGTAATCACAACTAGGCCTAGTTTTTATTTCCTTACGTCCTGTCGGAAGAGGAAATGATTTCACGTTTGAAGAGGATTTCAAGTTTTATAGCTTATACTTTTTTATATTTCGAAGGCTATTCGGAAAGTAACTCCCTTCAATGCATTAAAAATCATCCATGCAGTTGCAGACTTTTATTATACACAACTTGAAACTACCGCATTCAACTATTTCTCAACATATTCTTCAGCCAAAATGAGACATTTGTGGTAGCGTTCTAGGTTTTTCTCGTCATATAATTCTGCTGCCTGCGATTTGAGCCATGTCTGAAAGCTTAATAGCCCTCCTTAACTTCTTTAATGCCCAACAGTACACCTACCAATTGATTATTGTTCCACCAGCATTACTCCTTTTATGTATGAGTTTTCTACGAGATAAAGTTTGGTGTATTTATTGAGTATGGTTCCACTCAGTTGACATATTTTTGTCTCTATGTAGTCGCAATAAATTTCTCGAGATGGATGATGATTCCAACTGCTTTAAAGTTGTTTGCTATGAGAAACCTTATTACAGCTGGCGCCAGCGTTTTTGGCGTGTGTCCTAGAGTATAGAGCGCAGTTTGTGAGCATGTTGCTAGTGCAGCTGAGAATGGTACCACTTCCTATACACGTCACATCAGCCATTTGTCAAACATAGTTGTCAGACTGACTACGGTAAAGGTAATACACTAGCACTTAACGTTCCCATTACTTACTTCACACTCCAAAAACGGTGATGCGGACTGTACTAGGGCCCGGATTTATATGACATGTCATACGAGAGAGGAGCGAAAAGTAACGCACACCAATTTTTTTACGAAATACTATATTGGTTGGTAGATAGATTGAATCTTGCTCTATAGATAGTAATAGCTCGATCAGATGTCAGCCTGGCGGAACGAGCGTTAAGCTGGCATGTGTGCTAGCATCGTCTACTTGTAAAGAACAGTGAGGTGTAGTTCGTTTTTTGTGGGAAAAATGGAAAATTTTTCGAGTGAAATCCACAAGAAATGTTGGAGGTGTATGGTTTGAGGGGTTTGGGCGAAAAACCAGGCAGTTCCAATTCAGTACTTTTCGAGATAATGAAGAAAAACTTACCGCCAAACAATAAGCATGTACAGAAGAGGCAGGTCCAAAATGCATTATAACTGTGAATGTAATTCTTGGAACTACTTGGTTCTTCGACCAAACGTTAGAGCGTATTTTTTCTTCCTTTGTGCATAAATAGCTCAAAAATGAAAAAAAAAGTTGAGCTACCTGGTTTTTCCCCAAAACGCCTCAATTATAGTTTTTCTGAAGACGATGACACGGTTTTCGTTGGTCATATAAATGCATGTTTTACCATATTTTAGCATTGTCACATTTGATTAAAAAAATAGTGAAACAGCATTACATATTTTTGGTCATATTGGGCCATATTCATAGATATTCTTAGCGCGGGCTTCCCGTAGATGATCAGCGAGCTAACGCTTTTCGTATTCATAAACCAGTGTTAGCGATATGATATGAATCCTGTAAAAGTAATCAGTCGATAGCCGGGGCTAGTTTAGCACGCTCGTAGCGCGGGCTAGCGAAATGTCCATACATAGCACCCATTATGTTTTACTAGGTCTCCAATATTACTGACAAGTTTTGTGTCAATAATGGCAAGAGATTTTGTTTGCGTTTATTTATTTTTGATATCATTTCCTTATAAATACGCTGTCTTCTAAAAGTCCGTGAAACATTTTATAAATTCACCATAAATGAACTACTGCCGATTGAGAGAGAAACTTTCCAAGTTTTTTTTAATGAGAAGCCGCTCTCATAGTTGTCGTAGTTTGCCGCTAGGAGACGGTAGTAGCAAATATGACGTTCAACTCTACTCAACAGCTTCGCCCATTATGACTGTACAGCGATGATTTCGAGCAGAATTCCAGAAGACAGCATCTGTTTTCAGCAATGTCAAGAAATGGTACGAGAAATTCCAGATTTACATGAACATGTTGGAAAACTGGCTGATGCCACAGCAGAATGAAAACAGGGATAACGATTACATCTTTCAACAAGACTGCTGTCTGGTTCACTACCACAAACACGTGCGAGGGTATCTCAATCAAAATTTGTCATAAAGGATAGGATGTACAGAAGAAGAAGACGCGTTAATGCCGTGGCCACTCCGTTCCCCGGATTTAATTCCATGACTTTTTCTTGTTGGGATACAGTTTTTGTGCCCCTTCTTCCCACTAATCTGCAACTGTATCACCACTGCTGTAGTTTTGATCGACCATGATATGCTGACACGCACGTGGGGCTATTATGGATTATCAGTCATCACATATGTGTCTGCCGTATCAGCAGAGGAGGAAAGATTGAGCATTCTGTGAAATATGTAAACAAATAACTTGTTGAATTTGGCTCCATTTCAGTATAATAAAATTTGGTATGCATTGCATAATTTATATGTGGTGAATTTATAAAATGTTTTACAGACTTATGAAAGACGGTGTATTTTGTGATTAAATGAATTTTGAAAGTAACTGGTTTCGCCAATAGTAAGTTATCAAAAGACAGAGAACAAAAGAATGTTAGGAATATGGTCAGATTGTTACTAATCTGTCTCTCTTTCACCCCCATAAAACATCGACGCTTAAGAGGTTCCAACCGTGCTGTTGCTAGGTAAAACCTGTGTGATGTATCTTGTCTCACTGTGAAAAGAGAGAGAAAGGAGATATGTCTTACCTCGTCTGTGTTGTTATTGAGATGGGGGGAGTGAAGCGATGCCAGTGGCGGAAGGAACTAGTTGATACATTCTGTAGCGCAAAATAAAGTACGGTAACAAAATATCTCTCTTCGTACTGTATAGTTCCGTCACTGAGGTTGTCTTTCAAGAAACTGAGTTCCGGCAGCCTGTACGATAACAATATTTTGAAAGGAATCCTGAAAATTTACAACCCTCCTATAATCTCCACCCTCATTTGAAGGGACTTGGTTTATTTGCTACTGAGACAAGATAAATAAACCTTACCAGGTGTAGTAATTCAGTGAACCTGTTAAACATAGCTGTAAATTAGCGATTCTCAACTCATGGTACGCGTATCACTATTGGTGCTCCTGCTGTGGTGTTTTCTTTCTTTCTGCATTTCTTGATTTCTCTATTTATTCTATTATTTTTTATTTCTCTTTTCTTTCTCCATTTCTCGGTTTCTCTATTTATTGTTTTGTTTTTAGGTGCTTCCTTTCTTTCTCCATTCCTTGAATGCTTTATTTCTTCTTCTCTTTTTCATTTCTTTCTTTTTCTATTTCTTGATTTCGTCTTTTCTTATTCGGCGTTTCTTTTCTTTTTCCATTTATTGATTGCTCTAGTGGTTATCTTTTTTCATTTCCTCCTTTCTGTCCATTTTTTTAGTCTTCTATTTCGTCTTTTCTTCGCTTATTTCTTCATTGTTTCTCCATTTCTTGATTATTCTATTTCTTCTTTTATTTTCCTTATCTTCTTTTTTTGCTACATTTCTTGACTTTCGTATTACTTCTTTTCTTTTTTTTTAGTTTTTCCATTCTTTCTCCATTTCTTCATTGCTTTATTTCTTCCTCTCTTTTTCCATTTTGTTTTCTTTATATGTTTATTGATTTCTTTATTTCATCTTTTTTTTTTCATTTTTCCCTTGTTCATTTCTTAATTTTTATACTTACTGGGTAGTTTGAAATACAAAATGTTTAGCACAAATCCACACACATTAGAGGACCTACAGGCCAACACTGAGCATGAAAGAAGAACTATTTCACTCGATATTAGACGAGTGAGTGACAACTTATTCTCACGATATCAAGCTTGTATACGAGCGGAAGGACGACACTTTCAACATCTACTCTACGGAAATTTCAGAATCCATTTCTGCTTCCGGAGTTGTAGACAACATTTCACCGGCCGATGCTCTACCTGTCACCCAAAGTCAGCTCCCTTGCTACGGCAGCCACATATATTAAGGACCCTGTACGTTATCATCTGTCGCAGGCTGAAGAATTATGAATGTTTCCACGTAGATTTCATAAATAAATTAAAATTATAGCGATTTCCTGTATTGCCGCCTTTGTGGAAATATTTTAACACATGCTTTTAGGAAATCATTATAAACAAGATGTTCACGGGATTAAAAATGAAGAGATTCGTATTTTCTTAACAAACACATTGCAAATTCACCCGTACAGTATTTCACGCTGGATGGAACGACGTGCGTAAATGGAACCACCCGTTTTTTAATTCTAAAGCTGTGGTTTCTCACGTCCATATTTAATTTCCGGTTATTTTCAAAAAGGAGAAATACACCTTGCAGTGCAGTTGTAATTTCCGCGCGGGTTTTATATGTATAATAACCTGGGATCTCCAATGCGAGTGTAGTAACACACAGTGAGGAAACAATTTAAAAACCGTGAATTTATCTCCCGCATTTATCTCTTATAATTTCTGAACACAATAAACATCGGCCTTATTAAATGCGATTTCAGTTTTAATATTGACATTTCCGTTTCAAGGAGAGCTAGGGATAAAGAAAAGAAGAAAGGCGGTGGAACGGAAGAGAATATCGAAAAAGAGATGATACAGAAAATAAATTTGTGGTAGGGGAAAAGAAATTGGGAGGGAAGGAGATGTAGAAATTAAAAAACGTGACAGGAGATTTGAGGAAATCTCCATTATTGCGTTTAATAAGTATAGAGGAATTAATAGACTAGCCTAACGAAATTACAATTAATAAAATGCGATTTGCTCTAAGATTTAATTTTGTCTAATGATTGGAATGAAATAAACTGTGACTAATGGTTTTCAGTTGGTTATTTAACGACGCTTTATCGACTGCAAGGTTATTTAGCGTCGATGAGATTGGTGATAGCGAGATGAGGCCAAGGATTCACCATAGATTACCTGACAGTCGCCTTACGTTTGGGAAAAACCGCGGAGAAAAACCCAACCAGCTAATCAGCCCAATCGAACACGCGCCGTAGCGTCGTGGTCCAAAGACACCATGCCTGGAGTCGCGTTACGGAATGCGCGCTGGTTCGAGTCCTCATGGTGAAGGAATTTTCTTATGAAATTTCGGTCAGTGTATGGGACCAATTCCCACCCAGCATCGTGATGAATTCGGAACAGTGCAGTGTGTGAGAACGGTGTCGTAGTAAATTTGGGGATCTACTATTAGGTAGAAACCAGATATAACGGCTAAAGGGATCATCGTGCTTACCAGACAATTCCTCCGTTCTAGTTAGATGATCGTTCACCTCTGCTGGGGCGTGTGGGCATGAGGACAGCAGCCAGCTAATCGGTTTTGCGCCACTCATTATTATTATTATTATTATTATTATTATTATTATTATTATTAGTTATAATCAGGACCGGGTATTTATGAAAATCGCGTAAAATCACGACATAATAGATATACAATAGATTTCTACTAATCTTTACGAATTAAGTGATTCTGATTAATAATATGCGGATAAAACAATCGCGACAAATCGGGAAATATAGTTCTAATAGAGAAATATGAACACATTTGCGAATTAGTATTATTGCGTCGTTTTATAGAGAATTTCAGATTCTGAGTTTTTTTCGTTTTTTTTTCACTTGAATTTGTAATATATCCAAGTAGGCTATATTACATGGTATTCCAGGTGTATGATTACATTAGTAAACTCAAAAGACGGAGAATTCAACATTTCACAAATAATTTGAAAGTGTTAATTTGAGGGCTCGAAGTATTTTTTTTTCCATTTTTAATGAATGTGTGTTAAATACAGTCTCAATCCAACTAATATTGTCTATTGGCCATACCGCACCTTTATCAGAATCCAACGAACCTTTAATGTTAATTATTTGGAAAGTAATGTTCATACTGATTTAATATTCCAATAAAATAATTGTATTTTCCAAAATTTCCATTTATCTCCGCTAAGAATACAAATCAATATCCAGCAATCTCCGCCGACACCAATATAAAAAAAAAACAAATGATAAAATTAATCTGCATAAATACCTGCCCCTGGTTATAATATAAGTATGACCACCTTAGGGAGAAGAAAACTAAAAAATTCTACATTTGTATTTTTAAAGTGTAAATAAATGTTTTCATTACATTAATGAAAGCTTATTCACATATGTACCACAGTGCTTAGAAATCTGTACAGAATTTGTGAACTGTAGTTTTAGGAAACTCTGAGAAAACAGGTCACCGAGTTTGGAGGATGAAATTACAGTTGTATTGGTGTGAATGTTTTAGTTTTCTTTAGATTTACAATTTAAAATTATCGGTACGGGTTTATGATAAGATAAATAATGAATTACATGCTAATTATTTTCTCTTTAAATGAAGCAAAATTCAGAATTTAGACACAGCTTACAAGAAATGTTTCACTCAGAGTGTATCAAACGTGTCTATTATCACTTTAATATTGCAAAAGTCACGATTAAAAACCAACCAGTGGTCGCGCAGGTCTGTAGCTGCTCTGAATGCCGAGATATTACTAACAAGGGAAGGCTTTGGACCTCCCGACGAGAATCTTCACCAAACGTTCTGGGATCGACAAGCATGAGACCAAAATAACTGGTGCGAAGTGCGGAATTTCGCAATCGCTAATAACCTCTATAACACGTTTGCAACTATAAAGTGCCAAACACAATTCAAATAGACTTCGGTCCGTATTGAATACCATGTCGGCATCGTTTTCATTAGCTGTAATGTAATCCGTAACTTCTCGTATGAACTTCAATGCTCTGGTTCTCACGATGGAGTCAATAATAATATCCTGCCTGGCAACGAATCTTGTGATCTTACATGATGTTATTTTATAGCTATGTTTGAATTGGTCCAGGAAATATTTGCTGGCTTTCAAATTGGGATTGTCCATCGAAATAGCTGCTTCTTTCACTCACTTTTTTTAATGCCAGTAGTGAATTACGTGTCCCATGCCACGAGTATTCCGAAATTTTGTGTACAGTATTGACAAAAAAAACCAGACCGACCCTTGTAGCTGATTTCAGAGCCTTTTTCACTCCAGAGCACGATAGACTGGTTGCTATACTTTCGTGGTTCGAATCCTGCCTGAGAAGGAAACTTTTTTTGTTCCTTATTCAAATTTATTCCCAATACTTTTCGATTGCAGCGATATTTTACTACTTCATTAACTTATTATTCCTAGAACATGAATTGTATCAGCAATCGAAAAGTATTGGGAATGAATTTGAATAACGAACAAAAAAAGTTTCCTTCGCAGGCAGGATTCGAACCACGAAAGTCTTAGTTACCAATCTATCGTGCTCTGGAGTGAACAAGGCTCTGAAATCGGCTACAAGGGTCGGTCCGGTTTTTTTTTTGCCACTACTGTACATAATATTAAGCTTAATAAGGACGGCTAATTTTATTCGAAAATTCCGCGCTCTCATACCCGTAGCAAGGAAAGATGACGACATATTTCGTGGTCTAATTGCTAATAACATTAGTATCCGGCTGTGGCTCAAAGTGTTGTTACAGGTAGTATTCGAATTTCTGTCCTTTTTTTCTTCACTGATAAATTCTACGTCAAAATCTTAAATATAAAAGGGTAACTCCAAATTTTCTATTGTGCATTTAATTGGATATGAAATCTATATAAAAGACAGATTTAGGGCGTAAAATACTCATAACAATATGAAACACACAGAAGAATTTTAATCTGTATAAAGTGCTGAATATTTTAAGATCAAAACCAAAGAAGTTATTTTGGTCACTTACTACTCGTACATAATTCCATTAACATCAAGAAAAGTTTCTCTTGCTTTCTGCCAACTGGAAGATATCGAAAATATGTGCATCTCTCAAGCTGTGGAGAGACTGCTTATTTTCACAAAGGAATTACAAACTTTGCAAAAACACAAACCTAAGAAGAATGAATCCTGTGTTTGTTTACTCACCATAATCAAGTTAATCTGACTCTACAGTTATAAGCGCTTCTGCTTTTTTTTTTATTTTTATTTTGGCTTCCGCGCATCAACTCCGTGGGGTTCCAGTAAATCAATAAAGCTGGAAGGAATAAAAAAAACAGGTAATTGTGAACGACAATGTCATTGCAAAACAAACTACGCTTCCGCTCTCTAAGCAAATTAACAATAACATTTAATTGGACATAAATGAATATTAATGTACTGCGTTTCAACCACACTTAATTTCGCTAGACCTGCCCTTCCTCCACATTCACAGCTTATCTTTCTTTTTTCATAACAGTTCTATTTATCTTTCATATAGTTTTTTTAAGCTATGAATGCAAATAAAGAAACCAATTCGGCGTTTTCTCGTTTGTTATCCCTGTACTTCTTTTCTTTGTGTAAGGGATTTTAAACTCCACACATGTGCCATTAGCTTGAAGAAATTGTTTGAAGAAGCGAGAAAAAACTGGAAATTGAAATCATCAGTAATAATTTTAGAAATATTGTACACAGAGTGTCCACGTGAAACTTTTACAAATTCAGATGTAAATAACAAATTATTGAGACACGACATCTGGATGCGGCTTTCTGTATGTTAATCCGAAATTGTCGAAGTTTTTATGGAAATTTTGTTGGATTGTTGAAATGAGTTTTTTGGCTACTGGTGTGAATTATTTTGGTGAAATATGAAATCTGACAGTGAAGGAGATTTGGACACCTCAGGAGATGGCACAATGTTTATTCTGGTTTATCGAGTCTATGGTGAGTCCTCAGCCTCACTTAATTTCACCCCCTCTGGTCTGATTACCTTGTTGGGTTTTTACCGAGGTTTTCCCCAACCATAAGGCAAATACCGGATAATCTTTTGGCGAATTCTCGACCTCACATCATCTCGCTACATCTCGCCAAAATATTGTAAAAATGGTAGAATATTACAAAATTGTAAAACTTTAACAATTGTAAAATATTGTAAAAATTGTAAAAATTTGTAGAAATTGTAATTGTAATATTAAGACAGTGGATTGCGGGATGACTTAAGGAAAAGTGAAGTTGTTTCGCATCAGAGTATATGGCACGTGCCGCGCCGTCCGTCTTTTGTGTACCTGGCGAGTAAAGCAGCGTACAAAACGAATGAACCCCGATCTGTTCATAGTAACATTGCAACGCAATGAGTGCAGTTGTGTTATCCTGCTCAAGTGTTATGTACGCGTTGAATATGTTGTGCTGATCCATTCATAATGGCAAAACGTTAAATTCGCTCAGAGATACAAAATACAATTAAGAAGTATGAGAGTGACATTTTATGTATTAACGAAGACAATATCGTGTGTAATGTATGTAAAATTGAAATAAAAACCAGAAAAAATCAGGCTATAAAGAAACATTGCAACAGTACATCGCATAGGAAATGCGTTGAAATGAAATCTGAGGAACCATCTACATCATCATCATCATCATCATCATTTAGTTGTGCGGGTCTAACGACACGTACAACATGATGCTCAGTGCAAATATTCCTCTAAAGAAATTGAGTGATCCCCATTTTAGAGATTTTCTTTAGAAATTCTCTCGATACAAAAACTGTTTAAGCGATAGGCGAAGACGATTCAGCTTCGACAACTTACGAGAATATATCGTCGTTTACTGCAACGCTGGTAATTGCATCAATGATGACGAGGACTGAACCTTGCAAGGTATGTACTACAGTACGTTATTTTTCTTTTCCTTCTGACTGTACGGAGATACAGTAGCATGTTGATGTCGTCTGTTTACGTTTAAAACCTGTTGAGCCATTGGTCTGAATGAAAAAAATGTAACATGTAGTAAATATGCACCTACACTAAACGATAAGTCATCCCGCATCCACCGTCTAGTGATATTGTAAAATTTTGACTTGTTCCACATCTTAAAGCTTCATTGCTCATGTAAGATCTATGGAATGTAATGAATTAAATGAAAAAAAAAAATAAATGAAATGAGACACGATCAGATACATTGGTGCAACATCACGTCCGGACCCAATATGAAAGAGAACCTCCATTATGGCCAACAATCTGGGAGTGGCACCGAAAATTTATAGAGCCTGGAAGTGTGCTACGGCAAAAGGGCAGCGGGCGACAAAGCACAAGTGTGGAGGACAATTAACGTGTGCAAGATGCATTTGACCCCTAAAAAGTCCTTCCTCGGCGTCAATTCTACGCAGCATGTCGACAGCAACTGCTGTACGGCGTGGACGATTATCTGGCTGAAGAGCTTGCACTAACTGAACTTTGTGCGTGTTCAGCCTCAGATTCTTGTAAAGGACTTTGTGGACGTCGAACGATGCAAGTTCAATTCTCTGGCGGCATTCCGAATGGCCTTACTAGGGCTTAGGCCTACTGATATTGTCTCGATAAACCAGGATAGACATTGTATCATCTCCTGAGGTGTCCACACTACTTCACTGTCAGATTTCAACAAAATTCACACCTGCAACCAAAAAACGAATTTTAGGAATCCAACAAAATTCCTATAGAAACTTTGACAGTTTCTGATTAACATGCAGAAAACCGTGTCTCGACAATTTATTTAGCCTGAAGTTGTAAACGTTTCATGTGGACACCCTGTACGTTTCTTAAAGAATCGACAAGAATGAAAAAGTAGTAGTTAAAAAATAGTTACTGCAGTGAAACCACTGGCATGTAATCACACAGTATATGATAAAAATATATTATTTTATTTTACTTCATTTCATCTTATTTTAATAAAAATATTCATTATTTATGATACTAGTAAATCAAAATGAATTGCATCTAAGAGAGGAATGTTTGGCATCCTAAATGAGGAGGGGCATAGTTGCGCCCCACGGTCAGGTAAAATGCAGCAGATAAAAAAGGGTCCCTGTTTTGTGGGCATACTTGCGCCCCGTTCCCAATAGGCAGAAAAATGGGTCATGGCATTGTTGCGCCCCGATGAAATGGGTAGAGGAAAAGGCATTACGGAAACTCGAGCCTCATAATCGACCAACCTTATTGATTTCTTATTCGATTTAATATCCATTATCGATATCGTTAAAATGAACACCATGAAGTTGGCAGTACTTTATTAACTGTTTTTCTACTATTTATGCAGTGATTATCGATAGCCTACCGATATCGATAGGTTCCTTTTTTTAAACCACGTGATCGAGGAATTTAGAAGCGGTAAAATAGACAGATGTTCTTAAAAATGCAGTTACCACTATAATATTTTAAGTAATTTATTTATTTTATGACAATCACTTCCGTGTGTACTATGCCCATCAGGGCGCAACTATGCCATGTCCATTCTGCTACCTGATTTCTTCAGGGCGCAACTATGCCATGTCCATTCTGCTACCTGATTTCTTCAGGGCGCAACTATACCATGTCCATTCTCCTACCTGATTTCTTCAGGGCGCAACTATGCCATGTCCATTCTGCTATCTGATTTCTTCGGGGCGCAACTATGCCATACCGCCTGAAAGTATCCCAGCGTGTTAATTATCGAGGATGGATAAAGAAATCTTGATTCACTTGTGTCGTATAATACTTTCTCAGCATCGGCCTAGATAATGAAGAGCCTTCGATTTACTCTAAGAACAATATGATATAATTAATCTGTTAAAAAAACTGTTCGTTGATGCCACTAGGGAAAATCCTGCGGGCGTTCATGAAACTGGACATTCATTTGAAATAACTTTAAGTTAAAAAAACGTGTGCGTAAAACATTCTAAGTTGGTAAAATAAGACATTTTTCACGTGTCCCTAAGTAGTGGGTACGTGTGAGCAATATAGATAGGACGTGACCTAGACTTGGGTAAACATCATCAGCATTCATCAGCCCCGCATGCTGCAGGCGGCCCTCCTGCAGACATCTCACTTGGGAAGCGAGTCCAACAGGATTTCAAAGTTTAATCCCACGAACATTTATCTTTCGACGGTTGCTAATTCCCTGACTGAACCAGCAGCTCCCCCTCTTTCTTCCTCCCACAGCATGTCTACTGCCCCGATTTACAGGTGACCCCCGCATTCGTGTTATTGCAACGGTTTCAACAAGGAGGCATGCACTGATGACCCAGCAGGAAGTAGGGTAGCGTGTATAGAAGCAACGAAAATTCGCCGTGTTTTCATTAGGATGGGTCTTTAAGAGGTGTCTACACCTTTCGCTAGTATAAAGAAGAATATACTTAAACTTGTAGAACATCTGGATGTCTGCCTAAAAATTTGACATGCCTATACAAAGGCCAAAATCAACCCTATTATATGTAAATTATTGCATAGTGTATAGAAAGGAAAGTGTGATCTTTCCTGCATTTGTAGTAAAATACCTCACAGGTGTCACTTGTAGTGTTAGTGGGGGAACAGAGGAATTCAAAACTATTATAACATACAAGAAACCTGCTGTATTGACTTTAATTTAGAAAGATTTTCAGCAGTTAGCCAATTTTTTATATTTACGAAATTATTTCACTGCCTTTAAGGAAATCAACTTCCTTTGCTGTGTATTTGCTTAGCGTGGAAGAAGAATCAATATTTCAAATACTATAATCCAAGTTCAGATATGGTGTAGAGCAGGGATGGCAATTGATGCCCACAGGAGCAAGCGCGCGCTTTAGAGCCCAGGAGAGCCTGAGCGCTTTACAGCGGAAAGGAAAGAGACAGGCGAAAGAGGTAGTATATGCCGCTTGGTCGAGCTGTATTCAGGGATGGCCAGCATTGATTCAATCCATAAAGGGAAGAGAACTTATTAAAACTGTATCCATTTTCATTCTTAGATTTACCTGAGAAGTATAAGTGCATTATAAGAATGTAAGTTTTAATTTTAATGCTCATTTTTCACAAGTTTGATTTTTTTTTTTATTCAAAAGAAATATTTTCTCAACTTTTCGTATAGAAAAGTGAAATTTTCTGGTATAGGCCTATTGTTTTAGTAGTCTTACAGAATGTTTTCGTAAGTCTAATATACCATATATACATATTACTGAAGATAGTGTATTGAAATTTTTGAAAATATTCGCATGGAAATTGTTTGTAAGGAAATGAGTTAACAAAGCAACTACTGTTACACCATAAGAAAAAGATACGTGCCCATGTGTTGTAAAAATATCAGCTCTATAGCTTCAGCAGATTTCGAGAAAATAATTTAATATTCTGATGATAGGAAGTTGCTCATAAATATCACCTTAAAAGCACAATGCGATAAGAGTTTTGTTATGTAGTATTAGTTACACTTAAAACAGATACAGTACCTAGGTAACTTTGCTTTGTACTGTAATATTGTTTTGATTAGTTATTGATTACTTTTGTAAGGCTAAAGATACCATCAATATAAATTCCAACTTATCATGTCATACTCAATCTCTTTCTTTGGAATATCATTTTCTTTATGAATGATGTGTTTCATCCACTTAATACAGTATAATATTATAGGCCCTACTACTATGGAATTTAAGTGAATATTCCTTCTTAACTCTCTATTATGTTATTAAGATTTAAAACACAAGTACAATATTAAGAAATCAGTGTTAGTACTTTTACAGACAATGTAGATAATATTAAACAGAAAGAAGCCATATAAAAATTACGACATAAAATTTCACGTTCCGTTTGAAGTTTGTGCACCACTGTTTTCTTAATCCAACAGCTTGCTTATTCATATACACAACCCTTCCTCTTTCCATACTTAGCGTTTGCTGCCTGCACACGACGTCAAGGTCAGAAAAATGCGCTTGCTTTGACATCACTGGTGTAAAGCATACCGAACATGGGCTTCACATCTTAGTCAAAAAGTGAAACCTGTACGCATAACTGTAAGAAATAGTTAATGAAATTATGAAGCAGTGCTAAAGGTAAGGTTTGTTAGCACACTCATTATGAATGCAATTTAAAAAATCATTAAAACATACAACATATCTGGAGAACCCATTATCCCTGCACAGAGAATCGTAGCCATAGTAATAAATGCACTATTGCTACTGCAATTGGAAGTGCCTTCTTCTCTGAGAGCCACAGAGTGATTTTCTCGTTGAGGAAATTCCTGTATTTGTTATTGATACGTGATAGAGCGATCCATCCCACGCGTAGTGTGGGCGCATAGAATATCGGTCGCCTCGGTGACGCAGCCCCTAGTTTTCGATGTAAAGTTTTGTATTACGTCCATTAGCGGGGTAGAGTTCTTCCGCTGTAAATAAAAGACGACGTCGCGCATTTGCGTCTTGCCGCTGCGGTACTTGCTGTCACCTTCACCTCGTCCCATTTCAAAGAACAAACTGGATTATTCAGGTCGCCCGCGCTCTGGGACTACACTGCACATGTACGGGCAACAGTGTGCACGCAGTAAATGTTAGACCGCAATGAAGAACGTAGACTACTCTACATTATTCTATTCTCTTACCCACAACTAAGAATGAAATGTATACACTTTGGTAAAGAATCTCTCTTCTTAAGGAGACGTGGTAGTCTGAAAGTATTACTGTTTTGTGTAAGTGAAAGTGAAGATATTTTGCTATTATTCTTTAACTTTTGAAACTACCAGTTTACAATTGAGGACCGTTTTTGCAAAACTAAATTTTACAGGAGAGACAAAACACTAGGCCTATAGTAAGCCAGTTTTGCTGTATGTCTCACTTATAGCAGAAAGGATGTTTTGAAAAAACGATCACACTTTGACACACTAAATGAAGAGAAATAACCCAATTTTACTAAGACGCTTTGAACATCATGTAGAGGCCTGACTTATGTTAACGAATCTAACAAAATCTCAATTTTGCAAATTTTGCAGTTAGCAAGTTTTGCAGAAACGGTCCTCAGTTGAATCTTAAGTCACGAAATACAAAGTTTTGGGGAAACACAGAAAACTGTTTAAAAGAAATGCGTGAGTTTAAGAATTGTAATATTTGAAATAGAAAATGTTGGTATAAACATAAAGAATATATCTGTATACAAAATAATATTTTTAAAATAGAATATGACTCAATATTAATATTTGAAAATGTTTGACTTACGGGTTTTCTCAAAATCTGGTAAAGATTTAACAAAACAACCTCTTTATTTCATGAAATAATTGAAAATTTGGTTCAAGTAATACGAATTTGATTCTCAAAACCAGTACTTAGAAGCTGACTTCATAATATTTGCTTCATGTGAACAAATTTTACTCTAAACTGTATGAAATGTGAATAATTTTGAGGGAAAAATTGTTCCGGGGCCGGGTATCGAACCCGGGATCTTTGGTTAAACGTACCAACTGAACTACTCGGGAACTCTACCCGACAACGATCCAACTTTTCCCTCTATATCCACAGACCTCAAAGTGGGCTGACAAGCGTCAAGCAACCAACATTGTGTGCACACTAACTCTGTGTGACTTAAATTGTGGTTTTCTGTTAACGAACAGTGACGTGTAATATGCAAATCAAGCTTTCAGGTATAACTCTCTGTAAAGTTGATTTGAATAATTTTGAGGGAAAAATTGTATGAAATGTCACTAAGGACATAAATTATAAAGTTCTGCATTAAATAATCTAATACAATAATATAAATACTGCGGACGAAGGATTAGGGAAACAGCTGGAAGTGTCTGAGGTCAGGAGCATAGACAAGACTAATGGAGGAAATGCAAAAGAAGACATGTTAAGAACGAGTGAAGGAATGAAGCGACTACCAGATATTAGTGATTGTGAGGACAGAATAGATAGGGTTTTAGAGAGGTTATTAGCGAAGAAAAAGAGTGCTAAAAGGTGAGTGCAAGAAAGTTAGGGGTGGCAAAAATGTAAAAAAAAGAACAGATAAAAAAGTGTTAAGTGTAAGAAGATAGTGTAAGAGTGTAATAAGATAGACTATCAAACAATGAATACAAGAGAATTAAAGTGAAAAAAAAAACATCTGAACAAATGTGAAGTGGAATGAGAGAGAAATTGCAAGTGTAATTAAGTGAATTAGATATTTGATGTTTTTCAATGTTAAGGGTTGAGAGTAGTATGAGGGGTACTATAACTGTAGGAGTATTATAGAAATAAATATATGGAAAGAGGAATAAAATAGGAAATTTAGGAGTGAAGCGAAGAGAAAGGGATCAATACGTAAATAAACAGAGGGTAGGAAAAAAAAGTGATGTAGGTGTTGTAAAATAGAGTAAACGAAAAAGTCAGCAAGTAATGTAGGAAAAAATAGCTGGAACACAATGATTAAGAGTAGGTAGGATTTGAGGGTACAGAAGAAAATAAATAAATAACGCAAATTATTAAGGAAGGAATATGCAGTATTTAACAGGTGAACGAGAAATGGAAGGGAGACAGCATAGGTAGAAGGGAGAGAATAGAAGAGGATAGAGAGGGAAGGACATATAGCAATTCAGTCTTAACAGAACATTAGAAAGTAATCAAGAAATTCTCGGCAAAGAATACACTAATAGAAAAGAGTTGTATGTATTAAAGGGATGGTGGATCGAAAAACAGAAATGTGAAGGTCCATCATAACTGTGAATTGTAAAGTTGACTGACAAATATCATATCAAATAAATATCATATCATATATCATATCATATCATATCATATCATATCATATCATATCATATCATATCATCATATATCATATCATATCATATCATCATATCATCATATCATATATCATATCATTTCATATCATCATATCATATCATATATCATATCATATATCATATCATATCATATCATATCATATCATCATATCATATATCATATCATATCATATCATATCATATCATATCATATCATATCATATCATATATCATATCATATCATATCATATCATATCATTTCATATCATATCATATCAAATACAATAATATATTACATAAGAAACAACAACATTATTATAGCAAATCCAAAATTCAGACACAAAATAATTAATGTACCAAACACAACAACTTAGACTGTAGTTTTGTTCATTCTGTGTCAGCTCTGTCACTGACTTATGGGCCCTCTCCACGAAACCTAATTTTCAAGCGCACATGTCACAACAGAAATACCGTTTGACTTCTGACATTTTTCTACAAAATCGTTTATCTATCCCTGTAGAACAGGAATTATGAATAAACTCAATTTTATTATATTTTTACTTATGAGTGAGTGTGTGTGTGAGAGAGAGAGTGTGATAGAGAGTGAGAGAGTGTAAGAGAGAGAGGGAGGGAGAGAGAGAGAGTGAGAAAGTTGACCACCGCTGTGGAGTAACGATATGCATGTCTGGCCGTGAAACGAGCGTGCTCGGGTTCATATCCCGGTTGGGACAAGTTACCAATTGAGGCTTTCTCTAGGGTTTTCCCACAACTATTAAGAACAAATCCTGAGTAATTTCGACACTGCGCCCTATGCTCATTTCGCTGGCGTTATCACCTTCATTTCACTCAGACGCTAAATAACCATCGCAGTTGATAAAGCTCTGTAAAATAAACGAATTAAAAATGAAGAGTGTGACACCCACTGCGCGCAAACTTTAACGGTGCTACAGATGTTTGTGGAGAATTTTATGTTTACTTCCTTGGTTAATATTCAGTAATAAACTAAGTTCGCTTTTGTTGTTCTATTCTCTCGGACAATATTCCACCGAGCGAGTTGGCTCAGACGGTAGCTTTTGAGACTCCCATTCGGAAAGTCCCGCGTTCAAACTCCGTGACCGGCCAATCTGAAGGGGGTTTTTCATAGTTTCCCTCAGTCACAAAAGGCAAATGCCGAATTGAAAATGTATGGCTATACCATAACTCATCACCGCCTTAATCACCGATAATATAAAATTAATCAAAATCTAAAATCAGTTACATGAACACAAGCCATCTACAGCACGCAATAGAAACAAGAACTCAACAATAATAACAACGGTCTACTGGTATATCGACAGATAAACGATATAAATACAAATATTAAAGCGTATATAAATGAACTTAACAAAAGAAGAGCATTAATATTTCGAATTTAGTTTTATGTAATGCGTTGAGCGTTTGCTCTGGTCGTGGATTGTCCCGTAGAGATGTTCGGCCAGAACGAAACGCGCACACACCAATCTCATTTACCTAGGCATGTCTATCTAGAAGGTGTTTCCGGGCTAGTGTTACGAACTTTCAGGGATGATGGGGAAGGGCACATGTATCAATTTGAGATAAGGAACCCTGGTCCGGAAATGACTGAGTCGAAAGTTACAAGCAAAAATAGTTCTGTGGAAATGAAATAATTTTATTCCTCTGTACATCTTATTTATGTGTATTTATCTGTACATCTTACACATACTGTATTCATCTGACGTTGTTTACGTTGTCTACTTACAGTATTCCATTCAGCGCGCTGTCTGAGAGGTGGGGACAGGAAACTACACTAAAGCAATGCCGATAGCGTAATGTGTAACGGACGTGGTCGGTCCTGATATGCACGTCTGTAGACAGCAGTGTATGTGTACAAGTTGCAGTGTCCAGTCGATCAGTCCTAAAGAAATGGAGAAGTACACGAGAGCGGAATATGCAGACATGATTTTCCAATACGGATGAACAGTAGACAAGCTCACAGATTGTATCGGTGCAAGTACCCACGTAGGAGACATCCGACCCACCTTTCCACGACTGTTCCAAAGGTTAAGGGAAGAAGGGCACGTGGTGCCAAATTACAATTCCATTTCCACACAACTATTTTTGCTTATAACTTTCGATTCAGTCATTTCCGGACCAGGGTTCCTTATCTCAAATTGATACATGTGCCTTTCCCCATCATCCCTGAAAGTTTGTAACACTAGCCCGGAAGCACCCTGTATATACTGCAACCATTCTATCATGAATTTCATGGGGCGTACGCCCTTCTGCAATCAATAAGAAATTACAGCACCATGTATAAGTCACTTTTCCTTTTCTATTTATTCGTAACAACAATGAAAGTATGCCAACCACACATAAAAAAAGTTTTTAACCACTGTTGCCAATAAACTAAAGTGAACTCGTATTAAATTGTAACAAAACTAACATAATCCAATTTAAATCCTGTCCAAATTCAACGTCGCAAATTTCTAGCGCAATAATTAACAATAGATCCCTATTAGAAACAACAACAACCAAATTTCTTGGCTTAAAAATCGATAATGTGTTAAATTGGAAAAATCATATTAAAGAAATTACCCCCAAACTAAATTCAGCTTGTTTTGCTATTAGATATATGCCAAAGATAGTAAATATCAATACCTTAAAAACAATATACTTTGTAGATTTCCACTCGGTAATGAGTTTGGAATAATATTCTGGGGAAATTCCACAGATAGTAACAATATATTTCTATTACAAAAAAGAGTAATTAGAATAATAGTAGGTGACAAATCTAGGGAATCGTGTAGGACTATTTTAAAAAAACTACAAATAATGCCCATGGCTTGTCAGTATATATTTTCATTAATAGTCTTCCTCGTATGTAATCGTGAAAACTTTGTAACTAATTCAACAGTTCATACCATAAATACACGTCAAAAAATAACTTTCATACTCTATCGGGAAGTCTATCGTGCTATCAAAAAGGAGTGCGTTATATGGCAGTAAAAATTTTTAATAGCCTCCCTATCGATATAAAAAATGAAACTCAAAACATAAAATTATTTAGGGCCAAATTAAAGAAGTACCTAATTTCTCATGCCTTCTATTCTGCAGGTGAATTCATGACATTCACTAACACTTCATGAAATTGATACTAAAACTATGTGTTGTACTAGTAGACTATATTGTAAATCTCGTCTATATATATATTTCATCTAGACTGTGACTATAAATTAAGATTTTATAATAGTATTAAGTTTTTTGACTTGTTCCATATTCTAGCTGTAAGCATGTATGAATACCATGGAATGTTAATAAATACAATACAATACACTACAATACAATACAATACAATACAATACAATACAATACAATACAACTCGCCGATACTCCTCTTAAACATAATATGACTTGGCTATCTTTCATTTGAACTAACAATATATAACTTCACTTTATCGACTGCGTGGTTATGTCCCTCCGATGTAAATTGGTGATAGCGCAATGTAAAAACAAAATAGCCAATACAATATTCCGTATATATTCATTATTGCGGACTCTTTGCGAAATACTCCTGAAAGGACCTCTGTTCCCCATGATTTCTTGGACTAAATTAACTGGCATAATATTGTGTTTTGGGACTTTAACCTTCGATTTGAAATGGAGTTAACCTTCAATTAAACATTCTGTATCAGGATCATAATAGAAAAGGGAGCTGCAGTGAACGTGATGTGTTTGGATTTCAATGATGCTCGGAGAGAATTACTGTGTAACATTGTAATTAAACTTGAAACACCCACGAAATCAGCCAGGTTACAAGCAGTGAACATCAATTAAACCTAGCAGGATTCAGACTGCATGAGAGCAAATTTGTACGGTATGCATTTATCGCAATGTTATATAAATACTCTGGTGCTTATTCTCGTTTGTTTTGTGTTCAATTTGGTATTTTACAGCACTGATTGGTGTTATTTATTTACTCACGCACCGGTATATACAGGGTGTCACTAGATTTAACCGACAAATATTTTGGTCTTAATAAACTCTTGGACTGATTTTGTTCGAGTTTGCTATATACGAGTAAATTTATTTGCAAATTATGTACACGAAGTGCGATACATTTTAGGAAATAATTACTGCTTCTTTATTTAAAAAGAAAAACAAAACAAAACAAAAAACAAACTTAAAGGAAATCAACTTCAAGAGTAATCAGACGATTTTTTTCGCGATTTCTTGCATTTCTTGAATAAACTGAGAAGTGAATCGGAGATGTTCGTATTAAGAAGAATATCGTTTGCTTAGAGTAATTAATTACTGTATAGGCCTACAGCGTGTTTGAAAAGGAACTAATAATTTCAGTTAGAATTAAATGGGAGATTTTGGACAAAACGTTTAGAATTGTGAAATCTTGTATTTAGGAAAGAATATTACTATACTTATTTATCTGATCCTCTTATACCACCAACTGTAGGAATTTCACAGAGAGCCTTTCATCATCCTTCACTGTCACTAGCAAGGGTTTTAGCCCTGTTCATATCCAGTCACATTTCTTTAAGGATTATCGCTGTACATTCTGCCCACATTTGTATTGTTGATATATTTGATTAGTCCTAGAGTTACGAAAGCCGTTTTATTGATAAGTCAACATAAAACAAGATATTCTTAATAAAAATGAGAAAAATGAGATTCTGTTGATGATAGGATTTGGTGACAGAATATGTATCGGTACACAGCAAGAGGTATGCACACTTTTTAATGAAACTCAACCAAATCCGTCACATGTTTCTCAGTGAACTGTGAGTAGAATAGAAACGAAATTTAAAGAAAATGATCATGTCAGAAACACAAGTTCTGAAAACCATTTGGAACAACGTTTTGTTAGTGGCGAAAGAAAAACCATATACTTGTCTCCGAGAAATAGAGTCTACAATAGATTTCCTACAGAAACTGTCTGGTGATTATTTGATAATACTAAATTGATACCACTGTTATAAAGTGAAAGTCTCGCAGGTGTTAATAGAAGACAACCGAGTGATAGAAAATTGCAGTTGATGTGACATTCAGGTAAATGTGATGATAGCGTACTGTATGTCTTTCATTGTACAAAATTCGGATAGAAGAAATTTGTTTGGTGGTGAATAGTCTATAATGATATCTTATATTTTCTGAAATAATTTTGCTCATTAATTTCAAATCGTAGAAATAAAAAGCAAATTTACAATGACTTCATACAAATTGAGTGCCAATTGAGTCCAGTGCCATTAATTTACATTTTACCTTAAATAAAAATATAGTGGGAAACTCTTTTATCAGCGATATCGTGATACTATTTCTCCAGTGTTTATCCCAGATCCTTAAAACGGTCCTTTCTAGTTGCTATTTTATAAAGAGGAAAGAAGCTTTGGAACAGCTATAGTCAAAACCAGAAAATGCTTCTCCCTTAGAAATATGGTCAACCCTCTCATTGCCACTACTTTCCCGCATCTTCTCATACTTACATCAAGTATACAGAGTGATCCACGAGGAAAGGTAAAAAATTTAGGATGTGAATTCTGAAGTCATTCTGAGTAAAAAAGTTCATATGAATATGGGTCCGTTTTCGAACGGTTACGGAGATACGGCTCTTTTATTTCACAAAAACTTCTGAGATTCCATTGTACTAACTCGCATTTAGAGACAGATAACGGACAAATATAATGTTTATATTCACGTATGCATACATGCCTAATATTCTAGAAGTCGGGGATCGATGTTTTCGCACATTTTCAAAGGTACCTCCTGCTTCAATGTACTGTTGCGCTCGGGCGTGAATCGCGCTCGTCGCCCGGGAGAATTGCTCGTGACTGTTCTTTATGCCGCATCCAAAATACGGTCGATTATCGCCTCTCTCGTTTTCCCCTTTCTTTGCTATACCAAATCTTTCATCCAATCCCATAGACAGTAAACACTCCTCGATATGGTACCCTTCTGTTCGGAAAGCGTCATTCATATTCAGCGACGGCACGCAAGGAACTTCCATCGCACAAACCATAAACATACAATCGGCTTATTCTGCTGTCGAAAGTTTATAAGGCATCTTGAGAAACACAACTTAACACTTCCGATAACTGTACCTGTATAACTACTATACTGTAGGTAGCTGACTGAACTTCTGTGAAGTCATAAGCGATAGTGTATTTTGTTATGTGCTGCTTCTATGTCATTACATCACATAACGGCAGGCGATTGGACATTTGTAATGCCCCACCACCCGGTTTGTTTCTGTTATCTACATCGCTCACAATACAGATTCCAGTGTTACGTCATTCATTGCGATCGGTGACCTTGTCTCACGTTCTCACGTCAGCAGCATATGGTAACGTCTGATTCACATTGGGGCGAGACGTTTTACCAAAAGAATACATCTAGCGCCGCCATCGTTCGAAAACGAACCTATGTTCATATAAAGTTTTTCACTCAAAATGGCCTAAGATATCGCATCCTAAATTGTTTACCTTTCCTCGTGAATCACCCTGTATGTGGTCTGAGTATTGTATAATGCTATAGTATCCATAATACAGGGACATCATTTTATTTTTACTAACATTTCTAATATTAACCTGGCTATACCTTTGAATCAACGATTAATAATCGGAAATACCGTTTGCTACCACGACTGGAGTTCGATGATACTGGCGTAATATACAAACAAATCACTTTACTAGGTATAGGAGGGAAGAAAAGTAGTTCATCCATTTACGTAAACTAGGAAATATCGTGATTTTCAGTTTCATAATTTTCATTAGGTTTTTGTTTAATCAAAATACAGTACAGTATTAACAATGAGTGTTTTTACCCACGAACTGAGCTTTCCATGCGGACGTATTCATTATGCAGTGTATATTATACTGTCTACAACACATTAGCGTACAATATAGAGAATGAAGTTAAATTGAAAAATAATCATAATATGGATATTTAAACACATTTTTGAAAATGGTGGCCGTTCATTTCGATACAGGCTCCAGTTCTTCTTTTGCATATTATCGCACTGTAGACTATTGTACGTAATTCCAATTACCAGGTTCGTACTTCGTATCGGTAACTCATGTTGAAATAATTCTGTACCTACTCTATAAAAGAGACCTTACGTACTGTAAATTCAATCTTCACTTCTGCTAGATCCGAAAAGATAAATTTACTCAGACATGTTATCTACTGTCCGTCCAAATGGTTACGTCGCAGCGTCGTAGAAAGGGAAGAAATCACGTGACATTTAATTACTTAACGAGGCCCTTTTATTTTAGTTATTTTAAACAATGGTATGGGTATAATATTACGTAGACGTCCAATTCCTAACAGAAATTAATGTTCTCAGAAAAGAACTAAGACAGCCCAGCCACTAGCTTTTACAGAGAGGCAAATAGAAGCAGGTGGGGGAAACCGGGATGCTACGTAGGCAAATGGAAAATGATGCAATATTGAAAGCCCTTTCGTCACTGGAAAACGCGAACATATTTTTGGAACGTACTGTTTACTATGGCCGTTAGGTTACTATGACTGTGTATGCGGTCTTGGATCTGTGTGGAGGATGGTTGAACTTGATTAGTAGAAGGGGTGGGAGTGAAGTACATTAAAAAACTCAGGTACAGTAAAAATTAAAGTAAAAATAAAATGTTCCTGCACTAACTAAAATTGGATTTAAGTTAAACCTGTCATTTATTTGTGCAGCCTGTGAGTCATTACACATTCTGTTGCAATTTAGCCTGGAAACTGAGTATGAGGAAGTAAGTCTCACTGCTGTGTATTCACTTCATTACCATTGTAATAAACGAATGTATAACCTACAGTGTTTTATTAAAGAGTGTAAATCGCAATAAGATGAAAGAACAGAATTGTTAGTAAATGTTTGATGAAAAAGAATATGAAAGCTTCTTGGAACTCTTTTTCCAAAGTTTGAGACATTTGTTCACGTCTTTTATTAAAGAATTATTGTGAGAATTCTGTGCACCTGGCGTTTCTCCTGCTTCCGCACTGGATTAGTCATGATATTTTAACAAGGTTTTCCTAACACTCGCATTACCACTGACCTTACACCGAAACTCTATCAAAAACTTCAAACACTCTATTGATACAAAGTTTGACATTTCCTCTCGAGCCTTGACCTAGTCTGTTACCTCACGAAGTTTGAAGGTCGGATCTTTCTGAATTCTTTATACAGGATGTAAACTACAAAAAAAAAAAACTCTGGTGGTAGAGCGTAAATAACTGAATAAAAGAGGTCAAATAATGTTTTTCTGTAACTTTCAACAATTGAGCAGTTCGGACTTGTTCCATTGCTAGTTGTAAAAAATATATAAACACAACGTTTCGACGAGAGCATCTCTCTTCGTCTTCAGGTGAAAAGGAACCTACTGCTAGGATCGATACTAACAGCTAACCTGTCTGACTGGATCTGAATCAAGGTTTTCCCAGAAAAATTGCGTTGTGTGAGTATAATGTTTTTGAAACTGAGAATAGACAGTCATTATCTACTTTGCCCGATACGTACGCTCAAGCAGTAGTTTGTTATTCTGTTGTGTATTAGTATGTGTTGGAAGCAAGGCTATTGGCAGTGACAACAATGTTCAGTCGAAATGTAAACAAATAATAATCAGACTACTATCAATCCTAAAAACATGGTATTTTACAAATTAAAAATAAAATTATAAAATATTATTAAATTTCACAACAGGTAGACATTTTGTTTAGTAGAGCTATATGTGTTGTCAATAAAATTTTGGCAATTTATATCCTTTATTCTCTTTGTACTTTATTAACTCCCACCGTTTCTTTGTCTTTATTTTTTCTTGTTTTTACATTCTCTAACTTCGCAAGTATTAAATTAGTAATTACAAATACATTCTTCCCATATTTCATTTTTATTAAAGCAGAAATCTTATATCTCAACAACGCTCTTCAAAATAGAGGAAATTCTAAAAAAATATACCGACAAATTAATTGTTTTAGTAGCCACAGAGCGAATATATATATATGCCAGTGAAAACCCCACAGCTCTACATAAAATACGGTTCAAGTTATCATTCTGTGCCCAGTCCAGATAATGAAAGACAATTTCTGAAAGTAATAAATAAAGGAAAGGATATGTGTTATTTGTAGGAAAATATTCTAAATGTTATTTTTATTTTCACTCAAATGATTTCCACTTTTTAATAGGTAAAATTATTCATACTCAACCTAAATCTGTGATTACGCAGTGTATGGAGAGCTGTTCTTTTATTCCGGGGAAAGTTAGAAGTTGAAAGGTACGATTCTAGCCGGTGAACAAATGTCAAAATACATATGCTGTACACCAACACACTGCCTAATCCCAAATTATATTTGATTCAGAGTTGAAATATCCACAGTTTAATGTCCTTCTGCAATAACGTCCGCTAAGCTAAAATGTTCACATTACATAATTGTCCACACAAATAAAACGTCCACTACAATAAAAAGGCCATTGCATTATATGCCCTCAAATTTTATTGAAAAATGTCCAAAGTTATTAATTTTATTTTACATTTAATGCCCACAAATTTTACTGAAAAATGTCCGAAGTCATTAATTTCCTTTTACAATAAATCTCCGCAAATTTTACTGAAAAATATTCGAAGTCATTAATAATTTTCTTCTTCACCTTCATGTGTATGGTTGGGTTCTTCATTCTGCACAATAATAAGAATGTTATCCAGATCTGCATTGGTTTGACCATGCACCTGTTTCTTTCTGAACACCTCCAGTAGATTTTCCTATCATCCCTACTTCTAGAATGAAATTGATAAATAAATTCATCGTTGACTAATAAGCGTTTCCCTTTTTGAGAATAAATGAGCTGGGACGTATTTACTGCAATTCTGTTTAAAGTTTACTGGAATTTTGCTATTGCTTAGTAACAAAAGCAGCATTATTACTGTTATAATACATAATTGAATATGTACTTTTTTATGTGGGCATTTTCTTGCTTAGTAACCAAAGCAGCATTATTACTTTTATAATACATAATTGAAAGTGGACTTTTTTGTTATGTGGACATTTTCTCTCATTGGAAATTTTACTGTAGACATTTTCTCTCATTGGACATTTTATTGTGAGCATTTTGTATTGTGGACTTTGTAGTGCATGGATATTTTCCTTTTGGACATTATGTTGTGGACATTTTCAAAATTGAACGTTGTACTTTGGACATTTTAACCTGGAAGCGTTTATTAGATATCTCAACTATTTCAATTAGAAGATTGAAACTTTCTTTTTAATTACAAGAGCATTCCAGAAAATTTTGTTTGTTTATTTTTGAGACTCCCTGTATATCTACAACAGTCTTGGAAAAGTTTTATGGAAGGAATTCAAAGTGAAATGAAAGATAGGAGATTAAGAAGAAAATCAGTGGAATGCTAGTTATGGAGATTGGGACTTCGATGACGGCGTAGAACATTGAGTAATTTATTATTATTGTTATTATTGTTATTATTATTATTATTATTATTATTATTATTATTATTATTATTATTATTATTATTATTATTATTATTATTATTATTAATTATATTTTAGCTTCACTGGCGGTGAATAAATCCTATTTCAAATGTTCAGTACAAAGATAAATTGAGACGCGTTCCTTTCCATTTCTTAAAACCAGTTGATGTTGTCTGGAAGTTTATTCACCCCTCGCGCAGACATTAGAAATATTTTATGAGGTCTGTGAGAAAGAGGAATGATGTCTGCAAGATAAATGTCCCAACATTGTTGGGAACAATCACGTAAAGTCTCAAAAGGAGATGATAAAATTGCGAATCATATTCAGATGAAGGAAAGGGTTGCTACACACAGAACGAGTAGAACTTAGTGAGTCAACAGCATCGAGAGGGAATTATCTCCAGTGGGCCCAGAGCCAAGGCGGAGGATTTATTACTGTTTCATTACCAGCGCTGCGTTTCTTACTTAGATAACCTCAAATGCTGTACAATTCTCAGTTTGACGCGGTTGACCTACCCAAACGTTCCGCACAAAACGGATTGCAATGAAATATAGAAGTACCTTATTCTTGATGTTTATATGGAGCATTTCTCTTGTCTGTAGGTAATATAAATTTATGCCTTTATAACTTCTTGAAACTTAACAAAACTTAGAAACGTAGCTTTGTCGAGAGAGCCAGAAGAAAAGCTTATAACATTTCTCGCTGGTATTGATTGATTGATTGATTGATTGATTTATTTATTTATTTATTTATTTACCGAGCGGGCTAGCGGCGTGGTAGAGGGCTGGCCTCGCATTCGGGAGGCCCGGGGTTCGATCCCAGGGGCTGGCAATCCTAACTGAGGTTTTTCATGGTTTCCTCAGTTATTTCCAGGCAAATGCCGGGATTGTACCTCTTGAAAGTCCGGCCATGGACGGCGATCCTTCCCTTAATCCTTTCATAATTGTCTGAGTGAATGATGTGTAATGTCTTAAATGTTTGTGTTGTATCGGAGGTGGCCCTGGCATAGAGCTGATCCCTCATCTGGGGAGGCCCTCCATGTCCTTGTGTGGTCAAAAAAGTATGTATGTGATCCACATATTAATTCCTCTCCCGATAGGTCGCGGCCCTGTAAGGCCCGGGTGGCGTGGGTCGTGTAAATGTACCTAGAAGGGAGAGGTTAAACTGAGAGAAAGAAAGAAAGAAAGAAAAATTTATTTATTTATTTATTTATTTATTTATTTATTTATTTATTTATTTATTTATTTATTTATTTATTTATTTATTTATTTATTTATTTATTTATTTATTTATTTATTCTGGTGTAGTTAAGGCCATCAGGCCTTCTCTTCCACAACACCAGGAATACAAATAGAACAATAGAAATAAACAGAAAAAAATACACTTACAAAGTAAAGCTACACAAGAAATAAAGAGAGAGAGAAAAAAAACACTATAAACAAAGTAAAGGAGTAACAGGCTAGATTATTTTGTAGAGGCTTCACAGTTTCAGCAACATAAATGGAATTTTTTTTAACTCACTTAGGGATTAATTTTAAAAAAAGTGACTAATTACAGTAATCAACCATATTTGATAGTTCCTCTATATTTAAGCCAATTTTGAACTAAGTTTTTTTTTTTGGGTTTTTAACATCAACTATATGATAATAAAATTCCGCTGAAAATAAACGGAAACAAGACGAACACCACAGTTATCGGAAGAAAAATGAATGAGATAAACGTGTGAATTCGAAAATGAGGCAGTAGAACAACTAGACAGCTCTTGCGTCAGAAGGCAAAATGAATTAAGCGCCAAAACATGGATTTTCAGTAAAGATTAATTTTTGATCCTACAGAATATATGTTATAGTAACAATGGCTATTATAGGAGAAAAATTCGCTCCGGCGCCGGAGATCGTACCCGGGTCCTTGGTTCTACGTACCAAGAGCTCTAACCACTGAGATACGCCTAAGCTCAATCTACAGTATCGAATCGAATCCCCCTTCTCTAGTGTTTTTCCATTTAAGGCCTTACACCATATGTTGACATATATTCAACCAACTGCCATTGTTACCGTTAACAGATACTTAATCTTTGCTTAGATTCTTCGCCCAACAGTGCGTAATATATTGTGTAATCTCGACCATCAAATCACTCAATTGAGTACGCTCCTTGTATAATGACATACTAATACTATCCTTTCTAGTGTCATTCTGTTAACATGTTCTGCTTATTGATTCCTTTAATGTCTGATTTTTTTATCTAGGAAAAATATTTTCACCTCTTCTCTTGTTTAAAAATTTCTAATTTTATCTGATATACTACATCCCTTGACTGACCTTATGAATCACATGTAATCAGGAGGGGTATGTGACACGAAGAAACTTGACTGTAAGATGAAACAGCGCAGGCGCTGACTTATCGTGCAGTGCTAGCGTGATTCTTACCTGGATTTATTTTCGCTGTACACATTCCAGATCAAATCAAGAAGTTCCCTTTGTTCTACGGTTACACACCTTACATATACGAAGGTTAGGTTTGGTTAGTTTATGTTTTTATTAACCAATCCCGCTCTTGCACAGTTTGATCTCACACCCAAGTTCTTCCTGTCGCGTCGTGAGCCTCGCGTATTTCATCGGCCTGTAATTTTTTTCTGTAAGTTTCAGTCATCGTCCATGTTTATGATAAGATAAGATAAGATAAACTTTATTGTCAGAGGCATAAGTATACATTTAAATATATTAAAATTACAATAAAGTCAAATATAAAATACATTAGGCAAGAGTTCAAAGGTCCACACGTGCATCCTCTAGACCAGAGATCTCCAAAAAGCGTATCGTCTTTCTTGCTCTCGATGCTGCCCGCCGAACACAGTGTGCTGTAAGACTAGAGAAGGGGAAGAGACTCGTACCTCAACAGATGGGAGCGATCAATGGGGGATAGCGACAACGGTCTGCTTATGTTTACAAATAATAACATCAAAATAATAAGAAATATCATACGTTTGTATATTATTTTGACATATAAGATGAAGCTATGAAGCTGTTTTAGTAGGTTATTTTACGACGCTTTATCAACATCTTAGGTTATTTAGCGTTTGAATGAGATGAAGGTGATAATGCCGATGAAATGAGTCCGGCACCGAAAGTTACCCAGCATTTGCTCATATTGGGTTGAGAGAAAACCCCGGAAAACCCTCAACCAAGTAACTTTTCCCGACCGGGAATCGAACCTGGGTCACCTGGTTTCGCGGCCAGACGCGCAGACCATTACTCCACAGATGTGGACTACAAACTGGTTAATTGTGGTTTCGACTTCAGATTCAATTATATTTACAATCTTGAAACTCCTTCTCTGAACTGTAATTGGAAACAATTTAATTTTCTTAAACTTTGACTTTGTTCTGGACACAGTATTTTAGTAACGTCCTGTATGCACGATTTTACAAATGATGCTTCTGTAAAGGGCTTCATTGATTTTCCAGTATTCAAAGCTAGAACATAGCTAGCAAGAAGCTTTTATTGTTTAAGACTGAGGACACGTGTGTGATTTGTTTTTGTATTTTCTTATTTTATATTTATCAAAATATTTGTAGGCCTACGCACTTCATCTAAAATTAAACGAAAAACTATATGTTTGTCATGCGGAACTGAGTGTAAACGTTTTGTAATATTCTGATTATTATATATATCCAACAGTTATACAGATAGCCCTAATATAAATTCTTTTCACATGTCCAACATGCCTGTAATTGTATGATATTCTTTTTGAAGAGTCGAGTAGTGTCGTCGCATGTTGAATTTTAACACACCCTTAAACATTTTCGAACAAATTAAGCATTTCACATTCTCCCCACTAACACAAAAAAATGTCTCTTCCTATTCGTCCTTGAATGTACTACGTCCATGATTAGAAGACATTGTGAAACGGTGGAACACTCCGACCAAAACAATGATAATGGCAGTCCACCACTGTTCTTTTGCGCATAAACATTGAGTACAGTACAGGTGGGGATGGGTGAGGCGAAGCGCTCTCATTACGTACTGGCTTCGGTTCCATTCAGGGGCTTACTTGCGAGTACGCTTTTGGAGATGTCTGCTCTAGACTGTAGGGACACAATTGCATCAATTTATTTTTTATATATTTCCTGAACTTACTTACTTACAAATGGCTTTTAAGGAACCCGAAGGTTCATTGCCGCCCTCACATAAGCCCGCCAGCGGTCCCTATCCTGTGCAAGATTAATCCAGTCTCTATCATCATATCCCACCTCCCTCAAATCCATTTTAATATTATCCTCCCATCTACGTCTCGGCGTCCCTAAAGGTCTTTTCCCCTCCGGTCTCCCAACTAACACTCTATATGTATTTCTGGATTCGCCCATACGTGCTACATGCCCTGCCCATCTCAAACGTCTGGATTTAATGTTCCTAATTATGTCAGGTGAAGAATAAAATGCGTGCAGTTCTGTGTTGTGTAACTTTCTCCATTCTCCTGTAACTTCATCCCGCTTAGCCCCAAATATTTTCCTAAGCACCTTATTCTCAAACACCCTTAACCTATGTTCCTCTCTCAGAGTGAGAGTCCAAGTTTCACAACCATACAGAACAACCGGTAATATAACTGTTTTATAAATTCTGACTTTCAGATTTTTGGACAGCAGACTGGATGATAAGAGCTTCTCAACCGAATAATAACACGCATTTCCCATATTTATTCTGCGTTTAATTTCCTCCCGAGTGTCATTTATATTTGTTACTGTTGCTCCAAGATTTTTTAATTTTTCCACCTCTTCGAAGGATAAATCTCCAATTTTTATATTTCCATTTCGTACAATATTCTGGTCACGAGACATAATCATATACTTTGTCTTTTCGGGATTTACTTCCAAACCGATCGCTTTACTTGCTTCAAGTAAAATTTCCGTGTTTTCCCTAATCGTTTGTGGATTTTCTCCTAACATATTCACGTCATCTGCATAGACAAGAAGCTGATGTAACCCGTTGAATTCCAAACCCTGCCTGTTATCCTGAACTTTCCTAATGGCACATTCTAGAGCGAAGTTAAAAAGTAAAGGTGATAGTGCATCTCTCTGCTTTAGCCCGCAGTGAATTGGAAAAGGATCAGATAGAAACTGACCTATACGGACTCTGCTGTATGTTTCACTGAGACACATTTTAATTAATCGAACTAGTTCCTTGGGAATACCAAATTCAATAAGAATATCATATAATACTTCCCTCTTAACCGAGTCATATGCCTTTTTGAAATCTATGAATAACTGATGTACTGTACCCTTATGCTCCCATTTTTTCTCCATTATCTGTCGAATACAAAAAACCTGATCAATAGTCGATCTATTACGCCGAAAACCGCACTGATGATCCCCAATAATTTCATTTACGTACGGAGTTAATCTTCTCAAAAGAATATTGGACAAAATTTTGTACGACGTCAACAAAAGTGATATTCCTCGAAAGTTACCACAGTTGGTTTTGTCCCCCTTTTTAAAAATAGGTACAATTATGGACTCCTTCCATTGTTCTGGTACAATTTCCTTTTCCCAAATAGCAAGTACAAGTTTATAAATTTCGCTATATAATGCCCTTCCACCGTCTTGTATTAATTCTGCATATTTCTTGAACTTGCGAGTATTATTTGTATATTTAATATTCTCCGGCTAGCTATTATAAATTTTAATACCAAAAACCAAATACGTTCTGCTAATATTTGTAAGATGGTGTACCGAAATACTTGAACTATTTTTATTGCGAGTATCATAAGTATGAAAGTCACTATTTTGCTGAAAGTCAGAAAGATTTGAGTAAATTATTTGCAATGCATTAAAAATATATATATACCATAAACAGTAAGAATGTTATACTGTAAAAAACATTTCCTACAATAAGTTCTACTATCAATACCAGCTATGCCCCTGACAATACGCTTCTGCACCTGACAATACGATTCAAAAAGTAAAGATGATATGGTATATCATCATCATCATCATCATCATCATCCCCCTATTATTTATTCGCTCGTTTTCATACTCTCTCTCTCGCTATCATAATATTAATACTCGATCACAACGCGATAACACGCTAGAAATTCCACTTCACATATCATCTCTGTATTCCTCATCTTTCACTGTTGCTACCTCTCGTCACTGGAACTCTCTGCCGCCTGAAGTCAAGGGCTGCCGAACATTGAAATCTTTCAAATCCAAGTTAGAAAATTATCTTATGACGAGTTGCCAAACTAACTTACTATTATGACAAGTGTTGTATTGCATGTTTCCACGTATTCACATTTTTTTATGTTCTAGTGATATTTAACTTATTTTATATTTTTGTTTTCATATTTTCCGATAATGGTATATCTCTAATGTGATAAGTTGAGCTATATATAAACATAATTTTCCTTACTGTGTATACTTAAAAATATTGTATTCAATGTATGCTTTGTACTGCACTATTGTATTACTACTATTAGTATTATTATTACTATTAGGCCTGTTATTATTATTTTATTTATTATTATTATTATTAATATTATTATTATCATTATTATTATCATTACTATTCTTATTTATTATTATTATTATTATTATTATTATTATTATTATTATTATTATTATTATTATTATCAATAATTGTGTTATTTTTTTATACTTTGTAGGCCTCATTTATTTTTGACCTGCTGTTCACATTTTATTATGCTTTTTTCTTTCTTTCTGTATGTTATATATTATGTTTGATTTCTTCTTACTTGTTGTTTACATTTTATTATTATTATCTTATTCAGTTTTGTGTGTAGGCTACTTTGTAAATTTGTAGTGTTTCTATAACGCAGTTTTTACTCCTGGTTGAGTGTTAGAGAAGGCCGTATGGCCTTAACTCTGCCAGGTTAAATAAATCATTATTATTATTAGTATTATTATTATTATCATCATCATCATCATCATCACTGTCACTATCAGTCATTATTATTATTATTATTATTATTATTATTATTATTATTATTATTATTATTATCAACATCATCATTAGTACTGGATATCTGATTTATTTGTAGTGTATTTCATTTCTTTCATAGGACACACTTAAATTTTACAACAAATTTTATTTATTTATAATAATTCCCTCTAATTCCTCTCTAGACATTACACACAATCATAGGGATTTCCTGAAATCCCCTGTCAGTTTTTCTTCAGAAATTCTTTATTATTTATTTGAATATACAATTTCTTGAACCGTATTTTACCCGAAAGTACATTTTAATAAAGGTTATAGTTATAGCCTGAGTTTGTATTATTATAATGAGAATTAATTTGACGTGGGTAACCCAGTCTTGCTACTTGAAATTAACACTTACGTATACTACAATAATATGAATTATTTACAAGTTCTTAAATATATTACATATTATAAAATTACAAAACAGTTTATAACCGCATGTTTTTGTGAACACATTGAATAATGGTTTGTCATATATTACATTACAAAAATGTAAATGTCCGACCAAAATAAATCTTTTGTTTTATGAATATCTTCATTAAGTTTCATGAATAATCGAATTGAAATTATTCACTGCCTACTATAATTTCAAGTGATTTGGCAATAGATTTTCACTACGATAAACATGCTTATTTCTATTTGCCCTTCAGCGTCCAGCAAATCAATATTTTGGTATTGATGTTTCTGTGCTGGGTTGCTATATGTGCTGACCCAGAAAACAGTTGCGAACGTGAGTGCTGCTGTTGTTCGTGAAACACAACTCAATTGCGGCTGGCTTTCATCGGATATGTTCGTGCTAATCTTGCATGTTATCGCATTGTATACAACAAGATTATGCTGCACGTCTCCTGCATAATTATAAAAGAGATCGTGACACTCCTCCTAATATAGTAAACGTTGCCTTCTCTTAGACTTCAAGTTTTCAGGCTTTTAATGGGCCAATTGAGATTTTATTGCGCTGAAATGTCCGATTTTTGTTTAGTATTTCTAATTTTTCATTACGATAAATGTAGGGAAAACTTATTTCATGTTTCAAGAAATGTACCCGGCCTCGGAACAATTTTTCCCTCGAAATTATTCAATGTAGTTTGAGATTTTAACCCGTCAATTCCCCGTGTCACCTACAGGTGCAGTTAATTCAAATGGCCCTATAAAATCTTTGAATTGATGTAAGAAGTTAGTGTTTGAATTATAAACATTGTTGGAATGTTCGTTTTCAATTTTAGCCAACAACTGTCGTTTAATGTAGATTGTTGACCGTTATTACCAGACATCGGATTCTAGGGCAAATGCCTATTTTGTTTCTTTAGGAGAAAAGTAAAAATAATTATTAATATTTGTGTTTCATGGAAATTGAAAGGTATTCAAAGAGTTTTATAGTGTCCTAAAATGCCCTAAAACGGTTATTAGAGCCTAATTTGTTAATATTCGCCTAAAAATGCCTAACTCACCGTAAAGTTTCGCATTTTACTCTTACTTTTTATAACTTATACATGCATTCACTGCGAAATTTAAGGCATTTAAAAAGTGGAAAGTTTGCTTCACACCGGCCATGAAACCATTGATAAAGGAAACAAAATGTTTTGAATCTCACGACACTCGCAATAGATTTCACCGAATTTAACATGTTTGGAGGCATAAATGCCGACAAAGAACCAACCTTAGTTTTGAAGCAGGCAACAATCACAACATGTGCTGCTACCGATTCAGAGATATACTATACTATAAAAATGACTGTTTTCGGTCTGAAACCGATTAGCTGTACTGCCCTTCAGGGTGTCATAAAATCACAATTTTTGGAGAAAGAGTGTTTTTGAAATATTTATGAAAAGTCGTAAAACTGCGAATTAGTAGGGTAAACCGTTACAAAATATTTAAAAGAATGGCCCTCCTAGTGTTAACACTACCAGGAAATGCAACAATAAGTGGAACTTTGTATTTTTGTCCAATTGAATCTCAATAACAACGGTTCATTTGAATGCTCGTTAACAGTTGCTCTTTCCCTCACCTTATTTGTGTTGAGAAGTTTTGAGCGGTAGGACGTTTTCCTGTGAAGTTTAACGCGATAATGCCGAAAAATATAAGTGCAAAATCTACATTGATCCGGCAATGGCTAACAGAATATTCAGAATTCACTTATGATGGAAAAATAATATTCTGCAAGATTTGTAGCAAACAGGTCTGTAACAATAGTTGAAATATATAAATTCTATTAATTTTAATGATTAGGCCTATAATATTTATACATTGACTGAGCTATCCTGAGGTATAATTCTTTTTAAGACCACTACACTTTAACCTTTTAAATTCCGATAGTTAAAGTATTTGCAGGTGATTAAAATTTTGATTGTTCGAACCCTCTAACTTTGTGATAGAAATACGGCAATACAACAATTAGGATTTTATTTTAATTCAGTTCACTTTACATTTTTAGATTTCGCAAGAAAAGAAGTGCCACCTAAAGCAGCATGTGCAAGGAGCGGCTCATAAGGCTAAAGCTCAGCAGAAAAATCAACTGCAACAAACTTTACTAACACAGCCTACTTCATCCAATCTCAGCAGCAATTTCTATGCTGATTTAACCAGAGCGTTTGTTGCTGCTAACATTCCCTGGAATGCAATTGAAAATCCGGTTTTAAGACAGTTTTTACAAAAATACTGCAAACAAAATATCCCATCTGAGTCGACCCTAAGAAAAAATTACTTAGACAGAATATACAATGAAACTTTAGCTTCCATTCGGGAGGATATAGGTGATTCTTACATATGGGTCTCTATGGATGAAACCTCAGATCCTATGAATAGGTATATAGCAAATATGGTAGTAGGAAAACTTAGTCCTGATGGACCTTCGATTCCACACCTCGTATGTGTTAAGGAACTTTCGAAAGTGAATAGCCAAGCCATTGCTTATTTTGTAAATAAAGGCCTACAGTCTTTATACTCAGGTAATATAGACGATTCTAAAGTTCTGTTGTTTTGTACTGATGCTGCCTCATACATGGTTGCTGCAGCTCCACTTCTTAAAACATTTTATCCTAACCTCACGCATGTAACCTGTCTAGCACATGGCCTTCACAGGGTTTCTGGAACAATCCGGAATGAATTTCCTCTTGTCAATTCGTTTATTTCTAACACAAAAAAATGTTTTTGTAAAGCCCCATCCAGGATTTCAATATTCAGAGAGAACTTTCCAGATATCATACTCCCACCTCAGCCGGTTGTTACACGATGGGGAACCTGGATTCAGTCAGTGGTGTATTATTCTAAGTATTTTAAAGAAGTGGTCACAGTTATTGATAAATTACCTGAAACTGATAGTGCAGCGTGTGTGAAAGCAGTGAAAGATTGTCTGAATGACTCACGAGTGAAAAACGATATTGCCTACATAACATCAAACTTTTCTTTCATACCTGCAAGCATTGAACAATTAGAACGTGAAAAACAATCTCTTTATAGCCAAATAGCAATAGTAAAGGAAGCTCAAGTGAACATACATTCTGCTTTGGGCGAAACTGGGAAAATAGTTAAAAATAAGTGGGACATCGTATTAAATAAGAATGTAGGATTTTCATTGTTGGAAAAAGTATCAAGAGTGATATCGGGGGAAAGTGTAAATGTTCCAGTAAGTATTGATGTTTCTATTGTACCTAATTTAAAATTTGCGCCTCTCACATCAGTTTCGGTTGAAAGAAGTTTTTCTGCTTTCAAAACGATTCTCAGTGACAAAATGCAAAGGTTAACTGTGGAGAATTTAGAAAAAATTCTGGTGGTGTACTGTGCAGATAATTATAATAAAGTCTGAGCATGGAACTGAATTTCAATAACTTAAAATGAGTAATCTTGATATCAATAATCATTATTTCATTAGTTTCAGTATATTAAATTTGTGCAGCTCTATTTATAAATATAATATAGTATTCTTTTTTAATATTTAAATATACTTTTTTGTGCGTATTTTAGTGTATAACTAAAAATTTCAGTGAAAGAAATAAGTATGATACCTTGATGTGCCTAAAATGCCTATTTTCATCAAAATAGAGCCTAATTTTACAAATTTTGAGCTTATTTTAGGCGCCTAAAACTGCAATTTTTAGTGCCTAAAAATCCGATGTCTAGTTATTACTCATTATTTGAGATGGAAGCATCACGGAATGAGGACTCTTCACCACCAGCATCTTCGAAGTAAAGAAATAATGTGAAATAGTAAGTTAATGTAATTAATTCTTAGTAACTCGATTTCCAGAATGTTCTTAGATATTGCTGTTTAGCACAATCTGTGAATTTATAATTTTATGTCTTTAATTTTTGAGTGAAATTGAAGGTAGGTGACACGGGGCATTACAGAATATACATTTATAATATGTTCCAAAAATGCATTCATTTCGATCCAGTTTGAAACTACATGAGATTATTGAGATGGTTAATGATAAGAGATCTGCTGCTGACTGTGCTATAGAGGAAATAGTGTTATTTCCACCTGAAGATGGAGAAAGAACACAAGAAGGAAGGTGTGACGAAACGGAAACCAACATGAATCATTTACCAGGCCGTACTTTGAGATCAACTGTGGAAGTGAATGTAACTACTGCTTCAATATCTGAAGCTGATTAAGTGCCTGCGGTAAGAAGTAATTTGGGACAACAATCGTCATCTGAGAAATGATCAAGAACCAATGAACAAGAGAGCACACAAAAAGGCAATGGTCAGGTAACGAAAATTATTTTTACTTGAAATCTGGAAGAGGTGATTGTGATGAAGACGTGGAAAAGCAAGAATTTCACAACCTGACACCGGTTCAATGCTTTGAATTGGTTTTTAGTGATGATATTATTGATCTAATTGTAGACATGTCAAATTTGTATGCATTACAGAGAAATCGTTCACTAAATCTAAATTCGAAAGAAGTAAAAGTTTATATTGCAATATTACTATTGACCAGTTACTTGACACCTCAATATATGAGGATGTTTTGGGAGGTCAAATCTGATACCCATAATGAGATGGTTGCGAATAGTATTCGTAGAAATAGATTTTTTGAAATTCACCAATATTTGCATGTGTGTGACAATATTAATTTGCCAACTGGAGATAAGTTTGCAAAAGTGAGGCTTTATTTTCACAAACTTATTGCTAACTTTGTTAGTAATTACCATAAAGTTGCTTCAAGTTATGTATAGATAGACGAGACAATGGTTCCTTATTATGGGAGGCACAGTGCTAAGCAACACATTGCGAGTTGGGTATAAACTGTGGTCAGCTGCAGTACGTAATGGTTATTTCATAACATTTGAGCCATATCAAGACGCAAAAGCAGCCCTTTCCAATCAAGAAAAAGTGGGCCTAGGTGCAGCTGTAGTTTTAGAATTGGAATCTCGTCTGCCACCAGATTTCAAACCTTACAATCTATATTTTGACAACTTTTTCACGAGTTTGCATCTCCTAAGTGCACTTAGTGAAAGAGGGACTGGAGGAACAGGAACATTGCGTGAAAACCAGCTCAAGAAATGTCAACTTATGAACTCATCTGCCTTGAAGAAAGAAAAACGTGGAGCAATGTCTTTCAAAGCGGATAAGAATATCATCATTGTAAAATGGCATGATAATAATGTGGTGACAATAGCATCCAACTGTCATGGCATAACGCCCATACAAAAAGTTGACAGAGTAGCAGAAAAAGGTAGTAAAAGATTGAAAATACAAGTAGATTACCCCTCCATGATCCAGAAGTATAACAAATACATGGGAGGAGTCGACCGATTTGATGAAAATGTTGATAACTTGAGAGTTGGTCTTAGAGGAAAGAAGTGGTGGTTTCCAATTTTTGCGTTTGGTATTGATGCAGCATGCCAGAATGCCTGGAAAATTATGAAAGAGAGTGAAAATGGAAAGGATATGACATACTGTCAGTTTCGCAAAGCTATTGTTTTGACATATTGCCAACTGCATGGTAAACCATCAGAAAGAAGTCACTTGGTGAATGCTCCATTAAATGATCGAGTAACTGTAGAAGTAAAGAGAGACCTTGATGTCGAAGAACACACAAGAGTTGACTGCTCTCAGAAAAGATGTAGTCTGTGTCACCAGCGAACTAGAATCATGTGCAAGAAATGTAACGTAGGGTTACATATTCAATGTTGGTACAATTTTCATGCTCAGAAATAAATAAAATGACTAACATTATTGCTGTTATTGTACTTAAATATAATGTAATAGAAATAAACATCAAACAAAATTCTGTGTACTTGATTTCATATAATACAATAAATAATACGAACTTATATTGTATATCAAGTCTAGTGTACATTTATCGCCCCGTGTCACCTACAGGTGACACATCTGTTAGGCCTATATATTAACAAAAATTAAAACTAAAATCATATGTGATCATATATTCAACACATCAAGACATAATTTCAAAAAAAATTACGAAGAAAATATCATTATTTTAACAATGGGAATGGGAGAGTTAAGGGAAATATGTAATTTCACCATCTAGGGTACCTACACCGGGGTATTTTGAATAGCTGGGAAATTTGGATTATGTTAAACGTTTGCAAGTGTTGCCGAGAGATTCGTGTCGCCATCTTATACTTTTGATAGTAGAAGTAGTGTGCAGGCTGTGTACAACAGTGATCGTCAGCATGCTCTGAAATGGGTAAAGGGTAAGGAGTGTCTCGGAATATGCACCGTCGTGCAGAAGGGAGAGAGAGAAAGTATACTCGCCATCAGCCACGAATGCACCATCCTGCTGAAGCCAAGTTGATCTGTCGATACAAAAATTTCTTCTTCTTAATTCAACACTTAAAAAAACGAATCATTATCACATAACGGATTGCATTAATTGTTTGCGGACGACCGTTGGCAGTTTTTTTTTTTACCTGGAAGTTTCTTCTTTAGTGCTGAGATTGTTTCTTCTAAACTGCGAATCCAGGTTTTAATGGCATATGAAGAGGGCATAGAATCTTGAGACTGAGTTGAAGCAGCGGCGAAAGTCCCTATGATCAGCTTCTGCACATTGACCACTTTTGATAATATTTTACAGCAAATTCTCGTTGCTCATCAGTCCATTGCTCCATGTGTAATAAATTGCAACAATCAGGCTAAACAATGTATGTATGTATGTATGTATGTATGTATGTATGTATGTAAAACAATTATGGTTTGTTTAACGACGCTCGCAACTGCAGAGGTTATATCAGCGTCGCCGGTGTGCCGGAATTTTTGTCCCGCAGGAGTTCTTTTACATGCCAGTAAATCTACTGACATGAGCCTGTCGCATTTAAACACACTTAAATGCCATCGACCTCGGCCGGGATCGAACCCGCAACCTCGAGCATAGAAGGCCAGCGCTAAACCAACTGCGCTACCGAGGGCGACTGTATGTATGTATGTATGTATGTATGTATGTATGTATGTATGTATGTATGTATGTATGTATGTATGTATGTATGTATGTATGTATTTATTTATTTATTTATTTACACTGAAAATGGGTAAATACCCGGTGGCAGTGGTAACTAATTACACTGAATAATGAAATTAATAATAAACACAATTAATAGGCTAATAAATAATGACAATGAATCTAAGCCTACTAAAATAATTCATACACTACGAACAACAAAATTAAAATCTCCCGTTTCTTTGGTCCATCTTGTATATTGCTGCCGCTGGAAATCAGGGGTAGTCTTAGTCCCCCAGTTGTTTAAAATTAGATTGTTTAGAAATATTTTAAATGCACAGAACTAGTTTTTAGGTATAATTTTTATTTCTTATTATTACTATTATTATTATTTTACACAGTCATTACTTTATTTTTCCATTAACAATAATATCTAGGTAATCGTCATTGTATCAATGTAACACGTGCTCTGCTGATCATACTAATTGTACTATTCCTTTAGTTGTGACATTATATTCTTATGTATTAATTCTTTTTTTTTCTTTTAACTTAATACTTGTATACTAGAATGTATTTTTCTGTTTGTGATTATGTATTTAGTCTCTTTTTTTATTACATATATATTTTTTTTTATTATTGTTATTTCAAAGTTAATACTGATTGTGTATATGTATTCAATCTCTCTTTTTTACTTAATTATGTTTATTGTTATTTTTAAGTTCATATTTGTATACCGGTATGTATTTTTTCTGTATGTGATTTGATCCTGGTTGAGTGGAAGAGAAGGCCTGATGGCCTTAACTCTGCCAGGGAAAATAAAACTATTATTATTATTATTATTATTATTATTATTATTGTTATTGCATGGCCTTCATTAATTACTTCTCTTATCATACACTCGTACTCTGTATTTTAAAATCGAAACAAATATAAAACATTCAAACCAACACAACTGGAGTTTCATTCCCGAAACTGGTGACATAGGCCTACTCTACGTGCAAGTGTATCCCTAATACAGAGCAGATTTTCTTTATTTTTTTTAAATTAATATTAATAATTCAATATTCCTCAACTTGGTGAGGTTTCCAAAGATAAAGAATGTTATACAATAATATTTAAAATGACGTTAAAAAGTCTTACAAGGAATTTGTTTACAAGAAACTAAAATTTGGTAGATAATATTTCTCATAATGAAAATTTATAAAAATGCAGACAAAAAAATAGACAGAGAAAATTCAAATGTAATTTGAATTGAAGTAAAAGTGTCGCCGTAAAATCTGCAGAGAACCCTTCAAAGCTATAATAGAAATTTCCTTAATTGTTGTTGTTGGGACTCCAAATTTATGACAGAATGACACGAATTGTTTTGTTATGGTCCCTCTAGCGCGCACCATTAATCCGATGACTTCTATATCCCTGAGTTTATATGATGTTTTGTAATAAGAAATGGTGGGTTCATAAATTCTCCTTGTCTCTAGATTAACCTCCTCAGGTTGATTCTGATGCGTCTTGAATGTGATGGTCGGATCCAGAATATAACCTTTTGCCTCTCCAGGTTTAAATGTTATAATATCAATACGCCGTTGAACTTCTAGTATCCGCTATTCCATGGACTTCTTCTTAGGTAGTGTAGCCATTATTGGACTTAAGGCATGTTGCGATTACAGACCTGATTTTGTGATATCTGCTGTCTTGCTCCTTTCCATAGTTTATTTGGACTATTACACTTTTACTACGTCACACTACTTTCGACCAATAAAACGGCACGAAAGGACGTCTTTCAACCAATCATGGCTGCTTATCGCACAATTTTATCGCGTCCCTAGCATTTGTTTAATTTTATCGCGTCCCTAGCATTTGTTTATTTTTATCACTACCCTAGCATTTGTTTCTTTGTTTGCCAACATTTCAAACTGCACTGGTCTGGCCGTCAAAAAAACAGAAAATTACAAACCACTCCAGTCGATGCACTTCACTTTCAAATATGACTCGCATTTTGGCATTCAAGAACAAGAATTAATAAAGATCATTGGTCATATATGAAGAGCACCATTCGGAAATCCTGAATGAGTTGAGGGATACACCATGTACACCAACGAGTTCACTTTTTTTACGCACACGTCCAATATAACATCAACTGAACCACCAACCACTAAAACATTCAAACTTGAAAATTGTACTTTCAATAATTGTTTCTTTTAAAATTATGCATGTTTATTTTTTATTTCATCATCGTTAATTAAAACGTTTCTTGTTTATTTCATCATCCCTAATTAAAACTTTTCTAACACTTGTTTATATTATTTAGGTTATGTTTGTTATAGCTTCTGCTATATGATATTATGGATAGTCACGTATCAGAGATTGTTTAATACTAAGATTTATTGAAAATCATCTGTCAAGTGACTTTGATTACTGGGATCCGGATGATTGAAATGGTATGCAAATGTTTTAATAAAAATGAAACTAAATCAACAAAGCCTTCTTGACTAGTAACAGTCCACAGAGTTCAATGATGATTCCATAGTTGGCACAACTGATGCCGGCAACAAGAAAACATCATCATAAAACACTACTGCCATCTAGCGTAATGTTGAGATGGTACAATAATACATTTGAAGACAGTTGTATTTTCGTAAGCCAATTAATATTTTATTGTACACTTTGTTACTTCTAATCTTGATATAGCCTACTTTCTTCTAATCGTGTAATAGTCAATTAAATCCCACTCGAGTTTTGATTTTCTCTAGATAAATCAAAACCTCTAGTGAGATTACTGTTGATAAAATTTCATTAAGTAATTGTGCTTTCAGAGTAATATTAATTAAATGCATTTTCTCGAAACCATATTTTATAAATTGAAGACAGGGGAGTAAAGAGTGTTTTTATCTACACACTTCGCAAGCTCAGGGAGAGACGCCTTAAAGGCAGAGTTGTGGCAGACAAACACACGTCTCCAGTTGATTCGCCGATATTGAAGAAAGAATGTAGCGTAAATAAAGCGGTGCGAGGTTTGGAGTCCCAGAGGAGCGAGGGAGCTCCTTTCAATTTGTCTCCTCATCTTCTTCTTTCTGCTCCTGCCTCCTCCTAGGACGCAGATAAAATAGTACAAGCAACAGCCGATGAATGAGCTTTCCCCAGGGAATGCCGGACGTCGCGGTGTTTTAGCAAGAGAGAAATATAATATAAAAGCTATAGACGAAATTAATGTCTTCCCTTGAAACATGAAAACATGTGAAAACCAGAGACCTTTTGTCGATATTAAAAATTCCAAAGAGAATTTCCACTACACGTGTTTCGTAACAGTATGTAGGTAATGACTGAAACCTACTGGAGAGAGATATTTTCTGTGATAATTAATTTATATCTTTGCTTGGAATTGAAAGGGAAATTCATTTTCCCGGTATTCTTTTCAAGAGTGTCATGTCACATTTCCTGATAATAACACTGATACATATTATTTTAATGTACTGAAGTACATATGATATTTCCATGCAGATATTCTGCGTCATCATAAGATGAAAGAGTAATGGAACGGAGAAAAATTCTCTCCGGCGCCGGGATTTGAACCTGGGTTTTCAGCTCTACGTGCTGATGCTTTATCCACTAAGCCACACCGGATACCCACCCTGGCGTCGGACAGAATCGTCTCAGATTAAGTTCCAACTCTTGGGTTCCCTCTAGTGGCCGCCCTCTGCACTACGCCATAGATGTCTATGAACGTAGGACTGAAGTCCACACATGTGCTGAGGTGCACTCGTTATGAGTGACTAGTTGGCCGGGATCCGACGGAATAAGCGCTGTCTTAAATCACGAAGTGATTTACGCATATCATATATATTATTTTAATGTACCGAAGTACATATGATATTTCCATGCAGATATTCTGCGTCATCATAAGATGAAAGAGTAATGGAACGGAAAAAAATTCTCTCCGGCCCCGGGATTTGAACCCGGGTTTTCAGCTCTACGTGCTGATGCTTTATCCACTAAGCCACACCGGATACCCACCCCGGCGTCGGACAGAATCGTCTCAGATTAAGTTCCAACTCTTGGGTTCCCTCTAGTGGCCGCCCTCTGCACTACGCCATAGATGTCTATGAACGTAGACTGAAGAATTTTTCTCCGTTCCATTACTCTTTCATCTTATAACACTGATAGACAAATTTAAACATTTTTTTGCTCGTTTCAACGAAAATGGGTGATTATTTATAATTCGACCCTGCTAAATTCAAATCTGGAATTGGAAAGCTGTATCACCTCAAATTTTCCCGGGATTTTCATTTTCATTTTTAATAGAAATTTAATTTGCTTTGTAATACTACATGGAAATTTGAAATCATTTTTCGTTCTTTGCTCATGAAATAAAATTTAAATATTGAAGTAAATAAATATGGAATAAAAATATAGGACTGCTCTAGAAAAAAAAAATTCATGGAAAAAAAAATTACTCACATTTTCAATTTTTTTTTTTTTAACTCTTCTGTTTGTAACTGTCACCACAAACGTCTTCCTTGAGGTTCCAACAATAGTCTGCTAACATGTTCTATACCGATTTTCCTGCATACCTTCTCTGCATGATAGAAATATCCTGGTGAAATCTCTCACCGCATTCGTCACTAACCGCGCCCATGTTAAGGAGGAAAAAGTCTAAATGCGAATGTAAAAAGTGAATTTTCGAGGACATATTGCACCCCATACGCCGATAAGACTTCAACAAGTTCCTAATAAGTTCCTTGTAATCGTCAGCTTTCACATTTCCAAGAAAATTGGAACATACTTGTCTGAAAGTTAACCACGCACATCTCTCTATTTTTATTAGCAGTTCCACAAAGTTGTCATCAGGAATGATCACATGGATTTGTGGCCCAATAAATATACCTCCTTTTAACTTACTATCACTGAGTTTAGGAAATGTTTTCTTCAAATACCCAAAACCCTGACCATGTTTATCCAAAGCTTGACAAAATTTTTCATCAACCCTTGTCTACTTTTGCCTCGTTCATCTAAAACCCAGTTTTCACATCCGCATATTGGAACTGAGAGTATAAAATTAATTTTCTTTCCGTGCAGTTATCTTCTTTCACAATGTCTCTGTTATAATTAAACAAGAATCTCAGAAATTCAGTACGAGATTGCGTTTATACTCCTCCGCTGAGTCTTGAGTGATGTCGTTGCTGGCTACAAATGAAGTGGACAAGCTTTCTTATTCCCGTCAGGGAAATGGAGATTTCTTTCTTCCCATCTTCGTTTCTTTCTTTTTTTCTTTCTTTGTTAGTTTGTTTGCTTGCTTGTTTTCTTTCTTTCTCTCTCTCATGGCAAAAAAAAAAATATTCCAAACAGCTGAGAAAAATCAGAGTTCATGTTAAAGTTAAGGTTAATTAAAATATATTTTGAAAAATTGGCCTTATTTCCGAGGAGCTCTTTCGAAACACTCGCGGCGGACCACAGGTAGAAAACCTCTGGCTTAATGTGTTCTAAAGGTGTGACTGTTGAAGAGAAGAAATTTAATAGTAGATCGCAGGATAACATTTTTGAATCCAACCTACCATGTATTTGAAAGCTCCCATTGCAATACATTTCTTCCATAAAACTGAACTGTAGAATGACAAACACATACCATTTATTTTATATTGAACCATAAAACGAACCTTTGAGGTCGAACGAGAAAAATGGCTTGACTACGTGCATGAAATTTTATTTAGGATGGCATGTAAACTAAAGGGGGATAAAAAAATGCCAGATCGTAAGTTTAACAATGTTTATTCTCCACTAAATTTTGTTTGCGGTATTAAATAAAAAGGGCTGTGTTCGAATTGAGTAACTTGTTCACAAAGCTCTCCTGTGACGGAAATTTTGCAAGAAACTCGGGATATGTGCTGTTTCTTCTTTCCTTAATACGGAGGAAGGGCAGGAAGGCTAAGGTCGTATCCTGAAACTCAGACTTATTATGCTTACTACTTCAGTTTTTGTGAATGATGTTTGTCGCCGTACGGTCGCGCTTTCGTACGTATACAGCACGCTGCACCGTAAACTTAATTCGCTGTGATAATGACGATAATGAAATGTTAATTAATAATGGCGAAATGAGTTCGAGGTTTAACGTCGAAAGTTACCCATTAATTCTGCTTCAATTGGTTGAGGGAAAATCTAGAAAATTCTTCATCTAGATAACTTTGTTCCAACCGGGATTTGAACCCGGGCTCGTTCGTTTTACAGTCATAGGATATATTTATTAATGGAGAAAAATTCGTTCCGACACCGGGAATCGAACCCAGGATCCTCAGCTTGGCGCGCTGAGTGCTATTTCTATCTCAGCTATGCTGGAACCCGATTCATATACGTACATAGGACGAGAGTTTGGCCGGCGCTGTAACAATGCACAAATAAGAAGCTATAACATCTACCTTATGTACTTCTATTACCAGGTAGTAGCCTACATTTAACTTGACGATTATGTGTCAGAGGAAGAACAATTGCCTGTATATATCTGAAATATGATTAGTGTAATAATATGTTACTAGTTAGCGATGTATGCAATGGAGGGAAAATAACTGGCCTCATGAGTGATGCCTTATTGTTGATGTCACTTATGAAAGTTTAAATCTGTCTTCGGATTGTTAGCTAAAAAAAATCTAGCTATGGTTTAAATATTTTTGGTTTTAAATCTAAGTCATGGCTTTCAAAGAAAGGACCCAATTAGAATAAAATCAAATAACACTGAACAAAAAGAATTTTGCTCCGAATTAAAACAATGTGTCCCTTATGGTTTGATGTACGCTGAATCCGAAAATGCATCTCTTTTCTTCGTATCACGTAAGGTTTTTAAGATATAGTATGATTTCACTTTTCGATAAGCGCTCCCCAGGAAATATCTGGCGCGGGTTGGGGATATAAACCAAAACAAATGCTAATGCATTTTATGAGTTTCTTATAGTTGTTGGTATGTTCTTTTGTACTTCTAATAAATAAACAGATATTGGTCCCTTCTATTAAGTAAATTCCATAACAGTTCAAAATGAGGTCTATGCAATGAACAAACAAGGGAGTAGTTTTCAGTATTTAAAGGAAAAGTTTACCAGTTTGAGTGAGGGCATTTTCATCGATCCACAAATTCACAAAGTTATGGCTAATCTTTGTTTCAGAAAAAAAAAGAACTTTCCGTTACAGAAAGAATAGCATGGCGCGCTTTCAAAGACGTTTTCTCAAATTTCCTTGGAAATTTCCTTGGTTTCAGAAACAATTTGTGCACTGATGGTGCTATTATGGCAGTTACTTCAAAAATAATTCAACAATTAGATATAGGATATAAATGTCTAGGAATTTTTCTAGACTCACAAAAAGCTTTCGATACAGTCAATCACAATATACTTTTGAATAAAATGGATAGATTGGGAATTAATGGAATGGCTTTAAAATTATTTAAATCTTACTTAAGCAACAGAACTCAAGCAACTAAAATAAATGATCACTTTAGTGAATCACGTAACATTGATATAGGTGTACCTCAGGGGACGATTTTAGGTCCTGTTTTGTTTTTAATATATATCAACGATTTACTTAAAATTGACATTGAGAAATATTCTGGTAGTCTGTATTCTTATGCTGATGATACTGTGGTTATATTTAGCGGTTCGAGTTGGAATGAAACTTATCAAAATTCTAACAGTGGTATTAATATTATTAAAGAATGGCTGGATGCTCACTTACTTTCTTTGAACGTTTCTAAAACAAAGTTAATACCATTTTTATTAACATCACATGGCCTTGAACAACTAAAAATAAATAATAATAGAAGCATAACAATACATAATTGTAACCTACCTACTTGCTCATGTAACGCTTTGAGTATATCCTGACAAGTTAAATATTTAGGCATTATTATTGACCAACATTTAAAATGGGACAAGCATATCTCCTTCCTGTGTAACAGATTGCGTAAAACAATAAAAAATTTTCCATTATACGCTCTTATTTACCTGTTTATGTTCTGCGTACTGTGTACTTAGCTCTGTTTCAATCAATAATTCATTACGGTATATTAGGTGGGGGAGGAATGGCAAAATCGACTCTTCATCCTTTAAATTTGCTCCAAAAAAGAATTATCAAAATTTGTCTATATAAACCTTTTGATTACCCAACAATGGAATTTGGTGTATCAAATCTAGAACAAATTTATAAACAAATATTGCTGATTTACTTCCATAAATATCACAATAAATTTAAATTTGATCTTCATGAATACCATACGAGACAAAACTACAGTTTCTTTCTAAACACCTCCAAATGCCACACAACTGCTGGATTAAAATACAGCAAAAATTTTGGACTCAGAATATATAATGCATTAATTAGAGCTTACCCTGAACTAAGTACACTTAACACACATAGATTTAAGAAACAAGTCAGATTAATTATTTAATTGTTTAAGCTAATTGAGTTAAAAATTGATACTCTAATATCCATGTACTTTTGTATTTTTTATTTGTATATAGGCCCTATTATTACTTGCTGTATGTACTTTACCATTTATTAATGTTAATGTGCTCAATGAACTCTCTTAGTTTCGTGATATATTTTGTATAACTGATCTGAACTGCGCCCGAGCACGAGTTTCTGCTCTTTCGAGCTGCAATGCCTAATGCAGCTCAAGTGTAAAGTATTAAATAAATAAATAAAATAAATAAATAAATTATAGGGCAGAGAACTACGTAGAACTTGTTGCGGAAACCATGTTAAGTGCATATGACAAAATGGAGTGTAATATGTGTCTCAAAATACACTTTTTACATTCTTATTTGGATATATTTCCTCCTAACTTTGGAGCGGTAAGCGACGAGCATGGGGAAAGATTTCACCAAGAAATATCTGAAATTAAAAGGCGATATAAAGGAAGATCATCATCCAGCACGCTTACGGACTATTATTGGTTCCTTGTAAAATACAGTCCCGGGTCTAGTTATAAATAAAAGTCATCCAGAAAATTATTTTAAATGGAAGTTCAAATTCCGAGATGTTTCTCATTATGAGCATGAAATATTTTTATTGTTGTTGTGTTTTAAACTATGTAACATCACTTTTGTATCCAGTACATATTTTTCAAATATTATGAGGTATTTCGAATCCCTAGTGTGTTATAATTTTATCAGGAGGAGTGAAAACTTGAAAACAAATAAGTTTTGTCATTAAAAATTCAATTCATTTTCTCCGGAAAATGGTACGTGATGGGGCAATTTGGATTTTAAATTCAGATTTAGGGCACACATATTAGTAGATAGATAGATAGATTTATTGATATAGTTCACTAAAGTACAAAACTTAATAATTTAACAAAAGATCTACTGTATATACAAATGTAGTTCTACAACATATTAGTAATATTCACCTATTTTTATTTCGAAGCAAGACAAAAAGTAAAAATTTGTTGTTCAACGTAATTATATGTTAACGCGAAAACTAATTTGTAAGCTCTCGTCTGACCTGAACTACCTACCACCGTTTTATACTAGATGGACTCTTTCAAACGAACATCGGTTCCAGAAAATTAGATAAAATCGTCTTCCCTTCCCTTCTGAAACAAATATGGAACGAATTTGACAGACCAGTGCTTATCTGTAAGTTTTTTTCTTACATGCTAGCACACTTTATGTAATTCTTGGCGGGAGAATTTTATCAACAGTAATCTCACTAGAGGTTTTGATTTATCTAGAGAAAATCAAAACTCGAGTGGGATTTAATTGACTATTACACGATTAGAAGAAAGTATATAAAGATTAGAAGTAACGAAGTACTCCCATACAATAAAATATAAATTGGCTTACGAAAATACAACTGTCTTCAAATGTATTATTATACCATCTTAACATTACGGTAGATGGCAGTAGTGTTTTATGATTATGTTTTCTTGTTACCGGTATCAGTTGTGCCAACTATGGAATCTTCATTGAACTCTATGGACGGTTACTGGTCAAGAAGGCTTTGTTGATTCAGTTTCATTTTTATTAAAACAGTTTCATTCCACATCAATTACCACGAGCCCAGTAATCAACGTCACTTGACAGATGATTTTCAATAAATCTTAGTATTAAACAATCTCTGATACGTGACTATTCATAATATCATATAGTAGAAGCTATAACAAACATAACCTAAATAACATAAACGAGTGTTAGAAAAGTTTTAATTAGGGATGATGAAATAAACAAGAAACATTTTAATTAACGATGATGAAATAAAAAATAAACATGAATAATTTTAAAAGGAACAATTATTGAAAGTAGGTACAATTTTCAAATTTGAATGTTTTAGTGGTTGGTGGTTCAGTTGATGTTATATTGGACATGTGCGTAAAAGAAGTGAACTCGTTGATGTACATGGTGTATCCTTCAACTTATTCAGGATTTCCGAATGGTGCTCTTCATTTATTTGTAAATAGGGTTTCGGGGAAGATGCATAGCTATGACCAGTGATCTTTATTAATTCTTGTTCTTGAATGCCAGTGCGAGTCATATTTGAAAGTGCTGTGCATCGACTGGAGTGGTTTGTAATTTTCTGTTTTTGACGTCCAGACCAGTCCAGTTTGAAATGTTGGCAAACAAAGAAACAAATGCCAGGGTAGTCATAAAAATAAACAAATGCTAGGGACGCGAAAAAATTAAACAAATGCTAGGGACGCGATAAAATTGTGCGATAAGCAGCCATGATTGGTTGAAAGACGTCCTTTCGTACAGTTTTATTGGTCAAAAGTAGTGTGACGTAGTAAAAGTGTAATAGTCACTTTAAAATACCGACATTTTTATTTTAAACAGACAAGAAATACTAAAAAGTCATTTTCCAGACATATTTTTTTAGGCATTTATAGGCGTTTATTGTTCATTTACAGTAGACGTTTTTGGTCATATATCCTGTGTACATGAAACTTAGAGATATCTGAATAACATACTGTAGTCCACACCTGTGGAGTAACTGTCAGCGCGTCTGGCCGCGAAACCAGGTGGCCCGGGTTCGAATCCCGGTAGGGGCAAGTTACCTGGTTGAGGTTCTTTCCGGGGTTTTCCCTCAACCCAATACGAGCAAATGCTGGGTATATGTATTTCGGTGCTGGACCCCGGACTCATTTCACCGGCATTATCACCTTCATTTCATTCAGACGCTGAATAACCTAGATGTTGATATAGCGTAAAATAGCCCAATAAAATAAATAAAATAACATACTGTACGTCTATGACGTAACAAAAAATAGGTATGGAACTGGAAATCCGTTCCCTAGCCATAATATTTGCAAGTCTAGGGACAGTACTCAGGGCTGTGTCATTGAAGATTTTGTCTTGAGTCGCGGCGCGTGCTCCAACGTTACAGAAAAGCCTCTCCAAGGCGGACCGGCTCACAAGTTTGTTTTTCGGTTCCTGAACGAGATTAAAACAACTGGCGGGGATTAGCACAGCGGAGCTCGTTATAATAAACAGCGATACTGCGACATTTCCAGCGACGAGATGGCTGATTAGGCCCGCCGAGCTGCTTCGCTTTAATTTAGCTCGTGGCCCGCGGAATCTTGCTTAGATTGGATTTATTAATCACTGCGGTTATGTCCCGTGAGGCGACACACCCACTGGGACTGAGATGTCATCCTGCCCTTCTGATTCGTCTTTAGCATCTCTATGAAACTCAGTGCTGTCGACAATTGGACTCCTTTTATTTTATGTATCAATTTAACGTTTCTTGTATATTATACTGAGGTGTTTTTGACATTTCGCACTTTTCTATTAAACCCAATGTCCATATTTCAAATACCATCAAGGTATATTAATTTGTAAGCGGTGATAAGATAAGCCTATACCTTAGAAAGAAACTATTGATCAGTACAACCCGAAATCTTCCTCTAACTCCATACACAGGTTTCCACAACAAATAAACAATTGTGAAAATTTAACAAGTGTGTAATATATGTAAATCCTCTTGCCATTGAATTTCGACGTTAAATAACTTCTGCATTTGGAATTTACTACTACTACTACTACTACTACTACTACTACTACTACTACTACTACTACTACTACTACTACTACTACTACTACTACTACTACTACTACTACTACTACTACTACTACTACTACTACTACTACTACAGCATTGCTACTAATAGAGCACTGATACTGTTATTACCACCAATACTGATAATACTACTACTATTAATAGTACCACTGCTATTACCATTACTAGCAATACATATATCACTGCTGCTACTACAACAGTACTACTACTAATACTCCTACTGCCACACGGTAGTACTGCTAATAGTGGCAGTAGCAGTAATAGTACTAGTAATGGTAATATCAGTATTAGAAGTAGTAATAGTAGTGGTAGTAGTGTAACAGTAAAGATGGTAGTAATAATTGTAGTAGAAGTAGTAGCAGTGAAAGTAGTAGTACTGTTAGTAGTCGTAGTAATAGGGTAATAGTGCTAGTAATAGTGACATCTGTATTAATAATAGTTTTATTAGCAGAAGTAACACAGTAGTAACAGTAATAGTAGTAGTGGTAGTAATTTTAATAGTTACAGAAATAATATTACTAGTATTAGTAGTATCAGTAATGGTAGTTGTAGCAGTAACAGTAACAGTAATGGTATTAGTGGAGGCAGAAGCAGTAATATCAATGCTAATAACGGTAATAGTATCAGCATTAAAAGTAGTAGTGTTAGTAATTGTAATAGCAGTAGAGTAGTAATCGTGCTGTAATTCTAATAGTAATAGGAGTAATTGTGGCAGTATTAAGATTAGTAGAGGTAGTGGTAGTACCTACTACCATTACCACCATTACTGATAATACTAATATTAATAGTATTACTGCTATCACTATTACTAGCACTACTTATATCACTTCTGCTACTACAGTACTACTACTACTACTACTAACACTCCTGCTGTCACTACAAATGTTAATAGTACTACGGCTATTACCATCACTAGCAATACTTATATCACTGCTACTACTACAGCACTACTACTACTAACATTCCTATTGTCACTACTACCATTACCACCTTACTGATAATATTACTACTATTATTAGTACTAATGCTATTGCCATTACTAGCAATACTCATTACATTGCTACTACTACAGCACTACTACTATTAACACTCCTACTGTCACTATTATCATTACTACCATTACTGATAATACTACTATTACTACTACAGCTATCACCGTTACTAGCACTGCTACTATTAGAGCTACTACTACTACAGCCCTATTGCTATACCATTACTGATAATATTCTACTGCTGCTCTTACTAGTACTACAGTTATTACTATTACTAGCACAACTATTACTACTACTACTACTATTACTACTACTCCTACTACTACTGCCACGGTTACTCCTATTACTACTACTCTACTGCTATCCCATGTATTGTGGGTCCCTATCATCATCGGCATGGCGCGACCTCAGGTTGCGGATAGAGGAGACGGCCTCCAGATATGAAGGGTAGCTGCAATTATATTGAATAAGCAGTCGTGGGCAGCCGATAAGGGGTGGTCCTCCAGCTTGGGGGTTGGGTGAAGGGCTAACAACCCATCACCGTAAAAAACAGCTTGTTACGAATCCATATTCTACTGCTGTTACAATTACTAACATTACTACTAATATTGCTGCTACTACTATTACCACTATTACTAATACTGTTACTACTACTATTACCATTCTACCTCTACTAACTTTATTACTATTACTGCGACTACTACTACCACTACTGATACTACTAATTCTATTGCTACTTCTATTGTTAATACAACTACTACCACTACTACTCTTACTGTTACTACTGCGTTACTGCTCCTGCTATTAAAACTATTGTTGATGCTACTTTTACTATCCTCCTACAGATGTTACTATTACTAGCAATATTACTATTACTACAACTACCAACGTTACTACTCTCACTATTACTGCTACTACTATTATTGCTGCTACTACCACCTTTACTGATACACTACAATCACTATTACTATTACTATCACTATTAGCAGTACTACTATTACTGTTACTATTGCTATTGTTAATGCTGCTATGTCTACTATTGCGCTACAACTACCAACAGCACTAATACTAGTACCACTACCACTCTACTACTATTACCACTACTACTACTATCACTGTCACTACTGGTATACTGAAGTATCAAGGCAACGAACATATATATATATATATATATATATATATATATATATTTTTTTTTTTTTTTTTTCAGTATTCGAACCGAAGTTGATGTTCGCTGTCTACTTAACATTTCTGTTAAGTTAAATTTCGGTTTTCATGAACAAAATCGGAAAACATCTCCGATTATGTAGACTATATGTAGCTAAGGAAATTTTGATGTTCCTGAATTCCTTACAACCTGAACAATTGGAATAATCTGGCACCAACTTAGTACGGGTATCGTGTCAGTGATATTTTCCTATTAGTTGATAAATTAATAAGTTAGCACACTAAATAATGCTAGTAGAAGTTTCATTTGTCCTTTTTCAAGCATTCTAAAGCTCCATATAAAATATAGTATGACGGGCTCGTGAGATATTGGAATTGACGTTATTGAAACGAGCTATTCGTGTGTGCTGGTGACACTGATTAAGGGAACGCCTACCTTCTATAAAGGACGACACGGGAATTCACTTAAAGTCTGTAAAGATATTGGTCTGGAGATAAACACAGGGAGCCAAGTACGTGCCTTTGTTCATGCCACGATGGGAAGGGGGCTGAACACAATACAGTGGTATGGGAATTGCTAATAAACCTGACTGAAACATCGAAGGTATTCCACGGAAATAAAAACAAACAGCAGTACGAGGTATAACTTGCAGGAAGGAATTGTCTTCGCAACTCGTCATTGAGAATGTATTTAATGAGACTTCATGGATATCTACTAGGCCTATAGACCTACAGTCTTACTAATAAACCGTGTATAGTTTTTATACGAGATTTATGCAGAGTTGAGACAGAAAACGTTACTAATAAACCGTGAATAAGCTATGGACGTATGAACAGGCTGTAACTATACAATGGGAATTGCTTTGCAGTAGTTATATACACGAAATCCCTTGTTTAAGTGTTGTATATAGCGAAAAAATGGCCGCCCTCTAACAGCTGTTCGTATCGACTGTCATTTTATGATGTTTACCTTGTAACCACAGAAGAACAAACCAAAGATCATAGAATTATTAGAATAATATTGCTGTAGCTTGTACTCTTTGACCAAAATGTAGTGTGGTAATCGATTAGAGCCAGTTGTACTATCGATATTTAACACGCCACACTAGAGCGCTCTACCGGATGCAATAGAGAACCTAAGATATTCTATTACCTTTCGTAACGAAGTAATGACGAAACTATGACGTAGCTGTGTAACAGTTGTACTGTTATATACGATGTATGTAGTGATTATTAGTAAGGAATTTACACACGACGTATAAACGAGCTACTCATTGTAGTCTACAGGCTGTTTCAAAAATATGGGGCATAATTTCAGGTATGTATTTCCCACATGTAGACAATCAAAATAGTTCATTACAACATGTGTCCGGAAATGCTTCATTTCCGAGTTATGGCCTTCACAACATTGAAATTCACCGGAACGTTTTTCTTTCCGCAGGTCGTTATCATTACAGAAGATGTTCAAAATGTCCACCTCCTGCTTGAATACAGACCTCACATCGATGTCTCATTGACCTGCGAACACGATCCCAAACTCCAGGAATATTGCGTATGTCCTCAGAACATGCCACAATTCGATTCCAACCCATCACCGTAAAAAAACAGCTGTTACGAATCCCTACGAACGCCTACACAACACTGAATGTAACCTTCGCTTCGGAATGAACTGTCAGAGTGCCCTCTTAATGTCTCCTATGACGACAACGACCTGCAGAAAGAAAAACGTTCCTGTGAATTTCAATGTTGTGAAGGCCATAACTCAGAAATAAAGCATTTCCGGACACATGTTGTAATGAACTATTTTGATTGTCTACATGTGGGAAATACATACCTGAAATTATGCCCCGTATTTTTAAACACTCTGTATAACTATCAGACAGTTAAACGTCTGTATATAGAATTTTTATTAGTAAGACCGCTATTGTGTAGGTCTATTACTGTACAACACGATTTTTCGATCAAACTAAAATAAATAAATTAAGGCACCATGGTCTCCATCAAATAATAATAATAATAATAATAATAATAATAATAATAATAATAATAATAATAATAATAATAATAATAATGATACATTATGGACCACGATTTTCACCTACGGAAGCTAATGCTTGTTCTTTTTGTCACCATTCAAGTCAGTTCACCCGTCTCGAAACTTCCGACTTCATTCCTTCACACACCAGACTTTGTCCATACATCTTACACTCACTCCGATGAATTTCAACCGCACTGTGTCCTTCATCTTGCAAAATCTAAATACCAGCGCGAAATTCGCTGTTGGCAAGAGCTTTGCTTGTGCATCTACGGCAGGGGTCGTCAGCGCAGAGCACCCTGGAGCTAGCCTCTCTTAACCGCGGAAAACGCAGTGCACCATGGTGCGCTCGTAGTGCTAAATAGCGCGTATGCTCTCTACCTCTTGCTGCTGCACGACGGTGCACGCGGGACAGCACCGCTTACCCATTGCACATTTCAGAGAGTGCTGACGACCACTGATTTACGGTTTTACTTGCTCGTTACCGGAACAGCATTAGATAATAGCTTGAGAAGTAGCGTGAAAGTAGTGTATAGAAGTTATAATTATATGTAGGCCTCCCTTTTATCTTGTCTTATTTTACCATCTCAACAGAGGTTGAATTCCTAATGACTAGGGCCGTGACATCGGCATATTTGTATTAGTCTGAGGTGAACATAAGAGGCCGAACAGAATGTAGTCGGTGTTTCAAGTACAGGCAGCGGAAGCGAATTTGACACACGCCTAAGCAAGCACGTTCCGTGTTTTGTATACGATTATTGCGTATCAAGACAATCAAGACAATACAATCATTGTAGTATATAAGGGTTAATATCGGAAAAGTCTAAAATGCTGGTGAGGTTGAGAATAAATGTTGGAAATCATACTTAAATTGTCACAAAGTGGTAAAGCATAAGTCTGAAAAGATATTTTTTATATTTAGAGTTTTTCATTACAGCTTTAGAATGCCGAAAACGTATATGGCGTACAATTTTGCTTTTTCTATATTTAACTGTTACATCAATTTATTTATCACATCTATTCCGTATCTTACTTTTCCTGCATGTTGTTCGCCTGATTTCGCTTCCTGCTGCAGTAAACAACAACATTCATTTTCAAAGTTTCAAATGAAAATGACCGCCGAGTGTCGGATAGTATAACCTTGTATGCGGAAAAACTGCGTTCAACATCGGTTGAAACCAAGGGCGCATATGTAAAATATTTCACAGCATCAATTTTATTTCTACATCAAGTTTATAACAAATCGCACTTATCATCTGATAAAACTTTCGCAATTTTGCATAATGAATTGAAACCACCGCTTTTTATTACTGTGTGATGTAGAAATGAAATTGATAATATGAAATATTATACATATGCGTCCTTGGTTTCAGCCGATGTTGAACGCAGTTTTTCCGCATACAAGGTTATACTATCCGACACTCGGCGGTCATTTTCATTTGAAGCTTTGAAAATGAATGATGTTGTTTATTGCAGAAGCAACCGAAACTAAGCGAACAACATGCAAGAAAAGTAAGATATGAAATTGATGTGACTATTACACTTTTACTACGTCACACTACTTTTGACCAATAAAACTGTACGAAAGGACGTCTTTCAACCAATCATGGCTGCTTATCGCGTCCCTAGCATTTGTTTATTTTTATCACTACACTAGCATTTGTTTCTTTGTTTCCCAACATTTCAAATTGTACTGGTCTGGACGTCAAAAAACAGAAAATTACAAACCACTCCTGTCGATGCACAGCACTTTCAAATATGACTCGCATTGGCATTCAAGAACAAGAATTAATAAAGATCACTGGTCATATATGAAGAGCACCATTCGGAAATCCTGAATAAGTTGAGGGATACACCATGTACACCAACGAGTTCACTTTTTTTACGCACACGTCCAATATAACATCAACTGAACCACCAACCACTAAAACATTCAAACTTGAAAATTGTACCTACTTTCAATAATTCTTTCTTTTAAAATTATTCATGTTTATTTTTATTTCATCATCGTTAATTAAAACGTTTCTTGTTTATTTCATCATCCCTAATTAAAACTTTTCTAACACTTGTTTATATTATTTAGGTTATGTTTGTTATAGCTTCTGCTATATGATATTATGAATAGTCACGTATCAGAGATTGTTTAATACTAAGATTTATTGAAAATCATCTGTCAAGTGACGTTGATTACTGGGATCCGGATGATTGAAGTGGAATGCAAATGTTTTAATAAAAATGAAACAGAATCAACAAAGCCTTCTTGACTAGTAACTCTCCACAGAGTTCAATGATGATTCCATATTTGGCACAACTGATACCGGTAACAAGAAAACATAATCATAAAACACTACTGCCATCTAGCGTAATGTTGAGATGGTACAATAATACATTTGAAGACAGTTGTATTTTCGTAAGCCAATTAATATTTTATTGTATTGGAATACGTTGTTGCTTGTAATCTTTATATACTTTCTTCTAATTGTGTAGTAGTCAATTAAATCCCACTCGAGTTTTGATTTTCTTTAGATAAATCAAAACCTCTAGTGAGATTACTGTTGACTATTTCGTTTATATGACGTCATTCCATTTTCGACCAATGAAGTGTAATAAAATTTTGAATTCCAACCAATCACAGTCAGACTTTGCGATAATTTCTGCAGCTAGATTTATCGCTATCAATTTATCGCATGGTCGTTCTTTTGTTTAGTCGTTGTCGCCAACTGTTTCCCCGTAAATTGATGATCATGAATACATTAAGATGCAACTACACGGTTAAACTTTTCTTTCAACTTTAAAGCAATGAATGCAAGATTCATATCTAATATTAATTAATATATTTACGCAGTGATGACCACGTTGAAAACGGCGCACCATGTAGACACAAAATCTTTATGAAACTTAATTGAACGTACCTTTTAAACTTGATTCTATTCTTCCCAGATTGCAAGCATACGCGATTGGAATATTGAACTGTGTAGATGCAGCTTTAGTTCCGTTACACACTATAGCGAGAATGCGTTTGTAGAGCTATAAAAAATGCTTTCGCGTAGCACTCATTGTATGTAACGGTCGAAACAAGGCACAGCTGACATTGTTCCTGCTTCCACAGGTAGGCCTAACGTAACCTATAAAATTGTAGCCTATAACATTTGTATTGAAATTAAACAATTAATAGACGTTCAAATTTATGTAACATTATCGCATATCAAACTCAAAGACCTTGCATGTCTTTGATCAAACTGCCTTTCGTATGGCGTAATAAAATTCGTGTTTTAATTAGGCCTATCTATACAGAGATGGCTTCACTGTGTAGCAACATGTCTCGCTGTGAATACATAAGCATTGGTATATAGCTGTCCCCACTGTTACTGTTAAATTACATTATGATTTCAGCAGATAATGAAAATGTAATTGTTATAATAATAAGAGAAAAGTGCAGTACATGTAATTAACAATGTTAAACCTGTATTTCGCTTTTCGCAATTGGCATTACTGAATAATAACATCGAATTCCTTTATTGCAATAATCGATATTCATCTACGAGTATTTCAACTTCACAATGTCTGAATAGGTTAAGTATTCGTTAATATACAATTATTAACATTTTGTGATCGAATTTTAGGGATATATTATTTAAATTTTTATTTTATTCACGAAATAGTCCTAATAAATGTCACGAGAGGTCTCAGATTTCCCAGATAAATCCACTCGCTTCGCTCGTGGATTTATCGGCAGATCTCAGACCTCTCGTGACATTACTACAGATAAATAAATTAATGTAACAGTTAAATATAGAAAAAGCAAAATTGTACGCTATAAGTTATACGTTTTCGGCATTCTAAAACTGTAATGCAGAACTCTAAATATATATTTAAAAAAACATCTTTTCAGACCTATGTTTTACCAAATTTGTGACAATTTAAGTGTGATTTCCAAGAATTATTCTCAACCTCATTAGCATTTAAGACATTTCCGATATTAACCCTTATTATACAATAATTGTATTGTCTTGATTTTGTAATACGCAATAATCGTATACAAAACGCGGAACGTGCTTGCTTAGGCGTGTGTCAAATTCGCTTCCGCTGCCTATACTTGAAACACGTCGACTACATTCTGTCCGGGGCGTCGTATGTTCACCTCAGACTAATACAAATATACCGATGTCACGACCCTACTGATGACCTGTGCAATATTTTTATGAAAAATTCTCAGGGGTAAATAGAGAGATACATTTTTTGTTAAAACGCTAAGTATTTGCTCAGATGCTAATATAGCGGTATGTTCCACGTGTTTTCAAAACTATTCATCTATGGTTAAATGTTTGTTTGGCATCCGTCTGATCTTGATACTGTGCTTGATGTCATGTTACGTGATGCGTGCGTGTTGGCTAGGAAGTCACACACAAACATAATCATAGACGTAAGATAATTTAATACTGAAATCCAGTGTGGTACTGCTCTCAAAGGAACAAGTGAACCCAGCCATGAACCATACACAGTACATTGTGAATTATAGTGTGCTAGATCGCGAGTAACCTGAACTAATGCGAGAGCGCTGAACATGGCAGCTGACACGCACGCACTCCTCTGATGCTGCGTAATCGGCACTTCAAATCTCTAGGGAAAGTGTTTTCTAAGACATCAGGCGAAAAAAAGTCTCTGCTCAATTTACGAGCCTTTCCCAGAAAGTTATTGGCAATATTTTATTTAATTGTTCATGCGTTTGCTTGCACATTTGTTCATAGCTCTCGTGTAAGTTGTACTGTACATTAATTAAAGTAAGTAAAATAGTTGTTAATTTAACGACGCTTTCAACTGCGTAGGTTCTTTGGCATCGAAATTCGTGGTCAGCAAGAAATGATCCACAAATTTTCCCTAGAATCTTTCATGAGAGACAGGGTTTTCAATTAGGGTTGCCATACGCCGCGGATTTCGCGGACAGTCCGCGATTTTTTAATGTAGGCTAAGAAGAAATTTCAGACCGAAAAGTCGGAAGTCGGCGATTTTGAATGCAGTCGGACAGTAATTGCAATAATTTGTGGAATAATATCGAAGTGGCACTCAACTGGATGCAAGGTAATACATCTTGCGAATTGAGCGAGAGCCTTCGCTTCGACCAGGGAATCAAATTGAAATCTTTTCTATCGGACAACAAAGAAGAATGTTCTAAATATATACCTACACACAAAATCTGACTAAAATATTTCGTAACTGTTTTTCTGTGGAACAGTACTCAGAATTCCTGAAGAGTGAAGAATTTTATTTCTCTGCAACTGGGCATAACATCGACGTTCAAATGGTGGTTTCTTTCACAAATGTTCAGTGAACAGAAAAAAATTAACAGATTATCATTTAAGTTAGTAAAAATTCTTCAGTCCAGTACAAAATGAATTCGGGAACAAAGTCCCTTTCTTCCGTTCACAGAACTGAGAACTACCTTATGAGTGGTACTGTGGTGGTGACATTCAGAATTGAAAGGCTGCCGCTAAAATAAATGTTAATAACTAGAAAGTGGATCCATGTAAAATTAGAAAACGAAACTGGTTAGACGCAACGCGACGCACGTGACGCGAGCAGTAGCAACACAGTCCATGCATGACTACATAAATTCTTGTAACAAAGAGAGTAGAGCAAGTTTAGCGTGGCGAAGATTGGGGGCATGGAAAGGTAATAAAATTGTCAACGAAGGAGGACAGCGCCTTTGTCCACTGTGCGGGGAAAAGGACTCCTGGAGACATATTTTATTGCAGTGTGTCGAATTGGAACATACCCGGAGAAAATATCTACCACCCTCCATGCTAAGTCAGAATAGGAGTTCGTTTGCATGTCTTGACCTCATGGGGAATCATCTATCTATCTATCTATCTACTAAACTTCAGAGACAACGCACACAGATCTACCCTCTAGTAATAACGTAATGATCATGCAAAATAAGAAAGTAATAGGTAGGACAAAGTGTATTACTGAAGTATTCAATCCTGTCCATATTAAGTAAATACGAGTAAATAAGCGGTACTGATTCAGTATATGCCTATATAGTAAATAAATGATGATATTTAGTGTCCATACGAAATATAGTACGTCTGATTGAGGTTCTGACTGATACATACATCAATTTATCAGGCAGTACATCTCACTTAGTGATATGTGTCAGAGGAGGAGCAAATCGTCGTTTCTCCTGCATAAACTCCTATGTGACATATTTATCGATTTTCAAATTTTTGCTCTATTAAATAACTTAAATAGTGATACAACTTATAATAAAATTTCCTATATGTAATTATATTTCTTCATTTATTAAATTTAAGAATTCACATTCTCCTATGCACTACTGGCATAGAATGAATAAATGTGTTTTTCTTCCTACTGAACAATTTTATATTTTGCACATGGGAGTTATTGCAGGAACAAAGACGAAATGCTTGTATACATCTTGGATCTGATTAGCGTAATATGTAACTATCAGCGATGTGTGCAATGGAGGGAGAAAGGAATTAGCCACTCTACCCAATTACCTCCTGGCTTAGTTGTCTTATAGGTGTCTTGTTGGTATCACTTGTGAGGTTCAGACCTGGTTTCGGACAGTTGACTAAAGAACTAAATGAATAGGAGATTGCAGAAACAGCACATATCAATACGCCACACATACTGCGTGTTCAGTTCAAAGTGTGTCATGGCTCGCTGTATACCGTCATGTGGCTAGTCGTTGAGCCTAGAGAATTCAGTCTTCCTACACTTCCACAGAGGCGTATTACGTCTGTGCCAGAGAAGTTGCCTAGCAAGTACGGCGTTCATTCTGAAGAGTACTTACCGATACGTACGGTAACACTGCAGTGGCAGGAATGTGAACTGTTTGGAAACACGTACTGAGGTGAATTTTTTTTCTTACTGTCGGGATATGTGGAGAGGGTTAAGACGATTACTTACGTATTTGTTGACATTAACTTCGATGGTCAACATGGACACGGAGCATTTGATTTGTATTGTGGAATGTTGCCGTATGCAACCGATGATAACAAATACCCTGCGTACCACTTGGCCGCGCAAAACACAGTTCGAAAGAGGTTATGGTAGCACACAGACGTTACAGACCGCCATCTGTTGCTACGACATTCAAGTTATACAGTACACGTTCCCAAGTTCAGACTGAACGCCTTGATTAATAGGCAACTTCTCTGACATAAAAGCTGAGACTCGCTTCAAATCGCTGACTCACAACAGTGACGTCATGACACACTTTGAAATGAACACCCAGTAGTGACATGTGCTGTTTCTGCAATCCCCGATTCAAATATAATATAAGTTTCTTAGAAATTCACACTTTTTGTCTTATCGTTCGAACTGACGTGTCGATCATGTCTTGATTTTGTTTCTTCATTACGGCAACCCTATTTTCAACGGTTAATACATCTAAGACACTGACCTTACTATCATTCCGGAAGAAGTCATGCTTAAGACTTCATCGTCCTACGAAATCCATCGCCCTCGACCGAGTCTCAACCCACAAAACTCAGGTGTCCATTAGACTGTTGAGAATGCCTCCTCTTTGAATCAGTGAAATTTGCGTCCAACAGCTGTAGCACGGTAATCCACAGATGGTTATAAAGATGACGAATATGACGATCTCATTGTACCTGTGTGGAAAATTTGAATTAATTCTGAAACAGTTGCGAACATCTGGGATGCCAGGCAAGCCTCATAATCACACTGAAGAGGCTTGACATCGATTTGGGATTCCTTCACGCCCACCCCCCCGACTGCAGCCGCTACGTGAGTTTAAATCGACTTCCTCACCTTCCGTACTCTGAGGAGGCGCGAATTCGGTCGATTATTCCGCTTGGATAATCTCTCGCTCGTCAAAACACTAATGCACGACTCGGTGCCTGAGCCTCGTATCTTTGGTGCAGTTTAAATAGTTCACGGCCAAGCTGCCTGCACCTCAGGATGCTATGCTTTCATTGCAATTAGACTGTTTATATTTACATAGAACTTTACGTATAGACTTGCATAAAGAACAAAAAATTATGCGACTTTGAAGTATAATAAGCAGGGAAAGGGATTTGGAGTATTATAACGAATGGTGAAACATAGTATAGATATTCGTAGCTCAGTGACTGTCAAGCGAGCTGCGTGGACGAGTACAGTCCACTTCATACAAACTTACACGCAACGTGCTGTAAACGTATTTCAGAATAAACATATGGAATAGTTTAATGACATATAGTGGCCTATACACACAATCTGCATAATCTGCTTTTCTTGGCAACGCACAAGGCACCAATAAACAACATTACAAATATACATAATTAAACATCAATCTCTGCGTCCTCGCGTGTCAGTGGAAACATTGATGGCTAATAGACAGTTGTCTTCTGTATGGAACTCACTCTGAATATGTGTGTTTTTCTATCAGCAGCGTGTTAAATTAAAATCTTTATTTACAATATCATGAAATATGGTGATATGTGTACAACGTATACTACAGTATTTACAATATATGCAATATACTACAATTTTTACAATATAGCCTAATACAGTATCATTAAATGTTGAACAAAGTGTATAACCAAACTAAATGGCATTTTCAATTAATGCTAGGTTTTGTTGATGAAACAATTATTCCTGCTGTGCCTTGTTATAATAACCTGTAAATATAATTTCAAATTTCCAAAATACAACTTTGCTCTGTTGCAAGGGAGGAAATTTTTTAACATGGAAAAACTCCGCTCTACATCTGCAGAGACAATTGGAGAGTACTTCAAACAAGATACGTCAATTAAATTCACATGTTGAATGACGTCATTGGGACACGTCCTTGTTAGTACAACTGAAATCCGACTAAGAATACTGTACCCATCATATTTAATCAAAACTCTGTTCACTTTTTCACCAACACGTTTTCCTATTTCACCTTCTACTTCACTCAGTTTATTTACATTAGTCCTTAGTTAGCTTTGAAAAAAGGTTAGCTCAGGAAAATTTTCTAAAAACTATTTTAAAAGAAGATGAAAGTAACAATTGGAGACAGTTTTATAATTATGTACGCAGGAGAAAAGGGAAAAATGAAGGAGTAGTGCTTTTACGAAATCAGAACGGAGAAAGTATAACTGATGACAAAGAAAAGGCCGACTTATTAAATTCCTATTTCATTTCGGTTTTCAATAATAATAATAATAATAATAATAATAATAATAATAATAATAATAATAATAATAATAATAATAATAATAATAATAATCCCGCTGATAGGAGTGGTTCTGTCACAGACCGTGAATGTGAACCAAATTCGACTTTCAAAATAACTTCCAAAGGGGTTAGAGAGAGAATAACGAAATTAAAAAATCGGAAGTCTCGAGGACCAGATAGTATTGCTACAGAGATTCTTAAATTAGGTTCCGAGGCCATAATTCCATACTTAATGCGTATATTTCATGTTTCCATAAACAATGCAGCTATTCCATGTGACTGGAAATCAGCTATAGTGGTACCCATACATAAAGGTGGAAATAAATTAGATGTCGGAAACTACAGACCGATTAGCCTTACATCTGTCGTATGTAAAGTCATGGAGCATTTGATATCGGATTATATTCGTCATGTTCTAAATGCGAAAGACTGGTTTTACAACCGCCAGCATGGTTTTAGGGAAGGCTTCTCATGTGATAGTCAAATTACGTCGCTGGTTCAGGATCTAGCTGAAGAGGTAGATAGAGGCGGAAGAATCGATGCAGTTGTGATTGACTTTTCGAAAGCATTTGATTTGGTGCCACATGACATATTAATAGATAAGTTAAGTAGGCTAGGAATAGATAAAAGAGTGGTGCTATGGATCCAAGAATTCTTAAAAGGTAGAACCCAGAGAGTTAGAGTAGGTCATGAAATATCGGAAATTGGAAATATAAGTTCAGGGGTGCCACAGGGCAGCGTTCTGGGTCCATTACTCTTTATAATATACGTAAATGACCTATGCCAGGATATTACATCAAATGTGAGGCTATTTGCAGACGACTGCATTATCTATAGAAAGATTAGAAATAATTCAGATGTAGATGCTATTCAAACAGACTTGAATAACATTTACAACTGGGCGTTAAAGCATAGGATGAAAATAAATGGTTCTAAAAGTAAATCTATAACATTTTGTAAAACCCGAGAGGAAACTAGTCTTAATTACGAATTCAGTGGTGTTGTAATTCCGCAAGAACAATGTTGTAAATACCTAGGAGTGTATTTAAACTCCAAACTTTCTTGGGGAGAGCATGTTGATAATGTTACAGGCAAAGCATGGAGGGCACTTCACTTTATTATGAGAATCTTGAGAAAGGCTAGCCCCAAATCGAGGGAAATAGCATATCTAACATTAGTGCGACCGTTAATGGAATACGGAACTACGTGTTGGGATCCCTATAGAATATATCAGATAAATTCCTTAGAAAGAATCCAGTATAGGGCAGCTAAATTTGTTAAAGGTAAAAGAGAAGATGGGAACGATACGATAAAAGAACTTAAATGGGAAACTTTGGAAAACAGACGTAGGAAAACTAGAATAACATCATTGTATAGAGCACATCTAGGTCAGAAAGCATGGGTAGACATAACGGCTCGGTTAGAAAAGCCAACGTACTATGGTAGGAACGATCATGATTTTAAAATCAAATGTAGGAAACAGAAAACGGATGTAGGTAAATTCTCATTTTTAAATAGAACTATAAATGATTGGAATGACCTACCTGCAGCGGTCTTTGAGGGCTGTCCTTCCTTAAGGAGATTCAAGAATAATTTAAAGAGTTGTGTATAAAGTGAAAATTAAAATTAAGGTGACATTCAACATTTAATTTTTTAAGGTGGCATGTATTTATCTAGCCTGACGAGTTTTACTTCCTTGGTTTGAATTGTAAATTATTTAAAAATAGCGTGTAAGAGGGCCTTAGACTAGAAATGTTTAGTTTAAATGTAGTTCTGTTTATAAGTATGCATAAGAATGCAATTATTAGACTTATTTGAACTGTTGTATCAGTGAAGCGAGGTGAGTCAGTGAAGTTATGGTTTTACAGTGCAGTGAACAGTTCCGATCAGTGATAATTTATAGCGTCAATGAAATGTGTTCTATAGTGTCAGTGAAATGTGTTACAGAGTGTCAGTGAAATGTGTGCTAAAGTGTCAGTGAAATGCGTCATAGTGCCACTACAGGGAATGAGATGAGAGTAAAGTGAAAGACTATTGAAAATTATGTAGGACCTATACATAATTATGTAGGTTGTGTTGTAAAATTAGGTGTTTTATTTTATGTTTTATTATTATTGTGTTAAATTGTATTGTGTATTCTTATTGTATTGTGTATAAAATTGTATATGTGTTGTAAATTTTATTATGTATTGTAAATTTTATTGTGTATTGCTTATCATTTTAACTGTGTATTGTTAATATTGTATATACCACTGCCACCGGGTGCTTGCCCACTTGCAGTGTAAATAAATACATACATACATATTTATTTGCGCTACTAGTTCTACTCCTGACTTTTCTAATCGAATAATGGCATCCGGTAAATATAAAAAATTTGACTTAATATATGTCACTTCTTTTTCGGTTCTATCATTTAGAAGTTCGTGACATATTTGAATCACAGCCGCGTTATCGGGATCGAAAGATTGAACCACTTTCTTCATAGATTGGAGGTGATGTGCGTAATAATTGCAAGCTTCTAACCATGACCCTCATCTCTTAAGAACTGGACATGGGGGAAGCGACAATTTAGGGAATTGTTTCCTGAATTTTGATACTCGATCTGGAGCTTTTACAAATATAGTCTTTCAATTTTGTATTGTTAGTTGGTTTCACTTTCGGCATTGTACCTGCACTTCACTACTCTGAACTGCAAACCTGCATGTTGAAGTTCTTATGCGACAACTGTACCATTCACCTATTGTAGACGTGCAGAGATCTGCGAGTGTGTCATGGAGGGGAGGACTTGGTATAAAGGATTGTAAACAAATGGCTGTATAGATGCCAATACTAGCTTTTACTGCTCCAAATTCCGTTCCCTAATAATAAGGTTTATGTAGTTCCCACAGTGATTATCTCAGTAAGTACTACCAACAAAATCAAGCTTCTAACATAATTACTTTTTTAGACTTGCACTCATACGCACATGTGCGAATTAAAAAATATTTTATGCTCGATCATGCCGAAATGTACTAATTATACATCTGGTAGCAGTCCTTTAATGCATGTCATTGAAGTACACCTACTCATTAAAGTACAGGTCTTCAGCCAATGATAACTCAGCTTACATGTGTTCAGCCAATGCCAAGTCAGCTTTGTACCGTTATAAAATCGCAAGTATCGATTATTCTCGGATATGCAATCGAAAGAGAATTAGCGAAAAGTCACGGAGGCTGGAAATCCAATACTGTCGCAGAAGATTATGTTCTGTTACTATAATAATTAGCGTTAATTGTAAATAATATTCAAATAAATTCAATTTGTCATCTCGTTTTTCAATGTCGAATTCAATAATCAAGGTTATAATATTATAATATTATCAAGTTTAACGGGACTACGTCAAGGTCAATAACATTATTGTTCCTCGGAAAAAATCAATACTTTCGCGTCTGCGCACATCTCACAATTCACGACCTAGAACAAGGTCACTTCCGATCTTGCGATCGTTTCATAAATATCCATACTCGATTCTTAATTACTATCATTATAGGCTCGTTGCATAATGTACTATTATGCTCGATCATACCGAAATGTAGTAATTATACACCTGGTAGTAGCCCTTTAATGCACCTCATTAAAGTACACCTATTCATTATAATTCAGTTGTTCAGCCAATGAGAAATCACCATTATCGATTATTCTCGGATATGCAATCGAAAGACAATTAGCGAAAAGTCACGGAGGCTGGAAATCCAATACTGTCGCAGATGGTTATGTTCTGTTACTATAATAATTAGCGTTAATTGTAAATAATATTCAATAAATTCAGTTTGTCATCTCGTTTTTCAATTCTAAATCAATTTCCAGTTATATCAAGCTCATGTTATTCTCTAGATTATATCAAGGTCAGTGACGTTTTTTTTTTAAGACCGGCCAGAGGCCGTTTACCAAAGTTATCTCTGTTTTCTGTTTTCGTTTTTTCATTTGTTTCCTTTTTTGTTTTACTTACACTAATACAAACACAACACCCATGCCCAAGGCGGGACTCGACCCCACAACCCTTCGGACCAAGCGATAGAGACATGCCGTACCCCTACCGCTTGAGCCATCCGGGCCGGCCCGTTCGTGCCTCGGAAAAAATCAATTCATTCGCGTCTGCGCACATCTCACAATTCAGGTCAGTTCCGCTCCTCACTTACATAACCATAACATGAATACTTATGAATAATTTCAAGTTAGAAATATGGTCGATCATAAAAAGTCGTATGAAACTTGCCTATAATAGTAATTAAGACGCTCGTATGAAAATTATGAAACTCGCTTGCGCTCGTTTCATAAGCAAACATACTCGCGTCTTAATTACTACCATTATAGGCTCGTTGCATAATGCACTATTAAATATTAGTACGTAATAGCGGTAATGAAAAACTGTAAACCTATAGGTTATATTATCCATTAAAATATTCCTAAATCATCCATTATTATTATTATTATTATACTGTAACAATGACAACAAATTATGACTGTAACCTTTTGTGTACCGCTATTTGTCCGCAGAGTGGTAGCGTGTCTGCCTCAGATTTTGTTCAAAATGGAGGCCCTGTTTCTCGATACACAATATTGTGTTCTTACTGTGGTTAATTTACGATTCATTGCAAGAAACTGATAGCTACTGCATAGAAACGCAACCCAGCACAATAAAACAAAACAACAACAATAACAAGACATGACATCGGAAAAACTGTTGACGCACGAACATGGTCGTCAACCCATCACTTATTTCATCAGCTATTCGTTTATTCAAGTTATGACATCTGTAATGTGTAAAAGTGTGAAACCTAAGATCGAATGTAAAGGAATGTGTAATCATATGTAAAGTGAATGTAATTAAATGTAAGGAAGTGTTTGGGGAAAGCGACTTTTAACCCATCCTGTATTTTATTGCATTGTAGGAAATATGATAGTATTGGGGAAAGCGACTTTTGACCCATCTTTTATTTTCGAACGTAACTGATACATGGTATACATCACACTCCGGTTGAGGCTAGCCACGTAGGAGATGACCATGTTTTCAGGCAACAGTGGCCAATCCTCAACGGAATAAGTAAAAATTCCTCGTGTCGTGTAGTACTATTTAGAATTAACCAAAAATTAATAATATTTTGTGCTTTATTTTGATTGTCATAGCAGTTTTTCTCAATCTTTTTCAATTTTTTTTAACGATTATTTATAAATAAGATTTTGTCGTTTGCTTTTTCTGAAAAACATTCAATGTTGTACCTTACGTCGTTCTTCCTCGAGAACAGCGAATTGGTGTTATTTTGCTAGGCCTTTGTCTACGACTGTATTAGAATTGCCTTAGCTATATTACAGAATTTTGAAACATAGTATTAGTAGCCCTACAACTTCAGGCTAATAGAAAGAGAATAAAATTTGCCAGTTAACTATTTCATCCTATTTCAGTATTTAAATGCCAATAAATACAAACGTTGCTCTGTTCCAACCGTACAATATGATATACCACATTTCTGGTGCAATATTGAAATATGTTTCAGGAAACTGCATTTATTAACATAATGAAATCGTATACATTTCCTTTGATAACGTCACAGTTAAAATTATGTAACATTTCGAAATGATAACAGATATCACGAAATGAAGCAATTGCTGCCAAAGTAACACAATATTCCGTTTACACAGATTATATTGTTGAGTAATGTAATGATGTGAAACTTTAATATTCGCTTAAGTACAAAACAGAATTCAAGCAGTTGAGTTCAGGTTCGTAACAAGCTGTGTAATGAGATTTCTTATTGCTACGTTCGCACAGTTATTGCATCATAACAAAGGTGTGCAAAAGCTTAGTCGTAGAATTCAACTATAATGAGGGTAAGCAGTACTTGGTAATAGTCTTTGTTATTTTTATGTCTCGGAGCAGTTTTGCTACCATAGTTCTTCCCACTGATTTTACTCAAAAGTGAATGGAGTTAAAACTAGCCTACATGTTTTTGTTTGATTTCCAGAAAGGGAAATAACTGTGTATGAGATGCTAATGCGCAGATGTATGTGTGGACCCATAGCGCCTTAAAAATTATTAGGGAATCTTACTTCCATGTTCTACTTCGAAAAAAATTTTAAACATTAGGTGCCATATTCACAGACATTCTTAGCGCGGGCTTCCGGTGGATGATCAGCGAACTAACGTTTTTCTTATTCATAAACCGGTGTTAGCGATATGATATGATATGATATGATATGATATGATATGATATGATATGATATGATATGATATGATATGATATGATATGATATATGATATGATATGATATGATATATTATAATTTAATATTATGATATGATAACATATATGATATGATATGATATGATATGATATGATATGATATGATATGATATGATATGATATAATATATGATATGATATGATATGATATGATATAATATATTAATATTATGATATGATATGATATGATATATTATATTAATATTATGATATGATATGATATATGATATGATATGGTATGGTATGATATGATATGATATGATATGATATGATATATGATATGATATATGATATGATATATGATATGATATGATATGATATGATATGATATGATATGATATGATATGATATGATATGATATGATATGATATGATATGATATGATATATGATATGATATGATATGATATGATATGATAGCGTCCCTCCTCTGGCAAACAAGCGAAACTGACAAATAAGCGACCCTGCACTTAAGGTCTACATTATACTATTTAATAGTGCAATATAGACCTTAAGTGCAGGGTCGCTAATTTGTCATTTTCGCTAGTTTGCCAGAGGAGGGACGATATGATATGATATGATATGATATGATATGATATGATATGATATGATATGATATGATATGATATGATATGATATGATATGACATGAATCCTGTACAAGTAATCACTCGATAGACGGGGCTAGTTTAGCACTCTCGTAGCGCGGGCTAGCGAAATGTCTATGCATAGCACCCTATGTCTTTCATTAAAAGATCTTTACCTTTGCATTCATTCATTCATTCATTCATTCATTCATTCATTCATTCATTCAAAGTGTTCTACCCAAGGGCAAGTCTTTCACTACAAACCCAGCATTCTCCAATCTTTTCTATTTTCTGCCTACCTCTTTGTCTCGTCATACGATCCATATATCTTAATGTCGTCTATCATCTGATATCTTCTTCTGTACCGAACTTTTCTCCCGTTCACCATTCCTTTCAGTGCATCCTTCAGTAGACAGTTTCTTCTCAGCCACCCAACCAATTCTTTTTACTCTTCCTGATCAGATTCAGCATCATTTTTACTTCACCAATTATTTCCAACACAGCTTCATTTCTTATTCTGTCTGATCAATTCACACGTTCCATTCTTCTCCATATCCACATTTCAAATCGTCGTTGTTCCTGCAACAACTTCTAGGTGCAAAATATAAATTTTTTCAGTAGGAAGAAAAAACACATTTATTCATCCTACGGCAGCCTTACATAGGAGACTGTGAATTCCTACATTTTCGAAACAAAGAAATATAATTAGATGTAGGAGATTTTATTATTTGCTGTATCACTATTTAAGTTATTTAATAGACCAAAAATCTGAAAATCGATAAATATGTTACATAGGAGTTATTACAGGAACGACAAAGTGCTTCTGTTCGCTCATCTTCACGTCTTCGAAATGTCCATGTTTCGTGCCCCCATACAATGCCACACTCCACATAAAGCACTTCACTAGTCTCTTCCTTAGTTGGCGAGATAAGGCCAACGATTCTCCATGTGGATACCTGACATTCTCCTTACAGTCGCTACAACGGTGGAGTCCATTTATTAGGTCTAACATGTACTCCATGTCATCTTGAACGCAGGTCTAACAGTTTCTAACACAAGTTCCTCGTCAGTCAGAAGAGGAAGATTATGTGTAAAATGTTTTAAATTTTTAATTTCTATCACTTCACTCACGAATTAATTTACAATCCCAAAAGCTCGGAAACGCTTATTGTTTAGTTGTACAATCGGAACATACGTCACCATTTTTTAAAATATCCATTTTTTCTAAACTTTTAGCTGTCGGTAATTACACATGGGCTAAATTTAAGTTATTTTTTTTAAATACTCGTTCATTTTAAGTTCATGTTCACTGACTAAATGTATAGAAACGACTGTTTATCGGTTGAGTCTGCCCTCGGCGAAAATATAACTTACGTAAAATCAATCACTAAAACTCAAGCATCGATATATCTACTATAAATATAGTTAGGATTTATAAATGCATAAACATACAACCACCAGCCTTAGGATGTTATCTTACAAGAAATATATTTAATCACAATGACATCAGCCAAAGAATATCGGTGACCACATGGATCCTGAATTACAGAAAACTATTTACAAAGTGATTTATAAAAGAAGAATTTTTTTTAACAAATAACGCATAATTAAATAATATGGATTTGTACTAAATAATTTTTACTTGGATTATAAAGTCTGAAAAAAGAGAATAATTAATAATTCATTTATTGTTGGGTTGGTTGAAATATAAACAATGGTGAAGAATCGTCAAAGAGTCCTTAATTATTGAAACGAAGTTTCATACAATCAGTTGTGAGAAACTTCCAAGACTTTTTAGAAATGTATTTGATAATTTAGAAATTCCTCCTCTACAACCAAATAATAAGCCAATAACTGACCAGTTGTCTCATGAAAGATTATACTTCAATGCCAGATAAGGGATGCATGGCTCATAGATTGACTTCTCTTTATCCACTACATCAGCCTGTTGTAAATCTCTCTCAAATCTGATAGTCGGATGGATTATGATTACTTTTTGCGTACATCTGTTTATTGCAACTACATCGGCTCTACGATGTGAACCATCAGTGGGTTTCTTCATGAACTTCCCATCCTAAGGATTTTAGGTTTCTGCACTTTGTTTTTCGCAAAGGTGCTGTACCTTAATCAGCAGGAACAGTTGATATTTCGCAAACGTGCCGTCCTTCTATATTTAAATTCTCACATAGGGGAGAGTTGAGTAGTATCGGACATCGGGTAATATCGGACAGTGATGTTTCTTTCATCTACCACCAGATGGTAGTACCTAAGTGACATGGTTACGTTTCTGTTTGAGATATCTGGTGGTAGATGAAAGAAACATCACTGTACTACCATCTGGTGGTAGATGAAAGAAACATCACTGTCCGATATTACCCGATGTCCAATACTACCCAACTCTCCCCTAAATTTATCCTCATTACTGTACTGGGACTTCAATGTCTGATTACTTTATCTTTAGTAAAAAATTCTTTTGATATTGGTCGTGATTTTGATCTGTGTATGTATAGTGTCAGTTATTCATAAGCTAATTCGCTTTCCGGCTATCTTCTATGAGGTTTATAAGCAAAATTCATACTACCGAATAAGTTAGAGTTATTGTTATCTGTGAACATATTTTCTGTTACATTAAGTAATATAAATCATGGTTTTATGTCTCGCAGTAGCCAATTTTGTTCTGATAGTGCGGTAGGGAATGCAGGCCGAGGCTCCGAGGAAGCGTAATGTCTTGTAATTTCCTGGCTGCTTGGTCGGAAGACGACGAGGCGCTTGTGATAGTGGACCTGGTGCTAACGGCACAAAATCTCACAATGGCTTGTTCTTGGAAAATATGTTTTCTTTTTTTAAATTCGGAATCGGCTATGGCATCTGGCAAAATATCGTTATTGCATTACTAACATCTGCGGAAATATATCTTCACTACAAACGGGACACAATACACAAACTCTCTGTAAGAAAAGAAGTAATCAAATATCCATTTATTGCAAGAATGGTACTTTTTTAATATCCAGATATAACTCTGTACAGACTAAATAAAGTTATGTCTGTAGTACGCGCAGTGCTTGAGTTGAGAAAACTCAGAATATGTATCCTCGAAGAGTGGACTAACAGCAAGATTTCAGAGCTTTTAAAAGTGACAGAGACTTTGAGGAAATCGCTATTGGATACAGACGTTACATCTTAAAATGTAACTAGAGTAATGGAATTAAAATAAGAAATACAATTTACGCTGTCTAAGATTTAAGTGTGTCTAATGAACTGATTGAAATAATTCAAATAAATGTTTTGTTATAGGCCTATTTCCGTCACTGACTTATCATAGCTTATATGAAGAGCTCAGAGCCATAGAGGGCCAAGCGCCATATATTAAAAACGTAGAAAACGAGGGTAAAAATTAAGTGTTTACCATAATTCAAAGGAAACATTTAGCAAGTAAGATAAAGTATGCACATTAAACCTAAATGGTATGTCAAGTTTCATTAAACTATGGTATTCACTTAACTTTAACCCTTTCTTCCTCCGTTTTTAATAAATGGCGCTTGGCCCACTATGGCTCTGAACCCTTCATATGATCTTAGAGTAAAACTCTTTATATTACATATTATTTTACATGTTTGTATGAACGTTTTCGCCACTATTGTGGCATCATCAGATACATAATATAATTCCACACCTGTGGAGTAACGGTTAGCGCGTGTGGCCGCGAAACCAGGTGGCCCAGGTTCGATGCCCGATTGGGGGAAGTTACCTGGTTGAGGTTTTTCCTCAACCCAATATGAACAAATGCTGGTAACTATCGGTGCTGGACCCCGGACTCATTTCACCGGCATTATCACCTTCATCTCATTCAGACGCTAAATAACCTAAGATGTTGATAAAGCGTCGTAAAATAACCTAAAATAAAAATAAAAATAAGAAATACATATAATTTTCAATATGGTAACCTCATCTGTGTGGCATTTGACTACAATATAGTATAGTGGAATTATTAATACAATATTAAAAATGTATGCTAAAAGACTTACATTTTAAAAGTTAAAAATTAAACAACATTTCAAAAACACACTACGACCTTTCACTTACTTGTAAAGTCAACATTTTTGTAATATATTGCACATGATTTCTAATTATGAATATATATTACAAAAATGTTGACTTTAAGAAGTAAGTGAAAGCTCGTAGTGTTTTTTTAAATGTTTTTTTTATTTCTAACTTTTAAAATTTAAGTCTTTTAATATGCATATTTTATATTGTATTAATAATTCCACTATACTATATTGCAGTCAAATGCAACACACATGAGGTTACCATATTGAAAATTATGTCTCTGATGATGTCGAAATAGTGGCGAAAAGTTCAGACAAACATGTAAAATAAGTAATATAAAGAGTTTTGCTCTATGATATTATATGATAAGTCAGAAACGGAAATATAACGAAACATTTATTTGAATATTAACTATAGACTTATCTGAACATCCTCAATATAAATTGTAAAAATGAATGAAATTAGCTAGGAATTACAGTATATCCTCCATTATAACATAATATTTATGACAATAGGATTAATAATTATATTATATTATATTATTATTATTATTATTATTATTATTATTATTATTATTATTATTATTATTATTATTAATTAAACAGAATGTACTGTTAAAAGGAAAGGTAAAGAATTGTTTTTGAGCCACAGACAATTAATAGTTAATTAGTATCCCGTAGGCTATATAAGATACATGTGAATATCCCGTTTCTGTTGTTACTTATCCATCGGCATATGAGTAATGCCAAGTTTGTATTAATCTACTATAGTCTGTTTCACGTTCTTGACAAAGCTTGACTGAATAGCATTATTTTTAATATACGTTATTGCAGCTCCCATTGATTATAATAAACCTTTCCAACTATGTTATTCGTACAACCTATAATATGTGGACTCCTATGGACTCGATCATATTGTAATTTTATTACATCTCATAGGCATATAGAGGGCTGTGCATTTTTATGGCGTGAGGTAAATATTTCTATGGAAAATTAGTACAATTTCCGTTACAGCAAGTCCTTTAAGTTATTTTATTAGTATAGGACGAATATAAACGTTACGTCTCAAAATATAGAAAACCGAAAAGAGAGTTAACTTCTGAATAAACTACAAACAGACAAAAATTACGACCAATATCTTTAATATAAGTTATAGCAGTTTCAGAAGTGAATGCCACACATTACAGTTTTTCCCATGTAGAAATTTTAATGAAGCTAATATGAATAAATTAAATTAAAGATATAGCAATTTGATCTTAAGGGTGTGTCCACACTGCGGCAAATTGTTTCAGGCTGCTCAAAACAAAATGTTTGTTTTTGTTTCAAACGTCTTCAGTACACACTGCAGCAAACAAGTCATTACCAGACACACAGTTGCCGTATTCCTTCAAGTTAAAATTGTAAATAGCAAGATGTTTCTCTATTGATACAAGGAGTTCCTCAGCATCACATCCAATCTGAAATTTAGTTTATTTTACTTTAGATACAAAAACTCAATTTTTTAGAGTAGCTGATAACAATTAATTTTGTTTCTATACATTATGTTAGTGTATATATATACACATGTGTATTTTTAAGTTTCTAATTGAAGAGTGTGATTCCAAAACTCGTTCACTCCATTTGGCCATTTTTATGATTTATACTTATTAGACCTACATATGATTATGTTTGAAATATGTAGCATTATATTTTACGCTTGTTTTCTTCCAAATCAACGCCAATAGTTGGCTAAAATGTTTGTGTTATTGTGCATGTCACTTGAAAACTCCCTCATTCCGTAGACCGGTGGATAAAAAAAAATCGCCGAGTCCTTTCATAAAAATGGACTGAACGCGTTTTGGGATCACACTCTTCAACTGTTATTTCAGATTTGGAATTATACTGTACCTAATATCACTTGTAAGAGTGTAAATAAGGAATTGATTTAATGATGATTGGTATATAAAACCCATCTTCCTCAACTTTGGTTTCCTTAAGAATAAAAATATATAATATGACTTTCACGTGTTAACTTGAACTAAGTTTAAAAGTACCTTAGTTGACTAGTTTCTGCTTGGAAGCCATCTTTAGAATTACATGGTTCTTGCGTCTTCCGGTTTCTTCGCCCCCGGTGGGGTGCGTTTGTGTTGTGTAGTGTGGAGTCAAATAGTGTGTCTGGTCAACTAGTGAACTAAGATATTTTTAAACTTAATTCAAATTAACACATGAAAGTCATATAACCTATATATTTTTATTGCTAAGTGATATAGTGTTAAAAGTTGTGTAATCAAGATGTATAATTTGGATTCCTTGCTATGAACTATTTCAAACACCTTCAATACATAAGTACTGCAGCAAACAAACCACACAGTCAACTGCAAAAAATGTTTTCGGATTTTGACTGCTTCGAACGAGTAGACATGAAACAACTCCCGTCTCTCTCTCTCTGCTTGTAACAAACAAAACGTTTTGTCTACATAGTAGTCACGGCATAGTATGTTATGAGTAGACATCGGATTTTTAGACTGGAATAGGATAGGTTGCAACAATTTTATATAAAAATTCCTAAATGTATGCAACACGATAAACTCTCGAGCGATGATATTGCCTAAAACTAAGTAAATTAAAAAACGTATGTTTCAGCCTATGCTAAACGAGTCTAAATATCCGAGGTCTAGTTATGAGACAGGTTCTAACCTCTTTATCAAGGGATAATTGATGGATTCAGAACCATAGTGGGCCAAGCGCCATTTACTAAAATCGTAGAAAACAAGGGTTAAAATGAAGTTATTACCATAATTCAATGGAGACATATAGCAAGTAATATAAAGTATACACATTAAAACTAAATAATATGTCAATCTTCATTAAACTATAGTATTCACTTAGCTTTAACCATTGCTTTCTCCGTTTTTAATAAATGGCGCTTGGCCCACTATGGCTCTGATCCCTTCAATTGCTTGTAGCATACCGTTTGAGTCAGTGTCAATCAACCTGACACTTTTTTTTTCATGCAATGTGGTTTAACCCTAATTCGAAGCACTAGACACGTTTAGCGATGTAAATATGCAGAGACTTATGTTTAAAGCGGAAGCACTGAATACGCAAGACATTTCGTGCCTAACTACCAGAATTATTCAAAGTAAAAGAGAACAAATAAAGAACTAATTCACTTCATAAGGGAATTTTTTTCACGATCGTGTTTTTGTTGTAAAGTGTGCAGCAAAACATCCTCCCTAATTTAAAGTTTAAATAAAGAACAGATGGATCAAAATAAGGAAACTGTATATTAATATGAATTGTATCTAAACAGTGGGAAATTTAGGTTCACATGCGTTGCCATAGCGATATCAAATGACATGCGCAAAACAACAAGAATTGAATAGGACATTGAATACACGGAATTGACATTCAATTAGTGCAAATTGTAATCTGTAACGAATTCCAACTATGCCGTGGACGGGTGAAGAACGTGCTTACGCTGTGGTTTTTGGTGAGTGGTAATTCCGTTGTCAGATGTTTCCGGACGCTTAATTTCTTCACGTGGCGACGTCCCCTGGCCAGCACGATCACAAGACCTTGCACCCTGCGATTTTTTTCTTTGGGAGCAACTTAAGGCTGAGGTGTTCAAACATCGGCTGAGGACTTTGCCAGACCTAAGACATGCAATACAGGAAGAAATTGGCCTTATTCCTCACGAAATGCTAGTTAAAGTGATTCAGAATTTCCGAAGTCGCATTCAACAATGCATTGATAGGGAAGGACACTACTTGAGAGACACGTTATTCAAAAAATGAAAAATTCTCACTGTTAAGATACCATTCATATTAATACAGTTTCCTTATTTTGATCCATCTGTCTTTTATTTAAACTTTAAATTAGGGAGGATGTTTTGTCGCACTCTTTATTTACAGCTATTGTTGTTACACTTTGAAAGTTATAATTCTCACACAGAAACTTGTTGCTAGGGAAACCATTCTTCATAACATAAAACTATACTGAAATAGACCCATTACAGTGCACTTATTGTTACTTAGTTACCATTATAGTATAGTTTTGCGAAGGCTTTGGAATAATATTACTCCAAATTTTCAGTGCAAAATATATTGTATTTTAAATTTTAAAAATATGATCCTGCAAAAAATGTCCAATACACGTTTGTGAGGTGCATTACAAAATAGTGTATTGTAATATACTATTATCCTTGTAGTAGTATTAGGTGTTATGTAATTGTTACATATTTCAATCTGAAACATAATTTCCCATTACAGCAAAGAACAGTGTAATGTAACTAAACAGTCAAATTAATTAACAGCATTAATGACCATTTTCATGTCAGTTTGAACATCGAAATCGCAGCTATATTTCGCAGAACGGCAGTATTTACAGCCCTGATGTTAACAACTAAATGAACAATTAATGAGTTACATTCAAAGAAGATTGGCACAATACTAAATGTATAACAGTATTGTTTGTTTTATGGCTGCATAATTACCTACTGCTTTTCATTTAGAGGTTCGTAATTGTCCTATTTAAAGCGATAGGGATCAATGCACAGAGGAATTTATTTTAGCTATCTCGTAATGTTTTATTGACAGTTCAAATGAGAGGGTTTAACAAAGTGATCCAAAACATTCAATATCAACGCATTCACAAACTCTAAATATAGGTAATAAAATCTTTAGCGATAAAATAAGTAAATAAAAAACATAAACATAATATCTCATTAGTATCTCTCAATACGAGAAAATAAGATTGCACAGTTACCGTCTTCAGAATTACTATAGGTGAATATTTTCTTGCAAGATAGAATAGAGAAGAATGTTTTATTTTTGCTGGCAGAGTTAAGGCCATAAGGCCTTCTCTTCCACTCAACCAGCCTTAATCAATACAATAGTGACATGCTTATTTAAATTATGAATATTTACAATACACTAAAGATTATCCAGCAATATTCTTCGGTTAAATTTTAATAAGTAGTATATGATTAGTTAATCTGAGATAAAGCCTACACGAAAAAGTAGTAACTTAATTTATGAGATAATATAATTCAATTCAGTCTATATGCAATATGTAAAGAATTATAATCAAGTTGTGATAGCTAGTTGATTAAATAATGATAGTTAATTTAACGAGATTTTGCCATTAGAGGTTTTGTGTTCTATTTAAAGAAATTAATGGTAATAATAAGAATAGATAGATATTACTTTCATTGTAATTAACAAATATCAATCAGTAATTAATCTGTTAAGCAAGAATTTATGTAATTTTGACCTAAATGAAGTTATTGTCCAACAACCCCTTACATTACTCCTAAGCGAGTTTCAATTTCTAGCAACTGAAACTGCATAGGATGAAGCTGCAAAAGACGGACTACTTTCTCTGAACTACATAATGCGTGCTATGTGAACAAGGAGAAAAAACTAACAAAGAAGACTTCAAAGTTTATGAAGCACTAAAGAAAGAAAAACATCGTCTTCATAAATATAGGGTAGAAAAATTGCTTATCCAGTCTCAGCACGACTTTTATCCCAGGCTTTTGGTATATCGCCACAAAAGATATCCGACAGCTTTAAGTCAGATTATCTGCGTGGATATGCGACAGAACCATTTGTGGAGATTATTTCTAATATTGATGGCAAAGTACGCTGTGCACACGTTAGCGTTGTAATATTTAATTAAAGTGGACACTGTAGAGTTTATAGAAACGTTTTTCTTATTGATTCAATTTTAATCAGATTTTCAGGACTATGTTTAGAACACATGAGAAGTAAGAGTAATAAATTTGAAGTTTCTAAGTTTAAAGAAGATGTATTTTTAATTTCTGAGGTTAAGTCTGATCTCCCATTTTTAAAGACAACATTAATTGCATTTTGTATGCTTCGCATATTATATTATAAAGTTAGGTTAACAATTCCATATATTATTTTTTTCATATAAACCTATAAAGTACATATAGTCTATACAAAACTAGAAAGGTATTGACAGTTCAGCGGCTTCAAAGCATCACCATGGCAACCGCTCAAACTAGCCAATCAGAGACCATGACAGCAGGCCGACGTTGCCGACTGTTTCGCAGCGAGCACGTGTTAGCCAGTTCCTTTGTTCGGAAGTGTTGAATCTTCGTTACTGTGTTACAGCAAGTATTGGTGTTTTGTCGTGGCTATTGTTTTCGTAGATATTTTGTTGTTGATGAAGGTAGAATTAGTTTGAGTTTAGTTTTAAATTTAATTTAGTTGCGAGTGTATTATAGTGACCGTGTGTTTCACTTATACAATGTCGCAAGGCATCATTCCTGCAGTTAGCGGCACAAAACGAACCATGGGCTCAGCTAGAGAAAGGAGTGCTACAAAGGACAGCAAGAGGTCTAGAAGTAATGGAAGTCAGGCGAGAGAAATGGTTTGTAATGTGCGGGACTATTTCGAGAAAGAAGAGACAATGGCGGGCCTCTTATTCCTGTACAACAGGTGGTAAATAGTACTGCAAAGGCTCTCAAAATAGAAAAGAACACCATCGTTAAAATAGGAAAGAAGAAATTTAAATTGAATGAGACAGAGGATGGACCTTATCGACTTGAAACCCCGGTAAAGAAAAGGAAAGTGGAAAAGCAGGTGACAAATTTAGATGCCTTTCAGGAGGATTTAATCCGGTAGCATGTAGATTTATATTACCAACGAAAGGAGTATCCTACGTTAAAAAAGCTACAAACTTCACTTCGAGATGCAGATCTTTTCCACGGCAGTGTTTCTTCTCTGCACACTGTCTTAAAGAATTTAGGTTTCAAATATAAACAAATCAATGGTCGTAAGGTATTAATGGGGATAACTTATCGCTTACACACTATGTACCATACTTGCATTCATTCTTACATTGATTATTATTATAATTATTATTATATATATATATATATATATATATGTCTCCGGCTTCACAGCGAGAAGGCTTCCGGATTCTAGTTGCCATCTTCTTCTGTCCTCCCAATCATCTTCTTGTAACTCTCTCTGTGACGTAGCGTTTTTAACCCCTTTAATCCATGTATCTCGCGGTCGCCCTCTTCTTCTTCTCCCATTTGGAACCCATTTCAAGATAGTTTTCGGCAGTCTTTCGTTTTCCATCCGCTGAACATGTCCGTACCAAATTAATTGTCTTCTTTGTATTTCTTCGATTACTGTTTTTTCTTTACGCACTAGTCTTCTAATTTTTTGTTCTTGAACCTATCTAGTCTTGACTTTATGGCTGATCTTCTCAGAAAATCCATTTCAGTAGATAGAAGCTTATTTTTCAAACGCTCAGATATCTGCCAAACTTCACATCCATAGAGTAATATGCTTTTAACTATGGATTCATATATCATCATTTTTGTTTTTGTCCTAATATTCTTCTGCCATAGAATAGAATTTAGTGTTCCTGTAACTTTCCTGGCGTTAATTATTCTTGAATTTATCATATTGTCATTTCTTCCTGTATTATCAAATTTTGCTCCTAAATATGTGAATAATTCATTACACGATTTTATTTGTTATATTATTACTCAAATTCAAATTTTTACTTATACCCCCTGTACACAAATATTCAGTTTTATCCCAGTTCATTGTCAAACCACATTTTGTGTATTATTCGTGTAATTTTCTCATCAGGTATTCTATACAGGGTGTTTCAAAAATACGGGGCATAATTTCAGATATGTATTTCCCACATGTAGACAATCAAAATAGTTCAATACAACATGTGTCCGGAAATGATTTATTTCCGAGTTATGGCCTTCACAACATTGAAATTCACCGGAACGTTTTTCTTTCCGCAGGTCGTTGCCGTCAAAGGAGACATTAAGAGGGCACTCTGACAGTTCATTCCGAGGCGAAGGTTACATTCAGTGTTGTGTAGGCGTTAGACTGTGCGATATGTATTCAAATCAAGAGCTGGCAGAGATACACTTCGTGTACGGTAAGGCGGACGGCAATGCTGCGCTGGCTCGTTGTTTGTACCAGAAGAGGTACCCACAGCGACAATGTCCAGATCGGAAGACATTTGTACGTCTCCATTACCGTCTGTGCGAGTATGGAAAAGTTAACTCTCCTGGTTTGGGAAGGGGACGACCAAGATCTACAACTCCAGAAGTACAGGAGGAGAGTCTGGAGGCTGTGAACATGACTCCTTCTATCAGCACATGAAGGGTAGCGTTGCAAGTCAATGTTCCTCATACGACTGTCTGGAGACTGTTGAGAGAGTATCAATTGTATCCTTATCATTTGCAACGTTGTACAGGCCCTGTCACCAGCAGATTACCCTGCACGAGTTAGGTTCTGTCACTGGTTCTTACAGCAGTGTGGTGTAAATCCGAACTTTCCTGCCTTAGTATTATTTACAGATGAAGCACAGTTCACACGAGATAGCATAACAAATTTCCACAATCAGCATGTATGGGCGTATGAAAACCCACGTGCAACTGTTCCATCTCATCACCAGGTGCGGTTCTCCCTCAACATGTGGGCCGGTATCATTAGTTGGACCCCATGTACTTGTAAACAGACTTACGGGGCAGGCGTACACAAACTTCCTGGAAAATACCATACCTCATGTTTTAGAAGACACTCCACTTCACTGATCAATCGTCAACACATTCACTTCTTGCATGATGGCGCTCCTGCACACTTGAGTCGTACGGCTCGCCGGTACTTGGATCGAAGGTTTCCTGATCGATGGATAGGTAGAGGTGGCCCAATTGCTTGGCCTCCACGCTCACCTGATCTGAACCCTCTCGATTTCTACTTGTGGGGTCATTTAAAATCATTGGTTTATTCGTCTCCGGTGCCTGATTTGGAATCCCTTCGGAATCGAATTGTGGCATGTTCTGAGGACATACGCAATACTCCTGGAGTTTGGGATCGTGTTCGCAGGTCAATGAGACATCTATGTGAGGTCTGTATTCAAGCAGGAAGTGGACATTTTCAAAATCTTCTGTAATGCCAACGACCTGCGGAAAGAAAAACGTTCCGGTGAATATCAATGTTGTGAAGGCATTTCTGGACTCATGTTGTACATACCTTCTTGACCTTAGCAAAGCTTTCAACTCTGTAAATTTCGACCTGCTCACCCATAAATTGAGAAATCTGCATTTGTCAGAGACTGCTGTGAGTTGGTTCGAATCCTACTTACGGGAAAGACAACAATGTGTTGTATCCGGGAATCGAAGCTCTTCCTGGCTTAACATAACATCAGGTATACCACAGGGTTCGGTACTCGGACCATTGTTGTTCACAATATATGTCAGTGATATTACATCTCATGTAAGGCATTGTAACTATCACTTGTATGCTGACGACCTTCAATGCTACATCTCTTCCCGCTTAGATCGAATAAATGACGCTATAGATAAATTGAACGAAGACATTGACTCGATTGTGACATGGACAAAGAAATTCCATCTTAATATCAATCCTGGAAAGACACAAGCAATCATATTAGGACACAAACGGCAAACCGACGCTGTAAAGCACCTCGACATTTCCCCCGTTAAAGTAAGTACAGTGCATATCCCTTTCAGTTCTTCGGTAAAAAATCTTGGCATTCACATGGATAATAATCTCAACTGGGACATGCAAATCACAGAAACCTGCAGAAAAGTATATTCTATTATTCATGTGCTAAAAAGGATAAATGTTCATCTTCCCTCTTGCTTAAAAAAGTCCCTTGTGCAGACCCTTGTATTTCCCTATTTTGACTATGCTGACATTTTACTGACTGACCTTTCCAGCGACAACAAAATGAAACTTCAACGTGCTCATAATTTGTGTGTACGTTTTGTAAGCAATGTTCGTAAATATGATCATATTACCCCATCCCTGGAAGCAATAGGTTGGCTTAAACTAGATAAGAAAAGAAATTTACATTCACTTCTCTTTCTCTTCGAAATCTTGAACTCTTCTATTCCTTCGTACCTGTCGTCTCGCTTCACTTACCTTTCTTCCCACCACAATCTGAACACACGCTCTCGCCATGAAACAATACTAACAATACCATCCCATCGCACCTCTTCATACTCATCCTCTTTCACAATAGCCCTGCCAAGAATCTGGAACTCGCTACCTGCTAGCATCAGGGACTGTCGAAATAAAATTCAATTCAAACGCAAACTTACTAGGCACTTGGTCAGTAATTGAGACTCGTTCAGACATGGTTTCTTGTAAATAGTTCTTTTAATCTACCACAAAATATCTCAATATCCGGTAATTTCATCACTATAGAATTTTGTTATTGTAGGTTTAATTTGTAATTTAGTAAATACAAAAATATTCTTTGTTCTTAACTTCTATGATAAAATGTCTAGCTTTCATTAATCAGGTATTCTTGTCGTACTTTAATTTTTATTGTAATTGTAATTGTAATTGTAAATTCAATATTAATTGTAATCTTATTGTTCATGTTATAGTTGTAATCCCCTGGTAGAGGGGCAGAGAAGGCCTGACGGCCTTATCTCTACCAGGTTAAATAAATAAATCTAATCTAATCTAACCTAATCTAATCTAATACCTAAAATTATGCCCCGTATTTTTTAAACATCCTGTATAATTCTCCTCTTGGGCGATTACCACCTGATCATCAGCATAGAAGAGTGTAAACAACATTTTATATTCCCATACTTCTGCGTTTTTTTTTGCCATATTGTCAAAGCAGTATCCAAATATTATTATTATTATTATTATTATTATTATTATTATTATTATTATTATTATTATTATTATTATAGTCTGGTCAGAGACTGCCGTATAATATAAATTTATGAGTTTACGATTTCGATTCAGCTGCTTAGTTCCGACTCGGCAGATAGGCGGCGCAAAGAGCCACACTGCACTACCGCACAATTTCACAACGTCGCTCCCCTACCGCGTGTGCGAGAGAGAAATGTCAATACCTTTCTAGTTTTGTATAGACTGTAGTGAATATGTGCATTTATATTTGTATTTCAAGAAAATAAACTACAAACATTTATGTTATATGCAACATGAAAAAAAAAAAAAACTAAATTGTTACAAAGCTTGCAATACGAAGATACATTACAATGGTGTCACTCATGATTCCCGTGATCAATTCAAAATATTAGCTTCAGCCTGCCTACCTTTCTACAAAAAGAATCTGTAATGTACCCAGCTTTTAGTCATTGCATACACCACCTGCTTATTAAACATGACTTTATACCTGTAGTATAAATGAAAGAGGGAGATGCAATTCTCGCTAGTGGTATTAGCGCTCGTAATAAACGCCGTTCTACGTTATTACTGTCCCCCGTGGATTGAAAGGCACTTTCTGTAGCCATTATCTTTGAATTTAATACTACGTTCACACTCAAAGCTATTAGCTTGCGACCACACAAAAGACATGTACGAAATAATTAGAAGGTTGGAATTCTTTGAAGCTGTAACATTAGAATGTCACTGGCGTCGCTACAAAAATGCCTTTAATAAAACCAGAGAACAGGTCCGAGGTTCCAGTTTTGTGTAACACAAGACACACTACAAAATGTTCGAACCGAAGAGCATCTATTCTGCCATGGCGCCGCTATATTTTGTTTCCAAGTTGTTAGGCTTGGCTCCTTACAGCTTTGTAAAGAGTAAGGCCGTAGAAAGTGTTAATATTGGCGGAATCAAGAATATAATTATTAGTGTTATTGTGTTGGTAGTGTTAGTGTCATTAGCTTCTCAACAGTTCTACATATACATACTCGTTATATACCCTCATTTCCTACCAAACTCGATACTATCGGATGTAGTTTGGAAGCTCGCTATGTACGGATCCAGTATTTCTTCGTTGTTGCTAAGCGTGACAATCAACAGACAAAAACTTGCAGATGTATTCAAGACCGTCGCCTCAATTGATAAGAGATTGCTTGGAAGTAGTATTGGACTGGAATATAAGAAGCAATTACGCTTTCTTGCCTTCATGTTGTCTGTAATAACTGGAGTAGTTGTAGGTATGTGCAACTACAACATGCACGCTTGGAAGATTTTGGGGTATTTCCCGATTTATGAGGCTTTCTCTCATTTTATCAACCTCATAACACTTTTCCATTTTATAACCTTTGTGCGTATAATACAGATAAGATACAGATTTATTAACAAACGACTGACGAAAATGATTGAAAATAGCAAAACAGTAGCATTTATACACATCCGTACAGTCCGAGCACTGCAAACAGGTGAAGAAACATCAAGAATCCGAGAACTGCGAAGTCTTTACAGCGAAGTATACGACACAGCCCGTCTGATAAACTCAAGTTTTGGATTTTCAATGCTGATGGAGGTTATAAGCGACTTCGTATGTCTGGTAAACAACGTGTATGCAGTGATGGCTGTACTTTCCAGGGGAGAGAAATTGGTAAGAAAAAGAGACGCGGAATTGTACACAACAATGTGTTTTGCGTGTTGGGCTCTTGTGTATCTATCGCGTCTCTCGATAGGCATGATGTATTCCCACTCAGCATTTCAAGAAGGAAGAGAAACGCTGCAAATACTCCACAATTTACAGCTGAACTTCGATTTGAGTGAAGAATCCATATTGGAATTAGATGACTTTGCAAGTCAGGTCGCAGTCAGTACTTCTGATTTCAACGCCTTTGGAGTTTTTTCGCTGAATTTACCTAATCTGCATGCCACTTTAGGTGCTGCTACGACTTATATAGTAATTCTCTTTCAGTTCATTGGCTACGGAGAAACTAATTCTCCTATCACAGCAAATTCTAACGTAACTTGTATCCAACAATAAGCTTAAAAGTTAGTAGCACTGCTTTATTTTTTCTCACTTTCATTCATGAAAATTACTAGTAGTAAGCCTTATGGTGTATGTTTTTCCGGCTTACTGTCTCTCCTAAATAAAATCCAGCTACCCTTAAAAGTATTATCGAATAATAATTAGTGTTGATATTTACATTTTGTAAAATATTGATTAGTAGGAATGACATAGAGATCCTACTGTAGGCCTACTCCAACCACGAGTCAGTCTCCAGGGAAAGAGACGAAGCGGGGTGATGCTGTGAATGAATGTTAATGTCATAAGATGTCATAAGGTCACACACGTGGGTACTCATATCTCTATTGGCTATCTCTCAAAGCACAAACCATAAAACTGATATACACATTTTTTTATACTACCCTAGTTACAAAATTAGATCACTGTTAATCTCCTGGGGCAGTATTCATAGACATTCTTAGCGCGGGCTTCCGGTGGATGATCAGCGAACGTGTTAGCGATATGATATGATATGAATCCTGTACAAGTAATCAGTCGATAGCCGGGGCTACTTTAGCACGCTCGTAGCGCGGGCTAGCAAAATGTCTATGCATAGTACCCTAAGTCATTTAATCCCTCCATACAGGAAATAACATACAAAGGAGAGCGCATGATTTTTAAACTGACGTTATAACTCTAATATTATCTATCTACTTCGCTCCAATAGATGACGCAATAGTAAGCACATTCCTTTCACGGTTTATCTTCTGGTTGGAGAACAGTACTAGTAAAACTCAGCTCAGACTTCTCATGCCGCGCATGCTATACCCCTCTTGGCCCCCTGCCAGCAGAGCTGCCGTGGCATCCTAGTGTGATACGAGCCTAACAAATTAAGTGTATATAATATTACAAGATGTCAACATCGTCACTTTCTAAGTCACAATCGGTATCTATCTTCAGTGGAACTGTCCTCATATTTAAATTTTAAATATTTAAATTAAATTAAATTAATATTTAATATAAAATGCTATGTGTAGCAATAACACGTGTTCAGTTCAGCACAAGAAGATAATACGTGCTCATGCGCATAGTGTCGGTGGTGTGATTGGAGACGCGGAGCATGCTGGGAAAGGGAGCATACGTCATCTGCGCGAGACAGTCACGCCCGCTGGTTTCTGCGCACTGAGTTTTGTTTGTTGAATGCCTATAGTGATATGTGTATTATATTTTAGAATAAATATTTGTGGAGATATTACAGCATATACGAGTAAATTAGTTGCTTTTAACAATGTAATCGTATTCTTAAACAATAATATGCTATAAAGTGTTTGTAGAATTAATATTTTAGTTTGGAGGTAGTTAATAAGATCAATAAGTTTTAAAACAATATTGTACAGGGAATTCCTTCGTCGAGAACTCTTGTGACAAGATTAACAAATAAAGCTGTGTTGAACTCGTTTTAAATGTTTCCTTACGGTTCAGGAAAATAAGGTAGGATACAGATCTATTTCTTAGCTTGGCCACTTCCATGCGCGACAATTTGAGTAGAGGAAATGTGGAGGGTGACCTTGTATAGTAATCTTAGCTAGGAGGGAGAAGGAGGGAAAGAAAGAAAAGAATACATACACATTAGAAAACATCTGCATACTGTGAGCGATGTCAGAATTTACTCTTGTTGACTGACATTCATAAAATTTGGCAGTACATGGTACACTTTTCAGTGACAGTGAGCTAATATTATGTTATATATCAGCCCTGGGTACAACGGGGAAGTGAAACGGACCTCAGAAACCCCCACCCATGTCCTCTTCGCTTACACTGCCTTATAAACAAACACACAATAGGCACTGTGCATCAGTAATGGATTTCAGGCGACCAGCGAGAGTCGAAAGTTAGTAGAAGCCTTATACAATCCGTCACTGAGCAATGCTTATTTCCCTGTGTACTAGTCTCAGCCGGGGAAGGTGAAGTGGGGACTTCAGGGAAATCTGCAGTATCTGAATTGAGTTAATAGTGCCCAGGCGCGTTGTAGATAGTGTTTTCAAAAGTTTCCCGTACACCTCATATTAGCCTATATAATATTATTAATTAGCGCTGTGTATTAATATGACGCACTTACATTTACACCTACAAGTATCACTTCGAATTACTGTTTCATGAGAACTGTTAACATTAAATTTATTATCTTTCTTATTCTGCTAAATTTGGAGTTGAAAATGATGGCACATCAGATTGAATGTTTTTAAATTCATCATTAATTCGTCGCACTGTTCTTGATTTAACATCAAATGCCTGAGCTACTCTCTTCTGAGGCATTTTGAGATTTATAGGAGCTCTTAATCCAGGTCCCTTTTCCATAAAACTATATATATTGTCTATCCCCTCCCATGTTTGATTATGGAGTATGAGTACGATTGTTTAGTCCTGACAGTCGCCGACAATGTGCGCCTGTGTCAGGCGAGTCCATTATGTTACGCCAAGATGTATTCAGGTTAGTCTGTCGCTTGCATTCAGAGCGATCGGATGTCTCGCATGCGGCAGAACGGTGTGTTTCCAGTACAGTTAAGCTGTAGTGTATTTCTTTACTGACGACTCGCTCTTATCTCTACTCCGGAACTCTCCCCACTAATCCCATTACTTTCCCTCTTTCGCGTCGCTGAGCTGTCAGGGCCAAATAATCAGTCTGTAGGCCTACTTTCCCTTAAAGTTCACTTTGAACAGGCGCCATTCTAAACACGCAGAACCACTATGTAGCCTCAACGACACTTGCACCAGGAAATCTACTACACTCTTCGAGCTTTGCAGTACAGCTAACCCTAAATCCATCCTTTTCTTATCAATGTTAAATGAACTCTTCCATGAACCACTGCGCAATGTAAGCCAAGCTAAAAAAATACACCTGTACATGCCAGTGTACAGAAGGTTTAAGCAAACTATTTGATTCTTTTCTTCCCGACATTTTTCCGAACCGTAAGCCAACGTCAGGTAATCCTATGGCGAATCCTAAGACTTATTTTGCTATCAAGCGATTGACATAATGTCAGAAAGTATCTGATTCAGAAATACTTTAATATTCACTAAAATCTTGTTCTGTGCTAACGGATTTCAGAACTCCAACTTCAAGACAAGCGTGGAATGAAACCTCTGCCATTGGTTCCCTTCCGCTACGCGAGTTAAAGGAAAGCTTGCCCTTCCTGTCAGATATTCCGTTCGATATTTTCCGTGAAGCAAACTTACATGCTTTTGTGAAGTCAATTTTCGCTATGGAATCCAAAGGACGCATTGCTCATCGTGTAATTCCTCTTTCTATTTTCATAAAATAAGATTTAATATTTACTGAAATCAACTTCTACGAGTACTATTCGATCCAAAGAAGCATCGTACTTAAAGTAAAATATCCGTTTTGTCTTCCGGCAAATAAGATATACTTTAGTGAAATAATTTTCCGCTACGTAAGGCAACAAGAATAGAGAATCAGATTGATTTCTTCGGCTGATGAATTCTCTGTGCATGAAACTGCTTTCCTGATCCATATGTCTGTTTCTGTAGCATTGTTAAAGTAAGAATTCAATGTATAAATAGACTTTTAAAAAGTATCTATACTGTGTATAACGATTTCTATTAATATAATTATAATTAAACAGTAATTTCGCGTAGGCAGCACTGTTCATAAATTAATTTTACTTTGAAATAATTCAGTCCTGTCCTTACTTATCCTCGGTAAAAACTGAACGTAATTTAAGTATACGAACGGAGAAATAGTCTGATAAGCCCCAGGGGGCCAGAGCTTCAAGACCTTCTTGATGAGTCGACGCTGACCGGTGGTCCATCCTGCCTCAGCCCCTCCTGAATCATTCGGTATTCTATTGTCTTGTATGCCTTGGTGAGCAATAGCTTGGGTCCTCCTCCTGCAGTACTTTGGTGCAAGTCGAAGCAAATTAAACGTTATGGGAGAGGTGGGTAGTATCGGACAGTGAGTTTCTTTCAACTTCCACCAGTTGATAGTACCTGAATGACATGGTTACGTTTCTTTGATGACGCATACAGAAACGTAACCATGTCATTCAGGTACTACAATCTGTTGGTTGATGAAAGAAACGCACTGTCCGATATTACCCGATGTCCGATACTACCCAACTCTCATCTAATTGTAACAATTTGGTCGTATCTATATCATTCTAAGATTTATTCGCTGCAAACACAACTTTTGTTTCATTCGTGCACTGATTTCAAACTAAAACGTTAATCTACTAAAGATGATATTTCATATAATTAGGGATTCGAAGGTTCTCAATTGCTTGAAGATTATTTTCTTTCATCCTAACTGATCATAATTTGCTTTCTTCCAAACAACTTTAATTAACTTTGTGTAGTCGTACTATCGCCCGTAGCCGATAAAAATTTGGTCTTGTGACTTTCCTTTGCTGCTTTATCGAATGGGTCTCGTTTCGTTGTTCAATTCTATTACAAGTTTTGGAAAGTTTCTCGACCAGACTTAGAGTTTGACTTTCTCATTATAGAAAGTATGAAGAGAAGCATTGTGATAATGCAAAAATGTATTGCAAGATTCTTAAAGAAATACAGTTTTTAGAGTTCCTGATACCAAAATTATTGCCGGGGTTGAAGCTGCGACCGAACCTTAAATTTTACGTAAACCGTCACGCCGAGAAGTTTAATGTTGGCGATCTTTTTTTTCAGATGTTAAAACGGTTAGGAAGAAAGAAAGAGAGAGAAAGAGAGAGAGAGAGAAAGAAAGAGAGGAGGAAAGAGAGAGACAGAGAGAGAAGGAAAGAGAGAAAGAAAGAGAGAAATAAAAAAGAGAGAAAGAAAGAATGAACGAAAGAGAAAGGAACAGAAGAAGAGAGAAAGATAGAAAGATAAGAGAGAGATAGAGAGAGAAATAAACATCGAAAGGGAACGAAAGAAAAAGAAAGATAGGAAGAAAGAAAAAGAAAAAAGAGAGAAAGGAAAAGATAGAAAAAGAAAGAAGCAAAAAGGAAGAAACAATAAGAAAGAACAAAGAAAGAAAAGACGAGAAAGAAAAAAAGAAAGAAAGAAAAGGAAAGTAAGAGAAAAAGAAATCAAGAAAAGGAAAGAAAAAGGAAAGAAATAAAGCAAGAGAAAAAAGAAAAAAAAAGAAAAGGAAAGAAAGAAAAAGAAAGAAAGAAGAAAGAAAAGGAAAAGAAAGAAAAAAAAACAAAGGAAAGTAAAAAAGGAAAGAAAGAGAAAGGTGAAAAGATAGAGAAGGTAAGAAAAAAGAAATGAATGGTTAGAAACAGAAATAAAAAAGGAAGGAAAGAAAGAGTGTAAAAGAAGGAATAAAAAAGGAAAGAAAGGAAGGAAGTAAGTGTAGGGAAGAGAGGAAAAAATGGATGGATGGATGGATGGATGGATGGATGGATGAAGTTATTGACTGTAGTATAAATTTTACTTGTTCTGCTCCTGGAACTACAGAGCCTTTGTCAGATTGAGTATCCGTTCTTTTCCGGAAATAGAAGAGAATTGGAGCATGGTGCCGACTAAACAATCTTATTCTAATACCGACGTAATAAAATCACGTGACTCCACCTCAGTCCACCCATGCGCATTTATGGAGCGTGAAGAGGATGTATGTGTACTTTGCTGCAGGCTTTTAAATGTAGAACCACAGTCTAGTATCTATATACAGTGACGAAGCCCAATACGTAGTAATTATGCATCCATAGATAGTAGCTGACCACTAGGATCGCTAATATCGCCTCATTACAGACAATGCGAAATAGTACCGGCACAGTCTTTCGTTCCTAGCACCCTCACAAATCAAGCTTCGTGACGGTATATACTAGACTGTGGCAGAACTACTTCTGGGAACATAGTACGTAAGTGAATGATAGCCATGACTATTGCAGAATATACATTTATTTTATTTCGTTATTCTTTATTACAATTTCTACAGGTATACGTGGAATGAATTGTTAGGAAGCTATGTGCGATGATAGCAGAAATATGAAATGTGACGATTGCATCTGAGTTCTTCCAAATCTCTTACAAAGATCATATCTAGGGGACGGATTTCTATGACCTAAAAGAAAAGGATATATGCCTGCATTTATGACCTGAAAAAAAAAAACAAAAATATTACCAATAAAATTCTAAATATGACTTTATCAATATCACATGTATGTTCGATTTTTTTAATTCTCGGAATTATACATTGATTAAAATACAATGTCTAACCAGTTGGATATTATATTTAAGCAAATTACTGCAAATGTCCTCTGTCTTTAGAACAGCATGTTGGAAGATACTGAAGAAACAAGAAGTGACCGAGAGGGAGGGGAAAATTACGAACACATGAAAATTGTAAGGAAATCCTGTTGTGTTGTGTAAAGCATGTTTTCGCTCACGGGAACAAACTATAGAAGCTGACCTGTTACTTGAAACCCCACATTCCACAGTCAGTGCATACTTTCTTTTCATTGCATTTCTGCGAAAATATAAGTATTTTAGAGCTGTCCTAAAAAACTATCATAGTATTACATTTCTCCGTAAATATATAGGTATTTTAGAGCTAACCTGAAAAACGTTCATAGTATTACATTTTACTACTGCTCATTATGGTTTGAATGAATGCATTAATATGAGAAATGCGCAAAATATATAACATTGTGATGCGAATTTTTACTAAGTATGGTATCTATAAAACTTTAAAAATGCCCAAATATGCGCACAGTTATTCCCAAAATATAACGTTAATATGCAGTTTCATACTAAATATGCTACAAAATAAAAAACTGTACAAATTTGCATTTATATGCCCAGTAGAAACCCTATAGATATAAATGCATATTTGGACATATTTAGTGTGAAACTGCATATTAACGTTATATTCTGGGAATAACTGTATATATATGCCCAGTAGAAACCCTTTCATTAGGGAAAACACGGAAATTTTACTTGAAGCAAGTAAAGAGATAAGTTTGGAAGTAAATCCCGAAAAGACAAAGTATGTCTCGTGACGAGAATATTGTACGAGATGGAAATATAAAAATTGGGAATTTATCCTTTGAAGAGGTGGAAAAATTCAAATATCTGGGAGCAACAGTAACAAATATAAATGATACTTGTGAGGAAATTAAAGACAGAATATATATGGGAAATGTCTGTTATTATTCGGTTGAGAAGTTTTCATTATCCAGTCTGCTGTCAAAAAATCTGAAAGTTAGAATTTATAAAACAGCTATATTACCGGTTGTTCTGTATGGTTGTGAAACTTGGACTCTCACTCTGAGAGAGGAACCTAGGTTAAGGGTGTTTGAGAATAAGGTGCTTAGGAAAATATCTGGGGCTAAAAAGGATGAAGTTACAGGAGAATGGAGAAAGTTACACAACGCAGAACTGCACGCATTGTATTCTTCACCAGACATAATTAGGAACATTAAATCCAGACGTTTGAGATGGGCAGGACATGTAGCACGTATGGGCGAATGCAGAAATGCATATAGAGTGTAAGTTGGGAGGCCGGAGGGAAAAATACCTTTGGGGAGGCCGAGACGTAGATGGGAAGATAATATTAAAATGGATTTGAAGAAGGTGGGATATGATGATAGAGACTGGGTTGATCTTGCTCAGGATAGGGACCTATGGCGGGCTTATGTGAGGGCTGCAACGAACCTTCGGGTTCCTTAAAAGCCAGTAAGTAAGTAGGTAAGTAAGTAAGTAGAAACCCTACATTTTCTTCACAATGCTTGGAATCAAGTTGAAATCAGTCTGAAAAATCTAAACAATCCCATAGGAAAAAATATGACATGTAGAATTCCACCCCTTAGTCATATCTACAGTACACAGCATCCGCCATTGCATACATCGCTGACCAGTAACACATTTCAATAACCAGACTGAACACATTTATGCAACAATAATTTGTTTCTTCCTTTTACACATATCGTCAAGTGAGTGAAGACAGAACTTCAATCAAAGGCACTACATTTATTATATTTTATTACTTTAATTAGCGCATACACGTTTTATGAAATCATTGGGATTTCCATAGGCTAAATCCTTTGTTAGCAATTGCTCTGAATAGCTTACATCGCCTTGAAAGTGTAAATTCTCATCAAGTGTGTATAGTACATTATGCAACGAGCCTATAATGATAGTAATTAAGACGCAACTATGTTTGTTTATTAAACGAGCGCAAGCGAGTTGCATAATTTTCATAATTACCATTATAGGCAAGTTTCATACGACTTTTTATGCTCGACCATATTTCTAACTTGAAATTATTCAGAAGTATCATTTTATTTGTATCTGACTCAAGATCGGAAATGACCTTGTGCATAGCTCGTGTGAGATGTGCGCAGACGCGAAAGTATGTCATTGATAACAATAATGTCATTGACCTTAATGTAGAGAATAACATGAACTAATTTTGGTATAGCCTGAAAATTGATTTAGAATTGAAAAACGAGATGACAAATTGAATTTATTTGAATATTATTTACAATTAACGCTAATTATTATAGTAACAGAACATAATCTTCTGCGACAGTATTGGATTTCCAGCCTCCGTGACGTTTCCCTCGTTATCTTTCGATTGCATATCCGAGAATAATCGAAAACCTGAACTTTAATGAATAGGTGTACTTTAATGACCTGCACTATAGGACTGCTACCAGGTGTATAATTACTACATTTCGGCATGGTCGAGCATAAAAATATTTACGACACAGACTTCTAGCTATTTCGCAAGAACCTACCTGTAAAGCTATTGGAGATCAAGCTGTATATTGGAAACTGTACGCCTATTATACTTGAAATGTTTCAAGTGAATATTAGGTTAGCACTCCCAAATACAGAACCTTTGTTTCTTTAAGCTTCTATTTTCAAAGCTCATGAAGATGGAGAAATAACTGCATTCCATGCTTCATTCGCAGCTACTAAGTGCTTGCACAGCCATAAGGAAAATGCCACACTCTATCAAACAGCAGAAAATAGCCCACAAGTAGGAGGAGTCGCCCAACCCCACGGGTTACCCACATCGAGGAAGCTTAAACCGACGTTAGTCCCCTGGGATCAATGTACCGACACTGCAGAGACCATGTGTACAGTCGTAGACGGCAGACGCTTGAATCTTTTCATGAATATGAGTAGACAATGCCAAGTTTCTGCCTCGTTTACAGCGAAAACCAAAGCTGTACTGCATGATGTGAATTTACTGAAATTTAACGTGTTAGCGTTACCGTAGAATTTTTTTCCCTCCGTGAATACCATGCATGCGCAGAATGCATTACAGTGGTGCAAGGCATCTATAGCAAGCAAAAACTAATTCTCTTAGCACTGCGTAGTTTGAAACGAACCGATTCAATGTGTTGGCTGTGAAGGAACATAAAATAGGGGAGTAGTGGGTACAGTGAGACATAAAATATTAAGACGTATGTATGCAAGTGATAATTCAAGTATTTTTAAAATCAAGTGCAAAAGAAGTAGACATTAAAACATGGAGTATAATAATACATAAACAAAAATGTTAATAGATAAAGGACATAATATACAATACGTGTTTGCCAAAAAAAAATGCAAATGTGTCACTATTCCCATTCAGGAGGGTACAGTGAGACACCATAGTGTCTATTAACGGACATTGAAATGATTTACATTTATTTCAAAAGGAAGGCATATTTAGAATCATTTTGATGTCTGACTTCGAAACCATTGAAACATCTGGAACATTTGGAAAAGTGAATTTTCCATGACATTTCAAACTTTTGCGAAAAAATGAAATGAATTTTTGATGACAAGAAAGCTTATAATGATAAGAATTTAATGAATTCTTTATTATTTTCTTAAATTTTGTGAATAATTTTTTATTTATTTATGAAACCATTAAAATGTAATGTAATGTAATTTTAAGCTAAAGTTCCTAAATTGGTTACTAGTATACTCATTTTTAATGTTAGTTACTGGTAAATGTAATATAATTACAGTTTGTTTTTGCAAATCATTGGTACATGGGAACAGTGAGACGTCTCAGTGTACCCTCAATGGCATGTCTCACTGTTCCCTTTACGAATAGTTCATTTAAAAGCGACGCCATCACTTCAAAATTAAAACAAGAAAGACGAAACTTTGCCAAACATAATCTCAAATACCCTAGTATTAGGTAACAAATCATTCATATTTATATCTCATTTGTATATCCAATATAACCTTCATTAAACACATGCCAAAATTTTACTACTAGAGTGAAAAATTACAAATTATTTTTTCATCACTCACCTTTGTAATCAGAATCAAATCGAGTATGAAAATACTGTTACTTTACTCATGCAATATACAACTCCACTGTTACCTACATCACATCAAAATTTACCATCTAATAAGAAATGTCTCACTGTTCTCCCTGTCTTACTGTACCCACTTCTCCCCTACATCCTTTTCGTTGCCTACCTTAAGGTATTGTATAGGGCACAAATAATTACGAAATGCAATACAAGAAGGAGATTTGGGTGAACACAAAAACCTGTTATGATTCTTACAATTGAAAAATTTAAATAAGATGGTTAAAATTTCGCAGTCTCATTGTCTCAACACACAAAGCTGAGAAAAACTGCTGCGATGGTACCAAATTTTTTTTATGAACAGTAATCTCACTAGAGGTTTTGATTTATCTAGAGAAAATCAAAACTCGAGTGGGATTTAATTGACTATTACACGATTAGAAGAAAAGATTAGAAGAAATAAAGTACTCTAATGCAATGAAATATTATTTGACTTACTAAAATTCTATTTAACTAATGTTAGCTTCACCAAAACGTTTGAACGGAGCCGCCATTTTCAGTTGACTGTCTATGCGGTAAACAAATGACGATCGCAAAGCATGTTTTATAGTACCGTAAACAATTTTATCAGTTTGAAATGTTGGCAAAGAAAGAAAAAAATGGTAGTGCGGTAATAAAAACAGAAGAAAGTATATAAAGATTAGAAGAAATAAAGTGCTCTTATGCAATAAAATAGAAATTAATTGACTTACTAAAATTCTATTTCACTAATGTTACCTTCATCAAAATGTTTGAACGAAGCCGCCATTTTCAGTCGACTGTCTATGCGGGAAACAAATTGCGACCGCAAACCATGTTTTATAGGACCATAAAAAATTTGCATTTTGAAGTGTTGGCAAACAAAGAAACAAATGCTGTGGTAGTGATAAAAAGAAACAAATGCTAGGGAAGCGATAAAATTAAGCAAATGCTAGGAAAGCGATAAAATTGTGCGATAAGCAGCCATGATTGCTTGAAAGACGTTCTTTCGTACGGTTTTATTGGTCAAAAGTAGTATGATGTAATAAAAGTGTAGGCCTATTAGTCACGCAAAAGCTCATTCGTGTGATGCAGTTTCAGTACATAAGACCATTCTTAATTTCTTTAATTGGTTTATTTTACAACGCTTTATCAGCTGCGATGGTTATCTAGTGTCTGAGGGAAATGAATATGATAATGCCAATGAAATGAGTCCTTGGTCCAGCGCCAAAAGTTACTCAGGATTTGAACTTGGGCATGATCATTTCACGGTCAGACATGTTAACCGTTACTACACAGCAGTGGACACCGCTGTTATAGTACATTATGCAACGACCTATAATGATAGTAATTAAGACGCGAGTATGTTTGTTTATGAAACGAGCGTAAGCGAGTTTCTAACTTGAAATTATTCAGAAGTATTCATTTTATTCGTATCTAACTGAAGAGTGGAAGTGATCTTGTGCACTGGTCGTAAATTGTGAGATGTGCGCAGACGCGAAAGTATTGATTTTTTCCGAGGAACAATAATGTCATTGACCTTGTTATAATCTGCAGAATAACATGAACTAATTTTTATATGACCTGGATATTGATTTAGACTTGAAAACGAGATGACAAATTGAATTTATTTGAATATTATTTACAATTAACGCTAATTATTATAGTAACAAAACATAACCTTCTGCGACAGTATTGGATTTCCAGCCTCCGTGACGTTTCCCTCGTCTTTCGATTGCATATAAGAGAATAATCGAAAACCTGAACTTTAATGAATAGATGTACTTTAATGACATGCATTAAAGGACTGCTACCAGGTGTATAATTACTACATTTCGGCATGGTCGAGCATAAATACATTTTACATGTCAGTCAGCACAATCATTCGGTATGTTAGTGTACGTTAGTTTAGACCGGGGCTTTTCAACCTTCTGAAGATTGTGAGCATCGCCGACATGTAATACTACGACAGCGAGCACCATGAAATGGAATAGATTCAATAGGCGTATATGGGTGCATAAATACAATAGATAAATAAACAAATAAATATATTTTAAAACAATCACAAGGGCTAAAGATATCCTTGAATTTGAGTGTAACTCAGAATTTCAGTGTTGTCCAGGAAGAAGTAGCTTAAGCTAGCTACTAGAGATGAACAAAGCTAACTGCTGCTCTCGCTCGCTGTTTTCGCTGCATTTGTCTTTCGAGTCTCGTCTCGTCATTCTCGTGCGCTTCGAGTCTCGCTAATCATTCTCGAAATAGCATTTGGTCGGCGTGGAAAGATTTCGTAACTTTGGATAACATACAGCATTGAAACAACATTGTGAATGTTTAAATGAGACAAAAAGATAAAACAGAACAGCGCCCGCAAAGCCGAAAACCCGCACGACAACGTTGTATACGTCGCGTCGTTGACGTAAAGACTGCTGGTGAGTGTTTCGAGACGTCGAGATTGATCACTCCCGAAGTCCCGAACGTCAAGCAGCCTTGAATCGCCACAGTTGTTTATACCTGACTGAACTTTTATCTACTTTGGCAAATGTTATATATGTATAAACAATCATGTAGCCTATTTGTAACATCATCTGTACCTTTCAGTGTATAATAATCCGTTCCCCATTCTTTATTTAATTACTAGGCCCTTATTAAAAGGCTAGGAATTTTCTTTTCATATGTTTGAGATAAGTGTGCAATCTCAAGTAAAAAATATTAGGCCTAACGTTATGTTTCTTAGAAATGCAAATTTATTTGAGAATTGATTTTTTTTTTCTGTTTATGTATCCATAGGTAATGTCATATTATAGAACCAGAACATTTTGATAACTAAGATACTGTTCTTTTTTGTCTTTTTGTCTCATTTAAACATTTATAATGTTATTTATTTCAATGATGTATGTCATTCAAAGTTACGAAATCTTTCCATGCCGACCAAATGCTATTTCGAGAATCATGAACAAGACTCGAAGCGCACGAGAATGACGAGACGAGACTCGAAAGACAAATGCAACGGACAAAGCGAGCGAGAGCGGCAGTTCATCTCTAGTTTGTATGTTTAGTCAGTAGTACGAAGACTGGTTGGAACCTCATAAATTACACCGATAAGACATCACTCAAGAGGCAACTAAGTCAGTAAATAAAGGAATAGGGTAGCCAATTTCTTTCCCTCTCCATTGTATACATCCTGATTAGTAACGTATAGTAGTTCACTAATCAGATTTCCTCACATGGAGAGGATGCAAATATGTTACATGAACTTGGGTGCGAAAAAGTTTCATTGTAGAACTCTTTTTCTAAACTCTACTTACATTGTATGACGCGCAAATTGTTTTTGTGGAATGCCATCACAGCTATAGTAAATATTATACGTCATATCAGAAAACTAAACTCCAGAACTGTGAGAAACACACAGAAACAGTACGTACGTTACATCTCCCCTGCCTCACCCCTGTTTGTAACTGCATTCTAACCAGAGATAAACAAGAGTGTCTACACGTAATCAAACTCGTCTGGTGTGGGGTTGTTGTTACACGATTGCTATGGAGACATTCCACACTAACTACCTTGTACATCATAATATAATGTAAGCAGAATTGTACAGGGACATCATTTTATTTTTACTAATATTTCTAATATTAACCTGGCTATACCTTTGGATCAACTGTTGCTAGCCCCTTCCACGACTGGAGTTCGATGATACTGGCGTAATATACAAACAAATCACTTTACTAGGTATAGGAGGGAAAAAAAGTAGTTCATCCATTTACGTAAACTAGGAAATATCGCGATTTTGAATTTGATAATTTTCATTAGGTTTTTGTTTAATCTAAATACAGTACAGTATTAACAATGAATGTTTTACTCACAAACTGAGCTTTCCATGCGGACGTATTCAATATGCAGTGTATATTATACTGTCTACAACACATTAGCGTGCACTATAGAGAATGAAGTTAAATTGAAAAATAATCATAATATGGATATTTAAACACATTTTTGAAAATGGTGGCCGTTCATTTCGATACAGGTTTCAGTTCTAATGTGCATATTATCGCACTATAGACTATTGTACCTAATTCCAATTACCAGGTTCGTACTTCGTATCAGTAACTCATGTTGAAATAATTCTGTTCCTACTCTATAAAAGAGTACCTTACGTACAGTAAATTCAATCTTCACTTCTGCCCGATCCCAAAAGATAAAATTACTCAGACATGCTATCTACTGTCCGTCCAAGTGGTTACGTCGCAGGATCGTAGAAAGGGGGAAAATCACGTGACAGTTAATTAGTTAACGAGGTCCTTTTATTTAAATTATTTTAAACAGTTTTATGAGTATAATATTACGTAGACGTTCAATTCCTAACAGAAATTAATGTTCTCAGAAAAGAGCTAAGACAGTCCAGCCACTAGCCTTTACAGAGAGACGAATAGAAGCAGGTGGAGGAAACCGAGATGCTACGTAGGGAAATGGAAAATGGTGCAATATTGAAAGCTCTTTCGTCACTGGAAAACGCGAACATATTTTTGGAACGTACTGTTTACTATGACCGTAAGGCTACTATGACTGTATATGCGGTCTTGGATCCGTGTGGAGGACGGTTGAACTTCATTAGTAGAAGGGGTAAAAGTGAAACTCAGGTACAATAAAAATTGAAGTAAAAATAAAATGATGTCCCTGTAGTAAAGAACAAGAAATAAAGAGTTTCCGTATCCATGTTCATACAGCATAACAAATTTTCGTCATTGTAAGAAGAAATGTTGCCCTAAAATTTTGAGATACCTTTTTGTCACACCCTGTATATCCATGACCACTGAGATTGTTTGAATGTTATTCTAGTATTACTTCTTTAGCGCAGCTGACCTAATCGATTATTAATAATTAGACGCATGTTAGAGAGGACATCGAACCGTTGTCCCTTTGTGAGAAGAAGCCCTCTAGCCATGTAACTGTGCTAGAGTTATGCCTTTGTCTGTTGGTTAAGGACATGGCTGGTAATGTCATCAATCTGATATGAGAATGTAGCTAGTATATTCATTACTCGGCCACAGAGCTGTGGGGTATTGATTGACGTGTGTGATGTTGCAGTTTGGCGTCTTCAACGGGTGACCTCAGCATCGAGGCTGCCCAGCTGGAACGAGCGATTCGCACCAACGATACGTTGCGGGTGAAACGGTTCCTGGATCTCCACCACGATAAATTTCAAGTAAGTCGTTGTTTAATATAGCCTACTACAAATGAAAAATAAGTTGAAATATCTGATCATTCAAACTTTAAAATGTTAAAAGTCTATATAGGGTGCTGAGTAACTATATACAGAAACTTACGGGGTACAAAGAGAGATACCAAACTAAGTATTTTAAGAACAGTATTGAGATGTCTCAGATGCTATATTAAGGCGCTACATACGTTAACGTACTTGAGCCAGATTAAAAAAATTACGTACTTTTACATACTGTATGGATTTAATGTACAACATGCCTTGAAGCATGTTCAGATTGAGCCCCATTATCATTTCGGATCGGACGTAGTGGATCAATTGGATGACCTTCACGTTCACCTGATTTGACACCGCTCGATTTCTTCCTTTGGGGTGCCATAAAGGACACAGTCGATGATAAAGTAACAGTGCAGCGAATTATAGATACAGATGAAATCATTCAGACCACTCCTGGAATATTTGAGAGAACACGTCAATCCTTGTTGCGCCGCTGTCATGCTGGGAAAGAACACTACATCTGCCTTACAGCCCAGACTTATCTCTATGCGATTTTCATATTTTTTTGATGATTTGAAAAAAAACGTGAAGGGAACCACATTTCCATCGGACGAAGCGGTGTAAAATGCTGTTAAACATTGATTGACCTTCAGCCTACAGGGATTCTATGGTGTCACAATGGGAGAAGTGTATTAACCATGGCGAGTATTAAACATTAAATTTAATTTCTTTATTTCTGTTAGCAATGGCTGAGTTTCATTTGAACTACCTAATAAATCGAGCAAATTTAATTGAAGAGTCCACTGCAAGAATGATGGATGTCACTTTCTTGTCGAATATGAACTAAGACTGTCAATGTATAGCTTAAGACGTAAAGAATGTACATAGAGAGTTACATGGCATTAACACTGATAGTCATTGTCCAGTAATGATCGGAAAATCACAGTTAAGCTTTGAGCGCTAAGCATTTCAAACTTTCAATTGCTTCTCCTGAAAAATATATTCCAAATGACATCCATCATCCTTGCAGTGGACTCTTCAATTGTGTACTCCTAATCTGCTTAAACCGTACAATGTATAAACGAAAATGAAACTTCATAATCCAATAATTTTTTTATTTTATGTGTAACTCTATTCTATAGTCATTGGATATTGAATAATTTTTTCATGTATCCCTACGCACGCATAATATATTATTAATTGTGTAGTAGTTCAAGAAAGTAAGCTATAAACTCTAATATCTTCGCCAGTACGATAAATGAATATAATTTTTTCGTAACAAGAAAAGCTTATAATAAGAATTAGATGTACGTGTCGTTGTGAAACCGAATTTTTTCATAATTATATTTACCATACACTGCAACTTCTCTGTCACAAGAGTTCGTTGCTCGTACCAGAGTTGGATCCGCATATGTAGCTGGTTTCAATCGCATATAGCATGTTTCTGACAATGCTAATAGCTTCAGCTTGTCGATTACCTCTGTTGACACACGATTAATATTCCGGCAATTGTCAGATACTGACCAAATCCTCACTAAATGCCACTGCGTTCCCGGAAGCTCATCGCTGTCGCATCTCACAGCTGCTCAGTATAGCTCTGGGATACGTATACGTGGAAAGACGATGATAATAATATGGTAGCGGTATGATAATAATAATAATAATAATAATAATAATAATAATACAGCAGTAATAACTGTAATAATGTTAATAATAATAATAATAATAATAATAATAATAATAATAATAATACTAATAATAATATCATCATATCTCGTGACCAGAATATTCTACGAAATGGAAATATAAAAATTGGAGATTTATCTTTCTAAGAGGTCGAAAAATTCAAATATCTTGGAGTAATAGTAACAAATATAAATGATACTCGGGAGGAAATTAAACGCAAAATAAATATGGGAAACGCCTGTTATTATTCGGCTGAGAAGCTTTTGTCATCTAGTCTGCTGTCAAAAAATCTGAAAGAATTTATAAAAGAGTTATATTACCGGTTCTTCATTATGTTTGCGAAACTTGGACTCTCACTTTGAGAGAGAAACGGAGATTAAGAGTGTTTGAGAATAAGGTTCTCAGGAAAATATTTGGGGCTAAAAGGGATGAAGTTACAGGAAAATTGAGAAAGTTACACAACGCAGAACTGCACGCATTTCTATTATTCTTCACCTGACATAATTAGGGACATTAAATCCAGACGTTTGAGATGGGCAGGGCATGTAGCACGTATGGGTGAATCCAGAAATGTATGTAGAGTGTTAGTTGGGATGCCGGAGGGAAAAAGACCTTTGGGGAGGCCGAAACGTAGATGGGAGGATAATATTAAATGGATTTGAGGGAGGTGGGATATGATGATAGAGACTGGATTAATCTTGCACAGTATAGGGACCGATGGCGGGCTTATGTGAGGGCGGCAATGATCCTGCGGGTTCCTTAAAAGCCATTTGTAAATAAGTAAATAATAATAATAATAATAATAATAATAAAGATACATATTTTTTTTATTTTAAAAAACGCTCTAGCAACCCCGGAAAGACTACATACGCGTGATCTGGGGGCATTCCACAAAATTTTAACATAAATATTTTATTGATCATCATCATCATCATCATCACCCACTTCAAAATTTAGGCCTGTTGGCTTGTTTCATTTATTAATAATCGGAATAAAAAGTAAGTAAATAAATAAATGAAAACACAAATATCAAAATAATAATTGTAAATTTATATTGTAACTGTCCGTTTTGAGAAGGATGATCAACAAGCCAATAACGTTAACGATGAAAAGAAGTCTATTTACAACCCATGTATTCCTCACTTCAGTGACAGATACAAAATGAATATTAATACATGGGAAGTGAAAGGAATTCTTTTTGGCGCTAGGGAAACTTCATTTAAGTTAACCAAAACCATTCTCTTTTCTCTTAAATTTTCTAATGAGGACATTAACAAAATTTGTCTAATTGTATTGAGAGATTCATTATCCATTTAACATGATCACTTATATAATACTATGTGATTTTGTTTTACTTCATTTCATTACTCTTCAATATATTTTCATCTCATGTTTCTCCGAATTCAAATTGTACTTTATTTTTAAATTTATCATTGTTCCGTATTCTCTCCGCAATCATATTGTATTTTTAATTTAACCTCTGCTTTGTATTCTGGATCCTAGTGGTCAGCCGTAGGTTTCGGCCAGATGTCTCAAATTGTGGAATTTTTGCGTAAACAATAATTTTAATTGAATTTTTAATAAGGAACAAATTGTATGTTTTGGAATTTAGCTGTTCTCTTATTATAAAGTCTTGGACCGAAGTTGTTACTGTGATTATAAGCTACAGTTGTGGTACATTTAGGTTCTGTCAAGCCTAATCTTTTAGTTTTATATTTATGTGCATATCAATTAAACATATTTTGTTTTTTGTGTACGAAATTCTGTAAGACAGTATTATAAATTTGATGGATACCAAAAACTTTAAATTCAGAATACAACAATTCTGAGGGATAATCAAGAGGTTTATTAAGAGATATTTTTATTATTCGTTTCTCTAGCAGTGTTATTGGCATGAGGGAGATATTAAAAGTACAATCCCATCCTGTAATAATGTATTGTAATATAACTTGTGCTAATGCGAGGTAAATCAGTTTTTTTTTTTTTTTTTTGTATTTGTATGTATTTATTCAACTGCAAATGGGTAACTATTAGACTACACTCAATAATTACAATTAATAATATTAATAATAAAATAATAATAGCAATATATAATAATATTAACAAGGAGCATCCTAAATTAAATGAAGCACAATCACTTAATATAGCATAATTAATTAAAGTAAATCTAATTTATATCTTAACCCTAAGTTCGAACTTAAACCCACGAGTATATATGATATATGTTCATACTTGCACAAGTACCTTTCAGCACTACACTCATTTCGCTATCAATTCACTCATTGCACTGGAACTATGAAACATTTCACTGACACTGTCCTGTAAAGTATGAATAGTCAAGTAATTTCGTAGGATAACAAAATAGTGAATAATTTTTCTTAATCTAATGCAAAGAGAAAGAACACGTTTTATAGAATTTAATGTGTGATATCTCCCACAGGGTTTCAGATATTTTGAAACCGATTTTGACATTGACTTTGTCACAATTAGGTTTAGTCACACGATTCCTTTTCCATTTGAAATTTCAAAATTGTATCCAATATAGCGGCTTTCAAAATGGCGGAATCTTACAATTATGTGTGTAATTACTTGATATATTGTGTTACAATAAATAGGAACATCAATATTCACCTAACATACAGTGTCAGAAATTCATTGTTATAATTAAGTAGTTGCATATTATTGATTCAAACTCTGATATTTTCAATAAGAATTAACTTCCAGAGAATTTACCAGAATGTCCATAAATACCGAAATATTTAATAGATTTCATTGTTTGATAAAACTCCTGTAACACAATATCGTTGGTACACAGTTGTTATTAGTCCCCGGGGTTACATAATGTGAACGCTATGTAAACATAGGAACGTTTGAACATAATATCGTTAATACAGACAGATGAGAATTGACATTGTTCATACACATCCACAGAAATTAAAACCCGTATTACTTAATAAAACAAATCAGTTGCCTATAAAATACTGTTAACAAACAGGAAATTGTAATTATGGTGGCGGTTTGGTGTATATTGTGCAGATTTTGTTTATTAATTTACTGACTCTAATATTTGACGTGCAACTATTTTGTGACTGTAGAATTTATTTACTCTATTGTCAATGTAGAGTGATTCAGTTACTGCTATAGACGTATGGACAATTTTAAAACAGAAAGATGTATTTTAAATACAGGCATTCGTAGTACAGAGATACAAATGCAATAAGTAAAACAAACGCCAGCTTCGGCATTTATCATTCAATTTCTTTTAAATAATTTGTTCCTTTGGTCCATTCCCTTTATGCTTTTATGAGAATTATATATTATACATTTCGTCCGCTCAGGCGATGTTTTACTTCTCGACTACTAAGCGTGCCACAACCAGCAACATCTGTACTTCAACTCCGCTTCCTAAAGCTTGTAAGAATTCTTAACTTGTAGAAGATGCTGACAGGTGGGAAATTCTGCCTCGTCCTTTATTGGACCATTCATAAACGAGTAGCTCCAGTGGCAGAATCCTAAGCTTCTCCTATAGAGGGTCATTCACGAGGATTGGCCGTCCCTTACGTATACTGTTTTCGCTGTAAGAAAAATCCTAATGTAAACACAAGCACGTTTATTTATTTATTTATTTATTTATGTATTCATTTATTTATTTATTTATTCATTTATTCATTCATTCATTCATTCATTTATTTATTTATTTATTTATTTATTTATTATTTATTTATTTATGTATTTATTTATTAATTCATTTATTCATTTATTCATTTATTTATTTATTCATTTATTCGTTTATTCGTTTATTCGTTTATTCATTTATTCATTTATTCATTTATTTATTCATTTATTTATTCATTTATTCATTTATCTATCTATCTATCTATCTATCTATCTATCTATCTATCTATCTATCTATCTATCTATCTATCTATCTATCTATCTATCTATCTATCTATCTATCTATCTATCTATCTATCTATCTATCTATCTATCTATCTATCTATCTACCTACCTACCTACCTACCTACCTACCTACCTACCTACCTACCTACCTACCTACCTACCTACCTACCTACCTACCTACCTACCTACCTACCTACCTACCTACCTACCTACCTACCTACCTACCTACCTACCTACCTACCTACCTACCTACCTACCTACCTACTTATTTATTTATTTATTTATTTATTTATTTATTTATTTATTTATTTATTTATTTATTTATTTATTTATTTATTCCTATAACAGGGCAAGCCCCAATTATAATAGACAGTACAGATATTCGTTTACAAACAAGAAAAAAAACATAGATAACATGAAAAAAAGAGATGAAACAGATACAAGTGTAAATTCAAATTAAAATGGAAAATGAGAAAGGGAAAGAAAAACAAAAGAACAGACAAATAGATACTACCTAAATAAGAGATACAGATATAGATATAAATGAAAAATACAATACGTTGCTGTCATACCCGTGATTGGCTCACAGTCGAAACACTGACATGACGCAGGAGAATATAGTTCGTATTTGGAAACCAAACTCTTGTATTATTTGAAAATAATATTGAATTCTAGTTGCTAAATACGATGAAACATATAACTTCTCTTATATGTAAAACGCTATGTAAAAGAAAAGCTACTTTTATATTTTATTATGTACTATGAACGCGGATGAATACCAACAGTACTACTGAGGTAGTCTGTTCTTGTAACAAGCTGACGTCACTTGAGCTCGTAGTTGTTCACGTAAGCACGTGGTACTCAAGTATGGCTTTTGCATCCTCGGTGTGTGTGGTTATTAAAAATAAGAGTGGAAACCCTCTCAAAAGCAGAGAAAAAAATAGTCTTAAATGTATATAATAAGTTAAATGAGTTTTAATTACAATAATTATAAAGTAAAAGTTTCCTAAGCAAACGGATGCACAGTAGTGAGGTTAGGTCTACTTGACTAGTAACGGAAAATGTTTAACATGACACAGAATGTACAACAGTAGGCGGGAACATGTACTGAGAATCTATGGCGCCAAACAGCGGCCAATGAAGCCTCACTTCAGTCACGTGCTATTGTTTACATTAGGATTTTTCTTACAGCGAAAAGATTATAGCTTATTTCCGATGACATTCTGAGCAAAAAAAGTCATATAAACATTTGTTCTAATCTCAACTATTTCAGAGCTACATTAATTTGACATTGTTTGTAAAATACCATTATTCTTTAGTTTTAAGGGTGAAAGAATATTACAGATAAAGAATCAACTATTTAGGAGTATCATTTGTTTAATTAGTTAGTATTCTGAAGGTAAAAATATGTTGTGAATTCCATGGTTGCTTCGTACAGATAGTTTTTTTTCTCGACTTTTAACTACAAAATTATTTGCAAATCAAGATTTCAGGTATAACTCCCTGTAAAGTTGATTCGAATAATTTCGAGGGAAAAATTGTTCCGGAGCCGGGTATCGAACCCGGGACCTTTGGTTTAACGTACCAACGCTCTACCACTGAGCTACTCGGGAACTCTAACAGACACCGATCCAAGATAAGAAAAAAAAATTGGATCGGTGTCGGTTAGAGTTCCCGAGTAGCTCAGTGGTAGAGCGTTGGTACGTTAAACCAAAGGTCCCGGGTTCGATACCCGGCTCCGGAACAATTTTTCCCTCGAAATTATTCGAATCAACTTTACAGGGAGTTATACCTGAAATCTTGATTTGCATAATACACGTCACTGTTCGTTAACAGAAAACCACAATTTAAGTCACACAGAGTTAGTGTGCACTCGAAGTTGGTTGCTTGACGGTTGTCAGCCCACTTTGAGATCTGTGGATATAGAGGAAAAAATTGGATCGGTGTCGGTTATAGTTCCCGAGTAGCTCAGTGGTAGAGCGTTGGTACGTTAAACCAAAGGTCCCGGGTTCGATACCCGGCTCCGGAACAATTTTTCCCTCGAAATTATTCGAATCAACTTTACAGGGAGTTATACCTGAAATCTTGATTTGCATAATACACGTCACTGTTCGTTAACAGAAAACCACAATTTAAGTCACACAGAGTTAGTGTGCACTCGAAGTTGGTTGCTTGACGGTTGTCAGCCCACTTTGAGATCTGTGGATATAGAGGGAAAAATTGGATTGGTGTGGGTTAGAGTTCCCGAGTAGCTCAGTGGTAGAGCGTTGGTACGTTAAACCAAAGGTCCCGGGTTCGATACCCGGCTCCGGAACAATTTTTCCCTCGAAATTATACAAAATTATTTATTTATTCCTGTAAACCACTACAGGTTGCCATTGACAAAGAGTAACATGATAGAATAAAGTAATAGAGTAAATGTCTTGAGGCTTAGTGATACATTGTTGTTAGAGTGAAAAATAACAATTTGAATTAGATTGAAGCACGTGATAATAAACAAAGTAAGTCAAGAAGATGCGAGTTAAAGTCATGGTCCATATGTATGATGCCTGAAAATAGCTATTGATCCTTTGAGTGTTGCAATTGTTTGATCTCTTAAAATATCTTTATGCAGGCCAAACGATTTACAGAAGTCGACTAGGAACCGGGGTATGGTCCCACGGGCTCCTGTCATTAGTCCCGTAATGACGATGGATTCCAGATGATATTTGTCCTTATAAAAATTGATGGAAGGTTCATATCTATTCCTTCTTTCCTCGTGTATTTGTTCTGGCTGATGTTCATGCAATTCGAAACTCACAGTAGGGTCTATGATGTAACCTTCAAGAGAGGGAGGTTTAAATGCAATTATGTCGATTACTGCCTTCACTGGATATGCCGTGTACTTCTTCATATACTGAATAACCTTTGTTATTCTGGTTATAAAAACGGTTTATTTTGTAGTCACTGTTTTCTTTCATATGAATTTCGTCACTGATGAAAATATAAATACTTACAGTGATGTAACTAGTTTCGCTCGTAAAACAGAGGGGAGTGGAGGAAACTGAGTTCCTCTCTCGGCTTGCTAGTCCCCAGGGCTGTGATAGAGCGTATTCCGAACCTCAGTGCTGAGCAATCTGATGGCATCACGGTGTTCCGAATTTCAGTGATGACGTCACTGATGCTCCACCGGTGTCGCACCGGTTCCATCAGATTCCAGAGGTAGTGGCAGTCTCCATCAGCCGTTGTAAGTGAATCTGATTGGTTCTTGTATAGGGCGGGAATTAACAGACGTATAACTTCGTGCACTGTTTTGTCATGGCGGTGTGTTCTGCTTTGGTTGTGATGTATTGTTTGTAATGAGCACAACGTAAAAAATATAAATATATAATTTTCTTAATTAATAACAGTGTATATTTCCAATAAATGATTTCTTAGCATCGCCATAGATACACTTGATTGTACTGGTCACTATCTCTGTCACTAGAGAGTCCTTGAAATTTATATTTTCCCCGCCATTCCTAAAATATTTTGATATGATACCTCTTGCACAAAAGGGGAGATCTATAACAGAAACTTGATTAATATATTTCAGTATTATTTGTATTTATCCTGGGAATAATGAATAGTTCGACTCGTAGACATTTTTTTTCAGCATTAACTTCCCATGATTGTATGAGAAGATTCGAAGATAACGTCAGGATGTAGACCTTCGGCTCCCCCCTCCTACCAATAATGCATTACACAATGTCAATACGGCGGTTGCTGTCGTCTGCGATACGATTAACTTTTTTGTTGATTTTCGAGTTTCGTTTTTTTTCTGGTTATTATATGCTTATTTAAGTTTGTGTTAACTCTCGCTAAGTGGTTTTATATTTTATTTTGTCAGTCTTAGTATTTATTTTATTATTGTTAATATTTAGTTTTATTATTATTAATTAATTAATTAATTTGTATTACTATCTTTGTATTATCTCCGTCACGGTTATTATTATTATTATTATTATTATTATTATTATTATTATTATTATTATCATCAACATTATTATTGATATCTGTAAAATTTATGTAGGCTCTATTGGACTGTACCCGAGCACGAGCACATGCTCATTTCGGATACTACTTCAATTGTAAATTGTGAATAAATTTGAATTTGAATTTGAATTTGAAAATTTGAATTTGGGTTATGAGCGAACATGACAACGGACCAGTTATTACTACTGGTTCAAGAAATAAATTGTTTATGCTCTCTTTTCTTTGAACGAGATGACAGAACGGAAATTTCGCAATATCTTGCTAGTGTAACACAGACAACTTGTACAGCCGCCATGGCAGCCATCGAAGCTTCCAGTAGTTTTGTTCCTATTTCGCTGTAGCGTGACGTCATTGTTGTCCACCGGTCCGGTGAGATTCGGAATACGCTGATAGAATGAAACGAGAGTATCCGAGAAACCCCGTCTGCAATGCCTTTGTCCACCACAAATTTCATCACGATCTGACCGGGGATCGAATTCGAGCCGCCTGGATGGAAGACCAAAGTCCTAGCTTTGAACCATAGACGCGGCCCTCTCCACTGTTACTGATGAATTTGTTAGACCGTAAATTGAGAATTGAACCACATGAAGGTGCTTCCAGCGTGCCGTATTAAATGGCAGGCCTTACTCCGGATTATACACTCAGCCAGCTTGTGCTTAATTCCGGAGCCGAATGCATAATATATACAGAAATGCAAATCATACACGGCTACCTAAGGAACAAGAGATTAAGTGATTTCTAAGTCAGATGAAAAACCTAATAACTTGGAAAACAAAAGAAAGAAAGGGAATTTGAATTACGGTTGATGGTTAAGACGTCCTAATGTTTACTTCCCTCCTTCCGCAACCCTTTGTTGAAGTGGCTTAACGCCTTCTCACCCCCTCCCGCCTCTGCGTCTGACAGGGCCGCTAAGAAAGCGGTTCCCTTGTTATATTTATTTTTTTGCTGAAGAAACTCCATTTGAATTGGGTCGATGACAAAGTACCCATGGCTTTCTTGCAGCGAAATTAAATGACATAAAACTTGGAGAGATTTATTTCCAATTCGTCATGAGTGATAAAACAGAGTCGTGATTATGACGTCATTCTAAGTTTTGTAGTGGTAGTTGATGCTCTTTTCTGTGACGAAATAAATAATAAAGAGGATAACAATTCAGTATAACACCAGCAAAACCAAAGTACTGACAAACGACGCAGAAGGGCAGATGATCGTCAACAATGCGAACATCGAATTTGTCACGCAATACATTTACCTTGGCCAGACAATATCATTTCAGAACAGCATAGGTAAAGATATTGATAGACGAATAGCATCGGCATGGAGAAAGTTTTGGAGTCTGTCCTTCATCCTAATGGACAAGAGCCAGAAATTGCAGGACAACAGGCAGATTTTCAACAGCTGTATTGCACCTGTACTTCTATATGGGGCGCAATCCTGGTCGCTCACCAAGAAATAGGCATTAAAATTAGGAAAATGCCAAAGAAGAATGGAAAGGAAAATACTCGGAATAAGCCTGAAGGACAGAATCAGAAACGAAGAAGTAAGGCGACGAAGCGGCGTAGAGGACGTGGTCACACTCGCTAATAGGATGAAATGGCGCTGGGGAGGACACGTGGTACGAATGCAACCTACCAGATGGGCACACACGGTGACACTGTGGGATCCAAGAATTGGCTGGAGAAACCGTGGACGACCAAGAACCAGATGGGGGGACGAGTTCAAGTTGCAGCTAGGAGGACTGTGGACCAGAATAAGACGCCAAAGAACACGATGGAAGGTTGCAGTCAACCAATTTTGAGCGGGAGCAACAACCAGTCTAGTGTAATGGTGGACAAAGAACTAGGAATGTAAATAGACCATCAGGTCGGCTCTTCTGATGGTCAAGACTTGAGCCATCTCTGCCCAAGCAGGAGGCCTTGCCCCCACTGGGGATTTACGGCTTTTATTATTATTATTATTATTATTATTATTATTGTTATTATTATTATTATTGTTATTATTATTATAAGTGAGTCGGTACAAGAATGAAACAATTTTTATTCAAGTGCGTGCACCTCGTCTGCAGTGGTCTGGTGATTTTCGTGGTTTTCCGAGGATTAAGAATATTTTTAAATTTATTTTACGACGCTTTATCAACTGCTATGGTTATCTAGCATCTGAGTGACATGAAGGTGATAATGCCGGCGAAATGAGTCCACCGCCGAAAGTAACCTAGCATTTGGTCTGAATGCATTGAGGGAAAACCCCCGGAAAAAACCTCAACGAGGTAACGTATCCCAACCAGGATTTGAACCCGGGCCCACTCATTTCACAACCGGATATGATAACCATTACTCCTCGGTGTGGACATATTTATTTGTGGTTGGGGCAAACCTTACCGTCAGACTACCTCAACAAAATTTTAATACAGTGGAAGCTCTTAAGTTCGACAGAAATCAAGTTCGACATCCTATAGTTCGACTGCTTATGTAGGAGAATTGACACGCCCCTATACGGGCACTAAGAAATGGGTTTGCCATTTGAATGGAAATTGGTCCTGTTTCTTGTAGTGATATTTTTGTTACAGGAAAACAGAATATTTTATTGATTAGGACATCCATATTGATCACTGATTTTAAATTAATGAACGCTTCTTTTCCTATTTGAGAATTCTGTCGTTTGTGAGACGGAACTGTCGACACCCACTGTGGCATTAGAAGCGCATACACAAGTCTCGGGGCGGGCAGGAAATGCAAGTACAGTACTGTATTCGTTGATGGATAACCAATAAGAATTTGTATTCATTTTACTTGCCACACTCACTACCCTTATTGGTCATAACTTTCAATTCTGTTCTGTCGAACTTAGGAGAGTCCACTGTACTTACTTATGGCTTTTAAGGAGATTCATTGCCGTCCTCACATAAGCCTGCCGTCGGTCCCTGTCCTAAGCAAGATAAATCCAGTCCCTACCATTATATCCCACCTCCCTCAAATGCATTTTAATATTATCCTCCCATCTACACCTCGCCCCCCCCTCAAAGGTCTTTTTCCCTCCGGCGTCTCAAGTAACACTCTATATGCATTTCTGTATTTGTCCATACATACTACATGCCCTGTCCATCTCAAATGTCTGGATTTAATGTTCCTAATTATGTCAGGTGAAGAATACAATGCGTGTAGTTATGCGCTGTGTAACTTTCTCCATTTTCCTTTAACTTCATCCCTCTTAGTCCCAAATATTTTCCTAAGCACCTTATTCTCAAACATCCTTAACCTCTGTTACTCTCTCAAAGTGAGAGTCCAAGTTTCACAAACTTATAGAACAACCGGTAGTATAACTGTTTTATAAATTCTAACTTTCAATTTTTTGAGAGACTGGATGACAAAAGCTTCTCAACCGAATAATAAAAGACATTTAATATAACTGTTTTATAAATTATAACTTTCAATTTTTTGAGAGACTGGATGACAAAAGGTTCTCAACCGAATAATAAAAGACATTTACCATATTTATCATGCGATTAATTTCCTCCCAAGTGTCATTTACATTATTTTTTTGCTGTTGTTCCAAGGTATTCGAGTTTTTCAACCTTTTCAAAGGATCATAAATTCTGACAAAACAAATTGAAGGAGATTATACTGGACATGAAATCAAATGTGAAATTAAATTGTAGCAAGAATAAAAATTGTAAATATCAATAAGTAGGAAGACATAAAAATCGGATTTTCCAAGATTGTCTAATACATCATTGCAAAAACCATATGAAATGTAAGAATTATCACTGTTGCACTCATCAGCTAAGAAGCTTCGCGAAGACTGGGCCATAAGATCATCTCGCTGAATGGAAATCCGTATGTACGATCCATAGTGGACAAGATCCAAAAAGTAGCCATCACTGTCAAGAGATAAGATTGTTCCGAAAGGTTGACTACTATAGGCTAACGCTGCTATATCTATCCACCCACCATATCCGCCAGCTTCTGAGTGAGACTTGAGGCCACAAGACTGCGGAAGAGAGAAGAGTGCGGCTGTTGAAGGACAGACTTCTTTTCAAGGAAATTGCTCAGCCGGATTCATGATATGGCCCCTGTGCAAAGACCCGAAACTGTCTCGCCAGTATTTATATAATATCTTTTGCGGAAAAGAGAGAGAAGGCTGAGAAAGTGGAGGAGAAGGATGGAGAGACTACGTGGATAGTCGATGAATTTTCCGTCGCATCCTCAACCGATGTTTACACGAAGACACACTACGAGTATTTCTGTGAGAACTCTAAAAGGAATTTATGAGGTAGCCACAGCCACCTAGAGAGAGGCGCTTCGAACGAAGAACCTTGTACAAATTTATCAGTTGTTTCTGGGAAAAAGAGAGCAGGGAAATGTTGTTTTCCTCAGAGAAAGAAATTGAGACAAATTAAGGTTACATTATTTTATCAGTTTCAAAATGTGATGCCTTATTGTGGAATGTTGTAACGCCACTATGAATGATTAGTCTTTGAAATGTTGCAATATTAAAAATTTTTGACGTAGATCACGTTTCTTCTTACTAGGTATGAAGGAGTGTGACATAGGAATTTACCGTCATATAAAAATGTAACCCCTTCTCACCGAGAAACTTTGATAACTTGATCAATATGGACCAATCGATTATACGTATAATACTCGTAATCAGTTTTTGGACACTGAAATGGCCACATCACTCGAATTCTCTTTGATTGATTTTGATATTTATATTTATTTATTTATACTTACTTACTTACAAGGAACCCGGAGGTTCATTGCCGCCCTCACATAAGCCCGCCATTGGTCCCTATCCTGAGCAAGATTAATCCATTCTCTATCATCATATCCCACCTTCCTCAAATCCATTTTAATATTATCTTCCCGTCTACGTCTCGGCCTCCCTAAAGGTCTTTTTCCCTCCGGCCTCGTAATTAACACACTATATACATTTCTGGATTCGTCCATACGTGCTACATGTCCTGCCCATCTCAAACGTCTGGATTTAATGTTCCTAATTATGTCAGGTGAAGAATACAATGCGTACAGTTCTGTGTTGTGTAACTTTCTCCATTCTCCTGTAACTTCATCCCTCTTCTCTCCCCAAATATTTTCCTAAGCACCTTATTCTCAAACACCCTTAACCTATGTTCCTCTGTCAAAGTGAGAGTCCAAGTGTCACAACCATACAGAACAACCGGTAATATAACTGTTTTATAAATTCTAACTTTCAGATTTTTTGACAGCAGACTAGATGATAAAAGCTTCTCAACCGAATAATAGCACGCATTTCCCATATTTATTCTGTGTTTAATTTCCTCCCGAGTATCATTTATATTTGTTGCTGTTGCTCCAAGATATTTATTTATTTATTTATTTATTTATTTATTTATTTATTTATTTATTTATTTATTTATTTATTTATCCAGGTATTCATTATTTATTTATTTTGTTATTTATTTGTTTGTTTATTTATTCACTTATTTATCTATTTATATATATTTATGTATTTATATAGTTGTTCATTTATTCATTAATTTATTCCTTTATTTATTCGTTTATCTACTTAATTATATATATTTATTTAATTATTAATTTATTTACCCATATTCATTTCCTTATACATTTATCTATTTTTTATTTTCTTAGTTTTTATTTTAATTAATACCGTAGTAATTGTGATTTGTCAAGTACAACTAATTACTGTACTGAAATTCTGTGTAAGAAGTGTGGCAGTCTTTCACGAAATGGTGTACGGAGTTTTAGACCCTCATATTGGATATATGCAGGATCCGGAATTTATTTCGTTCCGACTAATTTCAGTATGCTGTTCAAAATTAAATAGGCCTACGCCCTCTGTTCCAAAATATGGTATAGAAAGATGTAATTAATTCTGTTCCAAAATATAATATTTTGTTAAAGTTCTCAGTAACATAATGTGACTTTAATATAGCTTCTATATACTTATTTATTTGTTAAATTAGCATACGAAAATCATAAAAATCTGTGTGATGTCAAATCAATAAAATAAAAAACAAACATTGTTTTGATTGAGGCCAATTAACATAAAACTGTAATAAATTACAATCCGTTTTTGTACGATTGTTGAGCCTTAGTCGTTCTATTCAAAATTGACTGGGTTGGTGTTACATTTTCTGCAACGGGAACATCAAGCAAGTCCTTATTTGATTTTCGTTCATAATTAACCTTTTAAATATTATATTTTGATGCACTACAGAAGATTTGAAACATTTACAACTGCACTGTGTGATAGTTACTTCACTAGTGAACAGAATATCACACCGCGAAACATTTCCTGCGTACATGCGCAATAATCAAACCTGTTTTATTTGTTACTATATCATATTTTGGAACGGAAAGAGTATTAAGTTCGGAATATCAAAAATAACACAGGATATAGTTTGAATAGTGAAATTTATTGGCATGTTCTTATTTATTAATGATTACATTTCAAGTGGTCCCCTCGATATCTTGTGGTTTGTTGCATTCTTCCCGAAAATTGTTATTGACACGTTGCAACAAACCTGGGATTACGTTGATTTCTTGGACTTCTGCCTGTATCCTATGCTTCACATCCTGGGTATACAATGTGATCTGCTTTGAAACATCCTTTCTTTGAAGTATTGCCATAGAAAAAATCAACAGCTGTAAGGTCTGGGGATCGAGCCGGCCATTTTAGCCGAGAAATTAAGTGTCGAGAAAAAAGATTTCTCAAGATTTGTAATGTATATCTGGCAGTATCGGTCGTAGAAATCTCTTTTTGAAACCAAATGCCATCCTTCTTTGCTGAATAATGTCTGTAACATTCGCCGATACCTTTCGTCATTTTTTGTAATAACTCTGTCATTTTTATCTTCAAAATGTAGGAGCTAGTGTTGATCCTATCAGAAACAGTACAGCTTGATTCAGGGATTTTGGGCCCTGCAAAAAATAAGTAGATAGACTAAGAGCGAGTTACTCATCTCTACTGGCGGGCTGGGTCACTCAGGTCAGGACGCGAAGTCATAACACCAAACACTTCCTTCTTATCATGTCGCTGTACACTCCGCCTTAAAACATAATATTCTTCCATCTATCCCGTTACTAACCACTACGTCTGTTGACTAAACAATGTTATGATGACATATTTTCTTGACATGAGTGTCCCTCAGTTACTGTACTCCAACCACGAGAAAGTCTCCAGGGAATGAGACGAAGCGGGGTGATGCTGTGGATGAATGTTGATGTCATAAGATGTCATAAGATCACACACGTGGGTATTCGTATCTCTATTGGCTATCTCTCAAAGCACAAACCATAACACTGATATACACATTTTTATACTATCCTATTTACAAAATTAGATCACTGTTAATCTCCTGGGGCCGTATTCATAGATATTTTTAGCGCGGGTTTCCGGTGGATGATCAGCGTTTTTCGTATTCATAAACCAGTGTTAGCGATATATGTTTTGAATTCTGTACAAGTAACCAGTGGATAGCCGGGGCTAGCTTAGTACGCTCGTAGCGCGTGCTGCGAAATGTCTATGAATAGCACCCCTGGTCTTTTAATCCCTCCATACAGGAAATAACATATGCAGGAGAGCGCATGATTTTTAAACTGACGTTATAACTCTAATATTATCTATCTACTTCGCTCCAATAGAAGACGCAATAGTAAGCACATTCCTTTCACGGTTTATCTCCTGGTTGGAGAACAGTACAAGCATAGATATTATTTTCATTCTTCTTCCTTCTTTCTCTCCTATGCACATCATTTTTCATTAAATTTCTTTCTTATAATGCAACACGCAGCTCTCTCACTAGCCAAACAACCAAGGACAGGGACCAATAACGTTGAATCGAACTGTACATCCACAGTCACTTTTTCGTTCTGTATTTGCCGTTCATTCAGTGCCATAGGATTTGTCACTCCGAAATTGAAAATTTTGCTTGTTGACGAAGCCATTTAAGTAAGATTGCAACAAACAATAAGATATCGATGGGATTACTTGGAATATATCATTTCAAAAGATTATAACATGCCAATAAATTGCATTTTTCAAGTCATATCCTGTGTTATTGTCCCGCGCCGTGGCGTCGCGGTCTAAGGCATCCCGCCTAGGACTCGCGTTACGGAATGCGCGCTGGCTCGATTCCTCATGGGGGAAGAAATTTTCTCATGAAATTTCGGCCAGTGTATGGGACCGGTGCCTACCCAGCATCGTGATCCACTTGGGGAGCTACGATAGGTAGCGAAATCCGGTTGCGAATACCAGCTATAACGGCTGGGGGGATCATCGTGCTGACCACACGATACCTCCATTCTGCTTGGATGATCGTCCACCTCTGCTTCGGCATGTGGGCGTGAGGCCAGCAGCCGGCTGGTCGGTCTAGGCCCTTCACGGGCTGTAGCGCCACGGATTATTATTATTATTATTATTATTATTATTATTATTATTATTATTATTATTATTATTATCCTGTGTTATTTTATATAATCTAATATCTAAACTTTATAGTCACTAGGAACATCATACTGAAATTAGTCACAACCAACTGTACTTTAGTGCTTAGCAATTGACTAAGGCAGATCGCGAGATAACTCATGCGCAGAAGAGTTTGGATTCCTTGGTAAATTACTGCCACTGTGGTAGATTTGCTTAAGAAATGTGGAAGGCTTATCAGACTCGACGTAGCCTCCATCCTTTATCATTATCTTCACAGAAATACATTAAGCTGCTGTTACAACAAGTTGTTATTACGGACATTAGCCCTTAAAGCACGGTGCACAACCATATGGTAATAAAAGTTAGTTGGCCATTCTCCAGAAGCTGTAGTTGTTTGGTTGATTTACGACCTAACTTAAGTATAACATTATTACGTAAACCCAGCCTTAGGACGTGTTTCGATTCATCTGTCCTCCTTCAGCAATTTGACACAACTTCGCCGTATCTCAAGTCAAGAGCAGTAGTTTCCAGTCTTCACGGGTTGTGTCACGTTATCGACTTCAGTTTTAATTTCATTTTACACGAGTGTTAACGCAAGTTGCAAGGCATTAAAAATTTTTAACAGTCCGTTTTGAGACTTCTACACAATAATAAATTAAGTGACATAATTTCTCATTCTACGTTTTACTAGTGCCGCAATAAGTCACACGAATCTGTGGCTCAGAGCTAGCGCGCTCCTTTTCTATCTTGCATGACTCCCTTTCGATCCCCGACTAAATCGTGATTAAATTTGTACTTCCCTACTTATGGCTTTTAAGGAACCCGGATGTTCACTGCCGCCCTTACATAAGCCCACCGTCGGTTCCTATCCTGTACAAGATTAATCCAGTCTCTATCATCATATCTCTCCTCTATCGAATCCATTTTTAAATTTGTTTATTTATTTATTTACTTATTTATTTATTTATTTGTTATTTATTTATTTATTCATTTATTCGTTTATTTATTTATTTATTTATTTATTTATTTATTTATTTATTTATTTATTTATTTATTTATTTATTTATTTATTTATTTATTTATTTATTTATTTATTTATTTCCCTTCCATCTACGTCTCGGCCTCCCCAAAGGTTTTTCTCCCTCCTGCCTCCAAACTAATACTCTATGCATTTCTGGATTAGCCCATATCTGCTACATGCCCTGCCCATCTCAAATGAAGGGCACACGGGAAAAACGATCAAGGTCCATCAAAAATCGAAATTGAGTTAATAATGCTATCTTATAGTGGAAAGGAAGTAATATCATGTGGTCTAGCTAGTAATAAAAATCATTGTTCTTGACATTCCACTACGCCAATTTCTATTAAATACGCACATAACAAAGTATTAAGTGCTTAAACTTTAAAATTAGTTTTTCTCGAAACTTTCTCAAATGGACCTTGATCGTTATTCCCGTGTATCCTTCAAATGTCTGGAATTAGTGTTCTATTTATGTCAGGTGAAACATACAATGCGTGCAGTTCTGAGTTGTGTAACTTTCTCCATTTTTCTGTAACTTCATCCCTCTTAGCTCCAAATATTTCCTAAGAACCTTATTCTCAAACACTCTTAATCTCTGTTCCTCTCTCAAAGTGAGAGTCAAAGTTTCACAACCATACAGAGCAACCGGTAATATAACTGTTTTATAAATTCTAACTTTCAGATTTTTTGGGTGCAGACTAGGTGACAAAAGTTTCTCAACCTAATAATAACAGGCATTTTCCATATTTATTCTGCTTTTAATTTCCTCCTGAGTGTCATTTATATTTGTTACTGTTCCTCCAAGATATTATATAGTTATAAATTTACATTAAAATAAATTATATGATTGAATAACATTTTTCTTTTTGTGTTACTATATGTTTGTTTCTGAAGCGATGTAAGCGAAAAGAACACGGGCGCGGGTATATTTTCTATCCTTTTCGTTTCCCCTTTATGCTGGACGTGGATCGACCCCGGCTGCCTGTAACGAAGACCAACGTGATAGAGATTAAGCTACAGACGCGACTAGCAGGAATGTTAAGATGAACGCTACAAATAAGTGGTAAACTGAGGGGGGAAACGGGGCTGTGCGCCTAAACTGCGATTACAGTCCACGTCTTGTCTGTGTACGAATGTGATTAATTTATGCACATATAAATACCGAATTTTTCTGTAGGATAGTTAACTAATAACACAGAAAATTATTTCTGCAATATGAAAATTAGTATCAGAAAGTAAGCACTCCTGTGCTTGTAGTTTAACAACTTGAACATAAAGCTTCAGAAATTGTGGGAACTTTATAGACATCGTTATGTGTTGAGTGAAGATAATTTACTGCGTATAATTGAGTACTTTGCGAGGAGTTCGCATTTAGAGTGCAGATTTAGTATAACTGGAATTGGATTGGAAAGACAAGAATATGTAGGCAGCATCGTAAAAATACACTTACCCGCATATGGGGAGAATATTTTATTATCTCTGTTCCCGTCGCCGTGGAAACCTTCTCTGCGAAGACGACCTGAATTCATTTAATACTTCGTAGGGACACTTAACTACGTCTATTAGCACAACAAAGATTCTGAGTTTGTTACTATGCAAAACTTCATTTCCCGTGTTAGTAAAACATCTTTCAGTACCGGATAACATAAACTTCCCCTCTAGTATGCTAATGCAATGGAAAACAGGAGCAGAAATAATTTATTCAGTATTAAAGAATGGATACTTATACAGTACTTTGTACAAAACTATTGAAAACCAAAGGCAGCTTTTCTGAGTGATACGCCATTTATATGGGAATGAAATAATCATAGCGGAAAAAGAATTCTTAACTGCCGTTTTGTCTACCATATCTCTTACTTCAGTCACATTCTACTAGGCCTATATACAGTCACGAGGCTTGGGATGATTTTTTGCATATCTCGCGATAGTTGCTAGCCGGTTGGAGCGCTATGAGTTCTAGGAACAATAGACTGTGTCACTGCCATCGTGATCTAATACAGGCCGTAAGGCAGACCATGTGACTCGCTTAACCCGATCACGAAGGGCGGCGTTTCAACCATATAAATTAATTGGAATGCATAAAGAGTAACATATATTTCTCTAATATGTAGTGTAATGGTTGTAATAAAATTTAAAACAATGATTAGGAGACACTTCAGATATAATTCCTTGCAAGTTAAGGTGTAATATTATTTTTGATATGAAAATTACGTTGTTCGTATGTGTAATGCCTGCCTTTATTTCGATTAAATATTGCCAAATTCTTGTACATTCATTTATGCACGATTCAATAATTTTCAGTTGCACCGCACGGATATTTAGATATGTTGAAATTATAGGTTATGTTTACTGTACCAGTTGCCCCTTTCTGTCTAATTTTAGTGATCTCCAATGCATTACCACTCACATGAAAATTATAGGTTATGTTCACTATATTTAACTTATATTCCTAAATTCGCAATTATGCATTATAATTAAGCATAATATCATGTATGATACCCCGGACATTCATTTCCTCTGTATTTTAATTCTACAATTGTGTACTGAATTATTGTATTTATCTACTACCTAAGAGACGAAGTAACACAATCGTAAGTACACTAAATTCATAGGAGTGTTTTGGTCAATTTTCTGTCTACAATTAAGGAAGGTAGATGTGCTAAATTAAAATCACAATATAAATTCGTTTTTATTGAACCTCAAAATAGCTTCCATTCTAAACTTGAAATGTTGACGCGAACAGATTATGTTAACATGCAAAATTCTCTTCACATTAAAATAACACAGTTTTGTAATTATTTCTGCAACATATTATGCAACAAGAAGTAAACGGAACTTATGGACAAATTACACAAAATAAAGCTTAGCAATGATAAGCAGTAAAGTTATAATATAATATTTTACTGAGCTCCATACACTGAAATAGAAAACCCGAACAAACATTACGGCCTGGTCTAGATCGAAAAAGCATTGACTGTGCCGTATTTCGCATTTTTGTGAAAAGCTATGTGAATTGTGAAATGTTCGTTATCGATTGTAATAACTGTAAATGGCTAAAATACAATAATTTGAATATTAATAAGGGACAAGGAGACGTTTGTAGCACTATAAATTGCAAGAAAAATAGGTTAGAGTTATCCTTCTTCCGAAAGATCCAGGAAGGTGAGTTTATAGAATATAATATATATTTTATGAAAATAATATATAAACCTTATGTAATTCATATTTCAATAGTGGAAGGAAGGTTTTAATTTTTTCAAAAGAACACGATATCGAAAATACAATACATTTATTGTCTGCTAGGGAAAGAGTCTGTGATGAGGCGATAGTAGCGATCCTGGCAGTGAGCAACTATCTATGGATGCATATTTCAACTGTCTATGTTTGCATATTTAGTAAGTATTAAGCTTCGTGACTGTTCTTTAGTGATGCCCCACTTCGATTATTGCGATTCTCTATTCACAAATCTAAATACTGATCTTGCCGTCGACCTGGTTGGCGAGTTGGTATAGCGCTGGCCTTCTATGCCCAAAGTTGCGGGTTCGATCCCGGGCCAGATCGATGGCATTTAATTGATCTTGCCCATAGACTACAGCGTGTTCACAATATCTGCGTTCGTTTCGTTTGTAACATTAGAAAATTCGATCATGTAACACCGTCACTAGAATTGTTGTCTTGGAGTCCACTTAAAGAAAGAAGATTCTTCAACTCTCTCTTATTACAATTTAAAATCATCCACACCTCCACACCCTCTTACCTAGCATTTCGTTTTGTATACCTTTCACGAACCCGGAACATGTACCTTCTCTCTATTCCTCTGCACAGAACATCCTTCTACTCATCATCTTTCAGCATATCTATTCCACGCCTCTGGAATTCTCTCCCTGACCATGTCAGAGACTGTCGGACAATATCAAAATTCAAATTTAAATTTAAAAATCACATTCTAGTTCATGGAATTGCTTGTTGAACACCTATCAGGTTGCACAACTTCGGCTTAACCCATGATATATAGTAAATATTGTAACTATGCTATTGTAAAATTGACAATTAATATGTAATGTATTTATTATTATTATTATTATTATTATTATTATTATTATTATTATTATTATTATTATTATTATTATCAGTAATCAGTTATCACTATCATCATTGCTATCTCTGTTTTCTTTCTTTTTTCTTGTATTAGCTCGATGAGAGCTCTATAGTATTCTTTTGACTCTGTTGACCCTCTATAGGGCTTTAATTTAATATGTATTATTTCCATCAGTGTTTGTATTTCTTTTTTTGTATTTATATGTGCTATCTGGTAGGATGGAAGAGAAGGCCTTACGGCCTTAATCCTGTCAGATTAAATAAATAAATAAATTAAATTACAGAATATAGCGGGTATTGAACCGAAGTTGAGAAGGCGATAATGGACCGATTTACAGCTGGATTTTATATTAGAGAAAATAGTGACGTATATAAAGAGTAACCTAAGGTCGACCAAATTAACCGAGAAGCTAGGATATGAGGCGCTCAGAATAATAAGCTGAGTGACCAGGGCTTCCAGTGATGGCTTGGATATTCTCTGGTACATACGAAAAGTTCGTACAGGACCAGGTGACTTCTTTTTCTTCTTCTTCTTCTTCTTCTTCTTCTTCTTCTTCTTCTTCTTCTTAACTGAGCGGGTTTCTTGAAATTACGAACGAGACACGTTCATGGCATCTTAACTATTGATGACGCTGAAATTTTCTATGTGGTGCCGTTAGACTTTCGCCGTTCTTATTAAATGCTTTCACGGCAACAGTACTTTGCGCCCCATTCCACTATTCTATGAATCTTAATGGCAAAAGGTTCTAAATGAGTTCACATCTATTTCACAAGTATTCCACGTTCCCAGGGTTTGAATATTGTTTACAAAATTTCTCGTTTCTCTGCTACACCCTGTATTTGAGTATATAAAATAACTTTTTTTTTTAGTACTTGAAGAATAATATGAACAACATAAATAACAAGGTTATACTTCGGAGAGTTCGAGAGGTGGGCCTATGTGAAGCAAATTTCATGCAAAAATTTTGAAATTTGTAAGAGTAGTGATTTTTCAAGATACAATTTAAGTTTACAAATATTTTAATAATCTGTACAATTTTTAACCAAAATAGATTAAATGTTGTACGTATATACACACAATGTTCTGCCCAATGCCAGATTTTCCACTAAAAATCCAGCATTCTCAAATATTTCCTATTTTCTGCCTTTCTCTTAGTCTCCGCATATGATCCATAGAATGTCGTCTATCATCTCATATCTTCTTCTGCTCCGAACTCTTCTTCCGTTCACCATTCCTTCCAGTGCATCCTTCAGGAGGCAGTTTCTTCTCAGCCCGTGATCCAACCAAATTTCTTTTTCTCTTCTTGATCAGTTTCAGCAACATTCTTTCTTCAACCACTCTTTCCAACACAGTTTCATTTTTTATTCTGTCTGTCCATTTCACACACTCCATTCTTCTCCATATCCGCATTTCAAATGCTTTTAGTCTCTTCTCTTCCCTTTGTTGTAATGTCAATTTTTATGCTCCATGCAATGCCACACTCCACACAAAGCACTTCACTAGTCTCTTCCTTAGTTCTTTTTCCAAAGATCCGTAGAAAATGCTCCTTTTTCTATTACGTAAAAGCTTTCTTCGTACAGAGGCCTTATGTATGTACGAAATTTCAAAGATCTATTTCAAACGGTTAATAAAATTGAAAATTTCACCTGAGTGTAGATCCCTGAAAAGGTGATTATATTGAATAATTAAACATTTATTTTTAAAGATAAGCCATTTTCTGCTCCATGTTCTCTTCGTATAGTCGTGTAGCAGCCAGTTCACCTAGCATAAGCTCCTGTCCTCCAATAATGAACCAAACATTCTTTCACTGCCTTCGACGATCTACTTTTTCCTTCCGTTTGGATATACGAACTCGAAAGATTGCACGATACATTTGGTGAAAGTCTGTCGGTTCTAGAAGAAGCAATAGCTACGAGCCTAGACATTTCTGAAATTACATTCAGTAGCCCTGCAGGTGTCGCAGACCATCAGAGTGCGCGCCTTTATTAAACTGGAGAGCGCCGGCCGCAGGATCTCGCCCCGCCGCGCTGGTCCAAGAGCTGCCCCATTCCAGCCATTCCAACGGGAGACCTGCACGAGAGCACACAAAGACATCGTCACAACACCACAAGATTCCTGAACCAAATTATGCGCCAAGTTTAATTATGCACGTGTCCGAGGGTTTCCAGCTGTAGTTCGTGTAATTACCTAATTGTTACTAAACTCCTCACAAGTTGAAAGTGAAAATGTCAAATTCTAGTGTTAATAAATAGCGTCACGAAGATGACACAAACTTTCTCAAAACATATTTTCTACGATCTAAAACAACTTATTTGTTTTTCGTGAGATGAACACCGCGAGATGAAACGGCAGGAGGAATTACGTTAGTGATATGAATGCTTACATTATGTGACGTAATATCAATACTACTGCGTGTTCAATTCAAAGTGTGTCATGACTCGCTGTATGCCGTCATGTGGCTAGTCTTTGAGCCTAGAGAATTAAATCTTCCTACAGTTCCTACACTTCCTATTACCTATGTGCCAGAGAAGTTGCCTAGCAAGTACGGCGTTCATTCTGAAGAGTACGTACCGATACGTACGGTAACGCCTATAGTGGCAGGAATGTGAACTGTTCAGAAACACGTACTGAGGTGAGTTTATTTCTTACTGTCGGGATATGGGGAGAGGGTTAAGACGATTACTTACGTATTTGTTGACATTAACTTCGACGATCAACATGGACACGCAGCATTTGATTTGTATTGTGGAATGTTTCCGTACGCAACCGATGATAACAAATACCTGGGTACGACTTTCCCGTGCAAAACACAGTTCGAAAGAGGTTATGGTAGCACACAGACTTTACAGACCGCCATCTGTTGCTACGACGTTCAAGTTATACCATGCACGTTCTCAAATACAGATTGAACGCGTTGATTAATAGGCAACTTCTCTGACATAAAAGCTGAAACGCGCTTCAAATCGCTGACTCACAACAGTGACTTCATGACACACTTTGAAATGAACACCCAGTATTCATTAACACAGTGTTTCCCAAATTTGTTAATGCGCGACCCATTTTTGGGCAAGACTTTCTTTTGCGACATCTCCCTCATTAAACCCCATTCGAAAAATATATATCCGTGTAAAATCGAAAATAACGACAATTTTACTCAAAATCAGTGGATACCACCCAAAGAACGACCAAATTGAATTATATGATGTAACAATCACACGAAATATTAAGTAAACATCATTTCTAGTACTTCAAGTTATCACCACCGTCGCGCTGCTGTAATAACTCTATACAAAATGGTAAATTCCATCAAAGGAAGAGCGTTGCAAACTAGTATTTTCAACAAAATTTGTGAAGATAAGGGTTTTTTATTACACGGAAGTAAGATGGTTTTCGTGAGGTCATGTGTTGAAAAATGTTTTATAGTTAAGAGCAGAACGTCTAACATACAGGTACGTACAAGACGAGAAATCGGAATATGCAAACCTATTTTCCAGTTCTCCTTGGCTTCTTAGATTGACCTTCCTTGCTGATATTTTCGAACACTTAAACGCTTTGAATATTAGTTTGCAATTTTGATGGTAGTACCAACGCAGGTTCTTAGGTTGGTTTTATAGGTTGTAATTGGATATATTTATGGAAGGAATAGTAGGGGACTATCAGTGCGGATTCAGACCGGGAAGATCGACGGTGGACCAGCTATTCATAATGAGACAAGAGACAGAAAAATGCTGGAAACAGAACATCGATTTACACTGCCTATTTTTAGATTTTGAATCTGCATATGATAATCTAATAATTAAAACAATATGGGGACACATGCATCAACTCGGTTTTCCAAAGAAACTGATAAATGTATGCAGAAATGTGTCATTTGAACCAAAGGCATCAGTGAAATTAGGAAAGGTCACAACTGAAAATTTTAAATTGGAGAAAGGAACCAAGCAAGGAGATGGGCTGGCCCCTCTCTTGTTTAATATAGCCCTACACATTGCAATAATAAAATCAGAAGTGCAAATTAATGGAACCATTTTTAATAAGACACAACAGATTTTAGGCTATGCGGATGATGTGGTCATCACCGGAAGAAGGATTCAAGACGTTGAAGACGCCTTGATAGCGTTGGATTACAAAACTCAGAAGCTGGGATTTAAAATAAATACAAATAAATCTAAATTTATGTCAGTGACCAAAAGACAAAATGATCAAGTGAATGAAGTTAAAATGGGAACATACAAGTTTGAAAAGTTGAAAGAATTTACATATCTCGGATCAATTTTGACAGTAAATAATGACCTAAGGAACGAGGTACAAAGAAGAATAAATCTGGCTAACAGGGCATATTATTCACTTTTACCAATTGTTAAAAATAAAATAATATCTAGAGAAATCAAAATCAAGATTTATAAAACCCTAATAAGACCCATTATAATATATGGTACAGAAACATGAGTCCTAAATAAAAATACATGCAAACAACTAGCAATATTTGAGAGGAAAATCTTAAGAAGGATTTTCGGAGCACTTGAAACAGTGGATGGATGGAGAGCCAGATATAATAATGAGATATATGAACTGTATAAGGAATCGGATTTGGAGACGCACATAAGATGTCAAAGATTGAGATGGTTGGGACACGTCATAAGGATGGAAACAACAAGGAAAGTGAAGATTGTCTTCAATAACTACTCAGATGGAACCAGATTAAGAGGAAGACCGAGAACAAGATGGTGGAACTGTGTATGTGAATAGATTAGGAATAAGGAATTGGAGGGAGTTGGCGATGGATAGAGAAGGATGGAAGGAAGCCATAGCGGAGGTTAAGGCCCACTTGGGCTGTAATATCAGCGAATAGGGATTGTAAAGAATGGACACTTCGTGTCCGGTACCTTTGATGTAGCCGGACTGATTTCAATGACCTTCAAGCCAGCTAAAGCGTGAGATTCTGCTTTCTCCCTAGAGTTGGCGCTGACATCACACCAGCTAGCAGTCGACACAGCGGAAATATAACACATACGATTAATACATCTAGGCACATTATGTACTCAAATAAAATAAACTGGATCCATAAAATAATAAATCCGTTATTAACTGTAATGTCTAGACTCTAGAGTTCCTTTATAATGAGATTTGAGACGTTGATCTCAACAACAATTAAAATATGTAACGTAATGATTTGATAGCGCTGAAAATGGAAAAACAAAACTCTTACGAGAAGTAAAACCATATACCTATATTATATTTTATACAGATATTACACGAATTCGATACTTAATTTTATAATGTGTTATATTATTTTATAATATAATTTATTATATCTGAAATGTAAAATATTATGACTACAACTAGTTTGTTACTGAGAAATAAGGAAAAGCTGTTAACTTGAATTTATTTGCAGCAAAGCGTTACTGGATTATGCAATAAGGTAGGCGATGTTTGGATCCTGTTTCTCAACTCTATACTCAATTATTATCTTAGCGTATGCTCGATTATACTAACCTCTAGGGCTTGAAAGTGGAACTAAACGCTGGCGCACAGAGAAACAAAACACAGGAAAATTCGCTCAGTGTCCATTCTTTATAATCCATATTCGCTGGTTATACCAAATAATAAGAAGAAGAATTGGATGTAGTTATGCAGAAGGAATACAACCCGCAGAAAGTAGGAACTGAGATTTAAGTCAAAGTTTTTATTGTCTTTCAAAATTCATTTACCAAAATTTTTTTCTGCAGCTGTATCAGAAAATGGGTTGTGTCATTTTTTTATTATGTGTAATGATCCTTCCCCTACTTCTCGGTAACATTACCTAAAAGTCATGATTTTGTGGGTTGGTTCTCTTTTACATAACTGCATCAAATTAACCTTTCCAAAAATGTGAATTGATATACAGTAACTTTAATGTCCCTCTTATATCCACTACGTAATTTGATTTTAATTATGTCGGGCCGACAATATCTGTTTAAAATGTATACAATTTATGTTAGCGCCCTTAGGGATTATTGTAACTTAACTTACTGCGATTGGTTTTATAATTCTCATGCGAATTTCTATAATGTTGAATATTACCATTTATTGTTAAGTTAAACTACGTGTTTATATAGAGAGTTGTATCAGGAAATTTGTTTAAATTTAATTGTTATCCACAATGAATTTTTCATTAAGCAACTCTCGGTGATTTTATAGATCGTTAGTATGCGCATTGTGTGCGGTACACATCTTGCTTCGGGGCCTTGTATTATCTAGAATTACACGAGTTTTAATTAATAAATATTAATCTGATTTTGTCATATATCATGTTGATCTAATTGCACCTCTGGATGGCCCTAGTGAAAGCTTCCTGCTTTCTCCCCTTAATAAAATGGTCACCGCAAAAAGTCGATAATTCCATTCTTTATATTACAATCAACAGAGAGGCTAACGGTTGAAGTGAAAAGAGGCAGTGTGGGCTCCTGAGGCTTATCATCTACTCGTCTGCGGGTGACTCATCTATCAGCATCGGATTCATGAGAGCTACTCACGCCACCTATCAGACTTAGATAATAATCGTATAGGCGAACAACGGACTAATTTAAAGTCCAGCCTCAAAAAGACGAGCCAAGCCAATACATTCTCGTCTGCAAACGACAGTCGTAAAGTGGTTCCATTACAGTACACGTATATTTGTGAGCAGAAAACGTCTAGGAATTTGTTTTCAGTGGAAGGTTATGTGACGTCTGTTAACAGAGTGACCACGTTATTGTATTCAAGTGACATGCTAGTGCAGTGGAGTGGTAACCTTCCTTATACATTACCAGAGCTTTATGTCAAGAAACGGACAGGGTTCTACTTCGAAACAGCCATGCTTAGGTTAGCAGACAGTTCCAATTGTGTTCTGTCTGCGACAGAATAATTTGGTTGTTTCTATTCTCTTGTGGGACTCTATGTCTTGTCCAACTCTGGTCTATTTCTATTTGCGTAAAAATTAACCAAGTTTATGCAAGAGGTTTAAAGCATTTTGACAGTTACAACATTGATTGGTCCTGAAACAGTTGGATATGTATTTTTGTTATAAGATAAATCAGGTTATTCCACAGGTATTAGAAATCACACTTATTTACGAGAAAATGAATGAATACAAGCAAATTTTGCTACGAGAATGAATGAAATGAATGACAATAGGCCTACAGATACGTCACAAAATTTTGGACTTGAGAAGAAAGATTACGAAGCCGTCTGAAATGTAGATCGTCAATTTCCCATCGGGAAGTGAGATCGCAAAACGCCATTTTAAAACGAACAAGCGTCTGTTTTCACTCCACAGATTTCTGTTATGCTATACAGAGAGATTCAGGAGGAGAGGGTCATATATTCAGAGATGATAGTCTGGGCGATTCTAAAGGAAAAATTGTATTTATAAACATGTATCTTATTCTGAAAGTTTCCGAGAAACAGCTATTTGAAAATAACAGGCACGAGTCTCCTTTTCTTCCTCCGCATAATTGCTGACATTGAAGCAGACACAACCAAAACGACATTAGGTTGTACCATTACCTTTGTCATATTGGCCCATTGCATGTACGGATGTATTACCAGAATACTTGGAGGATATTCCTTAGGCAACATGGGCTGGTATGCAGTTTCAACAAGGTGGGGCCTCTGCACATTCCAACCGGTCAGTGATCTAGTACTTCAATTAAACTTATCCTGGGCTTTGAATCGGTAGCGGTGGTAAAATATATTGCCCATCGAAGTCACCCGACCTTAAAGCATTACATTATTGCTTGTGGGGTTGGTTAAAGAGTGCAACATACAAGCCCAAAGTAGCAACAAAGGGGCATTTGTTCGACCGCGTTTTAAATGCTTATGATGCCATTAAGGAATGTCCGATCCAGCTCAGTTAACAACGTGGCATATGTCTACACGAGCTGTAAATTACATTGAGGTTGACGGTGGAATTTTTTAACACGTTATGTAAAGAGAAATGGACAGTTAAACACAACATAAAGGTAAAAATCTCTTAATTTACTTTCACCTGCATTGATCCCGTTCCTCATATTTTCCATTTTCCCCCCCCCCAAAACCGTTCCGGATTGTACATACAGTATGTTTATATAATGTTCTTGCGTTATAACCACCCATTCTGTCAAACCTCAAAGTATACTCCTTTCCTCCTAAACCACTCTGTATATTTCATTATGATATTACTACCCCGCGTTTGTTTACCCAAATCACTTTCCGCTAGATCTCCCAGTATATGTGGTAATTTACAAAATAGGAAAATGTGAAAGTAATTCTTCACTGCTTCAGGCACAGAATACCTAAAATTTCAATAGATTGCAGACGGAAAATCAGAGATGAAAATTACAGATTACATTTAAAAACTACTGGACTAGATACTGTTACAAGCCAATGAGAGATCCGTGGCTAGACTGTGGAGCCGTGGCCTTCAACGGGGAAACACAATCGCAGAAGTTATTGCTACTGTTCGACCTGAAAATATTATTTCCGAATTTTCTGTCAAAAAGAATGGGCACTCGAATTAGACGTGCAGTATATGTTATACAGCATGGTATAAAAATACATCATTAGTAGCTAATTTCAACAATAAATCAAACTGTTCCAAATATCGAATGTTTTCTTAGAGGTTGTTAGGAAGTAACAGTGCTCTTAACTTTAGCCAATAGCAGCATTCGCCTCCATTTGCAGCTGAAACAAAATGTCGTCTTCTCCCTGCACGCCATCACCACATCAAGGATCAACTACTAGACCGCTCCCTACAGTATCTTCGCGGTTAAGACGTTGTGCTGCAAGCCGGAAATTTGCAGGTTCGAGTCTCGATGAAATTATGGATTTTATTAATTGTTTTGATCCTTTCGGCCGCATTATAGTACACTCTGATCCCACCCAGACTCCAACAGAAGTGAGTATCTGGCGGTATTTTCTTGAGGGTAGAAATGTCTCTAAAAGAGGAAACCTTAACCTCACGCTAATCAGCTGAGTCTGCATTTCTTGTAATAACAACTTTATTTTGTTTTACTGGATTAGAGCGAAAAATGTCTACGAAAGTGTAATTCGTGACGCTGATGATCATAATAGTGATAATAGTATAGTATTCTGTTTAATAACATTTTAAACTGTAGAAGTTATTCAGCGCTAAATGCAACTTGGACGGGAACTTGCCGACTAATTTTTATGGAGGCCTGTACCATGGAGAGACCTCTTTTACATGCCATAAATCTATGACATGAGATCCACAACTTTACTCTCTGATGAAGGAAATAATGCTAAGGATTTCATTGAATTTTAAAATCCATCGTTCCCGGGCGGGTTTGATGAGGAGAAGGTCGAATCCAACGATCGGCATGACAAACGCTGGCATATCGAGAACGACATGATGATGATGATGATGATGATGATGATGATGATGATGATGATGATGATGATGATGATGATGATGATAGGAGGAGGAGGACGACGACAGAAATTTATAAACTACAAATTTGTATTTCAGGAATAAAAATGTAACACTATAGTGAAGAAATTGGTTGTCATTTCAGGTGAATCTCCATGGAAGCATTCTGGACAAGACATCCTCATGTGAGTCGCAAAGCCAAGATGTTGAGATCCTGCTCAGGAAGTCGAAGACACTCATTGACAGGTGAGTCGCTGTCATCAGCTTCCTGTTATCTTAACAGTTGTATTGTCACTACTGAAGTTATATTTATGGTAGACTAGAAAGAGCCCGGATTTTTTTAGATTTTTATCGGAATTCTCCCGTTTTTCCCTATCATTATAAAGTAACACTCAATACATCCCAATAAGTTATTTATTATCGTTTTTTCGATAGTATTCACTAAGAATGGTGCGGCGTGATGTAGTATTACGACTGGCGTACAGATGGCATTAGTCTGAAGAGATGCACTGGAAAGACACTCTATAACATTGGTTCCGAAATTGGGAGTCTCGTGTAAATAGATGGGGAAGATCTCGAGATGATTTACAAAATAGAATAAAAACGCCTTCTTGACACACACTTACTGTTTGTTCAGAAACATAAACAACATTCAGCATAAGAAAAAAGTTTCATTAATTACTACACTAAAGTATAAAAGTAGGCTAATTTTATTATTGCGACTAATGTGCTGTCTTTCAGAAAGTATCTCTCAAATCTGAACTCTGTATTCGATACACACATAGTGATATTACTTTCAAGTTTAATTATATTTCTCGTCTTTGTTTTCATGGCATTCATAGATAAGAAGCTTATTTTGCATAAATATCAGATTGCAAATGTTATAAAGTATTCAAGAGCTTTTTTGCAAGCTTCAGGTATTCGTGTATTCTTTTGATTCAGAACTGGTCTATATTCTGCGAAAAAGCCTGCTTTCAACATCCTATCAGTAGGTAGGTACGTACACATTTAATTTAATTTTTCCTTTTCCATTTTACGAGTTCTTTAATGTAGTGGAATGCATCACATCCCGTTTTGTCAAGTGATGTAGACCAAAAATCAAGTTTCTTTATAAATCCTTTGATTTATCCCTGTCTGTTATTATGTTAACATCTTAGCGTGACAAACTTTTACTATGCGAAGTGTTTAAGTAGCAAACTAGGCTACTAAAAATGAACTTCATGTAACATTTCACGTCATTGTTGTACTATATTTTTCTGTTTTGGTTGTTCTTTGAGGGGATTCCACTAATTTTGAGTAAAATTATAGTTGTTTTAGATTTTACAGAGATTTGTATTTTTCGAATGAGTTTAATTGAAGGGTTCAGAACCATATTGGACCAAACATCATTTACTAAAACCGTAGAAAACTAGGGTTAAAATGAAGTTATCACCATAATTCAATGGAAACATACAGCAAGTAATATAAAGTATACACATTCAAACTAAATTATATGTCAGTCTTCATTAAACTATGGTATTCACTTAACTTTAACCCTTGCTTTCTTCGTTTTTAATAAATGGCGCTTGGCCATCTATGAATCTGAACCCTTCAATTACCTTACCAGTTCAGTAGAGGGAGTAGTCGCATACAGGGGTGAGAAGAATTCCGTCAAAATTATAACCAACAACGGTGTTCTTCCAGCAACGCTCTTACAGCGTTCACTTGCCGATTGCGGTCTGCCACCTCCACGTTTTTTATGAACATCTTCCTTCCCGCTACGAAATGCATGCGCTCACCTAGCCACGGTACGATATGGTGAAGACTCTCTACCACAAGCTTCCAGTAATGCTGTATGGCATTGTCAAGCATTCTTGGCTCTTGCGATCTGAATTTTAATGAAGTATCTTTGTTCGTATATGATAAACATTTTAGAGCACTACAGACAACAGTCCACAAATTAAACTCACTACACATACCTACCTTGCCTCCCGTTTCAGTTACCTGTCATCATATCATAACCTCTTCACACGCACGCAAAATAGCCTCATACTAGCCATACCAACACATAAGACATCATCGTATTCATCTTCATACACAATCTCGCTTTCGTGCTTGTGGAATACCCTACCCAGTGACATCAGAGACTGTCGGAATTTAGTAGCGTTCAAAAGCAAACTTATTAAGCATTTTCTTAAGCGTAGAGTAGGTTTAATTTTTACTTAGTTAATAAAAAAAAACTTTCCCTCTTCTTAATTTTTACAATGAACTGTCTAGCTTTTATTAGTCTGTTAATCTTTTAGTACTTTGATTTTATTGTATTTGTAAATTCAATATTAATTGTAATTATAATTGTAATTGTAGTCTTAATATTGTAGTTGTAATCCCCTGGTAGAGGGGAAGAGACGGCCTGATGGCCTTATCTCTACCAGGTTAAATAAAAAAAATACACATATCTTAAAAATTAGATTATTGTCTTCAAACTCACAGATAACACATATCAGATGCTCTTCTTTCTCATTGTCAGCAGCTTGCATCATATACCGCTGATAGCGCCACATACAAATATTGTCACTAATTATTGAATGACCCGTGATTTAAATAGCTAAGTAGTAGTGTTATATATAATTATATCCGTAAAATGGTCTAAACAAATACCACTACTTTTGCTCATTTACTATCTATAAATTAATTTGCAACTCCACTACAAGTGAATTTATCGCAGAATGAACAGTACTCGTGGTATAACCTATGATAATTTTAGATTTTGGACGTAATTTTAACTGAAATATATCGTTTAGAACAGGCATGTCAAACTCAGTTGAAGGGGAATATATCGTTTTAAAACAAGTACAATACAAACCAACGATTTGCTTTACACCTATTTTGTTTTAAAAGCATGTTGATCGTCGAACTTCCTAGCGGTTGTCTGATGTATCCCTGTCATTGTAATGTCATACACCGCTAAATTTAAACAGATTATAACTTAGCTCACTAGTTTATCGTTAATCAAGAGTTGAAATGGAACAGTCGAAAGTTTTTATACTGTTAAATTATGAGGAGCAACTAATGAAAACGTAAATTGTCTATCTCCTTCAAAATTCAGTTTGGAATGGTTTCCGACAGATGACAATATTCTCTATAAGTCTGTGCAATCAGAATTCTCCAAGTGGCAACCTATCCCATCAATTTTTACACGTATATGTGAGGAGCAACTAATCAAAACGTAAATTTGGAAATGAGAGTATATATTTCTATCAACAGTAATCTCACTAGAGTTTTGATTTATCTGGAGAAAATAAAAACTCGAATGGGATTTAATTGACTATTACACGATTAGAAGAAAGTATATAAAGATTAGAAGTAACGAAGTACTCCAATACAATAAAATATTAATTGACTTACGAAGATACAACTGTCTTCAGATGTATTATTGTACCATCTCAACATTACAAATATTACGCTAGATGCATGCTAGATGGCAGTGGTGTATTATGATTATGTGATGCTATCAGGTGTGCCAACTGTGGAATCTTCATTGAACTCTGTGGACTGTTACTAGTCAAGAAGGCTTTGTTGATTCAGTTTCATTTTTATTAAAACATTTGCATTCCACTTCAATCATCCGGATCCCAGTAATCAACGTCACTTGACAGATGATTTTCAATAAATCGTAGTATTAAACGATCTCTGATACGTGACTATCCATAATATCATATAGCAGAAGCTATAACAAACATAACCTAAATAATATACACAAGTGTTAGAAAAGTTTTAATTAGGGATGATGAAATAAACAAGAAACGTTTTAATTAACGATGATGAAATAAAACGTAAACATGAATAATTTTAAAAGAAACAATTATTGAAATTACAATTTTCAAATTTGAATGTTTTGGTGGTTGGTGGTTCAGTTGATGTTATATGGGACGTGTGCGTAAAAGAAGTGAACTCGTTGATGTACATGGTGTATCCCTGAACTTATTCAGGATTTCTGAATGGTGCTCTTCATATATGACCAGTGATCTTTATTAATTCTTGTTCTTGAATGCCAATGCGAGTCATATTTGAAAGTGCTGTGCATCGACTGGAGTGGTTTGCAATTTTATGTTTTTTTACGTCCAGACCAGTGCAATTTGAAATCTGGCAAACAAGGGAACAAATGCTAGGGACGCGATAAAATTGTGCGATAAGCAGCCATGATTGGTTGAAAGACGTCCTTTCGTACCGTTTTATTGGTCGAAAGTAATGTGACGTAGTAAAATTGTAATAGTCACAGTAAAACTGTCCGAAAATGAGAACTCTGGAATTTAAATCCCAGTCATAGAAGTATTTAAATACTGTCATCAAAAGTTAAAATGTGACCGGCAGCACAGTTCATGCAGTGTTCAGACAGATAACGCAACATAAAATGAGCAGAAATTCTCGTTTCCTTGCTAGAATAATATTGCAACAATTGCATGAATTCGTTAAATGTCCACCAAACCGCATCAAAACATAAATTGTCCAAGTTAGTGTTATAAGTTCTATAATTTTGAATTTTTTTTAGATATGTGGTTGATTTACCTTCAGTCATAGATTTAAACAAGATTTTATTCATAGTTCTATTACAAATAGATTGGAAAATATGCATGTTTTTTCTGTCCTGAAAATTTCGTCTTGTGTGACATGTTACGTTTTGATTACTTACTTCTCAATCATGATGTTAAGGGGTTAGGTACAGCTTACAGCAGTAAACGTTTTGGAAATATTCAACATAATTTTCCTCCATTACTGTATCTTGTACAATAATGAAAATTGCTATGTGTAATACACTGTCTTTCTGCTATATGAAAAAAAAAATAAATTTTTATGATTAAAAAAATTATATATATATATATATATATATATATTTTTTTTTTTTCAAAATTAAAAATTTTGGCAGTTCACTGTGCAGTGATGAAGCTTTTCCATCACAACTCATAAACTTGTTAACTTTTTCATGTTCTCTCTCTTTTATTTTATTACTGAAACTCACGTTTATAATATCATGCTATTTCATCTACATTCCACAGTAAATAATATATTTTATGCTCGACCATGCCGAAATGTAGTAATTATACACCTGGTAGCAGTCCTTTAATGCAGGTCATTAAAGTTCAGGTTTTCGATTATTCTCGGATATCCAAACGAAAGACGAGGGAAACGTCACGGAGGCTGGAAATCCAATACTGTCGCAGAAGGTTATGTTCTGTTACTATAATAATTAGCGTTAATTGTAAATAATATTCAAATAAATTCAATTCATCTCGTTTTTCAATTCTAAATCAATTTCCAGGTTATATCAGAATTAGTTCATGTTATTCTCTAGATTACATCAAGGTCAATGACATTATTGTTCCTCGGAAAAAATCGATACTTTCGCGTCTGCGCACATCTCACAATTTACGAGCTATGCACAAGGTCACTTCCGATCTTCAATCAGATACGAATAAAATGTATACTTATGAATAATTTCAAGTTAGAAATATGGTCGAGCATAAAAAGTCGTATGAAACTTGCCTATAATGGTAATTAAGACGCTTGTATGAAAATTATGAAACTCGCTTGCGCTCGTTTCATAAACAAACATACTCGCGTCTTAATTACTAACATTATAGGCTCGTTGCATAATGCACTATTTTTTTTATTTTGTGTTAGAAGAAAATACAGATATTTGACCATTTTTTAAAAAGGAATTTATCTTTTATCAGACAATTTATCAAAGGCAGAGAAGTTATTTTGCACCATATTGTAGATATTACATGCATAAATACACACAAAATATGTAATTACAGAATGTTGAATAATTTTCTAGTTATGTGGGAAACGTTTCATCATTGCACAGTGAACTGAATTTTGAAAAAAGAAATGTAAATATATATTTTTTTAAATCATAAAAATATTTTTTTTTTTCATATAACAGAAGGACAGTGTTTTACACATACTAATTTTTATTATTATACAAGATACAGTAGTGGAGGAAAAAAATGTTGAATTTTTTCAAAATTTTACTGTTATAAGCTGTACCTAACCCCTTAAAAGTTTTTAGATGCTGAAGAGCCCTGCAACTACCACCGACTGAAACTCCATTGGTAGTTAATAAATATTCATTTATTCAGTATAAAAGAAATATATTCTTGTACTAAACTGTATCCTACTTTGCAAAAGTGTAACTTAAGAAAATTGAATTACCTAGAATTTCTACAGTTTATCGTAATCCTCAAATGTCATCTGTTTTTACTTCTTACCCTCTACAGGTCTGTGCCGCATGTAATATAATTTTAGTGTTCACCTTCCACAGTAAAGTTCAAAGTACAGAGTCGCGAATAAAACGACAGAGCAGAGGGACGGAATGAACTTCATACGTCGGCCGGCCGCTCTGGTGGCAGCGGATAAATTACTTTTTCCTCCGTCCTATGTATCTATCCGCTGCCAAGCAAATGAAATGCCTCGAGTTCCTCCGCCTCTCCTATACAAGATAGCCCGCCTGTGTACCACGTCGTCCCATTCTTTTATTCTCATAGCTTTTTTTTTTTTCTGCAATATGGAGAAGGATTTATGCATGCGGGAAGATCGGGCCTACCTGAAGACAAGCCAGTCCCCTGGTCCCCAGATCAATCACATCTCCAACTAGGGATCGGCGAGATGGACAGATAGAATGTCAGTTCAGATTGAAACGACACAAAAGGATCATTTGGGAATTTATCTTTCTCGTCATGTAAATGCTATTGTTGAAGAGATGAATTAGTAGCTTCTTGAGTAGAGCGGTGAACTGCCTGAAGGAAAATCATAATTTAAAGCCTATTACCTTCTTTTTTAGTAGATTATTTTATGACGCTCTATTAACATAATAATAATAATAATAATAATAATAATAATAATAATAATAATAATAGTAATTTATTTAACCAGGCAGAGTTAAGGCCATACGGCCTTCTTTAACACACAACTAGGAGTAAAACTGCGCTACAAAAAACACTACAAATTTACAAAGTACACTGGGATTTTTTAGCATCTGAATGGAATGAAAGTGATAATGCCGGTGAAATGAGTCGGGATCCAGCATCGACAGCTATCCAGCATTTGATCATATTGGATTGAGAGAAAACCCCGGAAAAATCTCAATCAGGTAACTTTCTCCGAACAGAATTCGAACCCAGGCCACCTGGTTTCGCGATCAGACGCGCTAACCGTTACCTGTTATTTTCCATCGATTTAAATTTAAAATCTAATCAAAAAATGTGAAAGAGGATTCATAGAAAACATGTAATATTGCGCTCGTTATATGACAGTTGACTTGATATATGTCAACATATATGTCGAACTTGGAGTCAGGCCACAAAGGGAAAAACACCAGAGAAGAGGGATTCCATCCGGTGCTGTGGATTGAACTTCAGCCTAGCTCAGTTGTTAGAGCACTTGGCACGTAGAAACAAGGACCCGGGTTCGATCCCCGTAGCAGGAGCTAATTTTTCTCCTCTAATAACCATTGAAAACATTTAATTGCTTGAAATGTTTTTGCTGTTCGCGATAGTTACTTTGAACATGGTTGGGATTGTAAGGATGTTTGGGATTTGAAATTTAAGTTTCATAGAGTAGAATCCCTCTTATCCGGCAGGCTAGTTCCGGATACGAGATTTTGCCGGATAATTGAATAAATACCGGTATATACAAAAAAATAGTTCGTATTTCATGATGCCAAATGTTGAAACTGCAGCCATGTGAAGCTAATTTCTCTATTGCTTGCTCATAACTGAATGAACATAAAAATTGTGTGGATTTTCCTTATTAAAACATATCACACAATACAAATAATACCCTAATTTCAAGTTCGAATATTCATTGAAAATTAAAGTTCGTGCAAACTTCCTAATGTGGCAACACTGACGATTCGAACATAACTAAAAAACTATGTGGATTTTCTTTATTAAAACACATTACACAACACAAATAATACCCTAATTTCAAGTTCAAATATTCACTGAAAATTAAAGTTCATGCGATCTTCCTAATGTGGCAACATTGACAATTCGAACATAACTAAAAACTATGTGGATTTTCTTTATTAAAACACATCACACAACACAAATAATACCCTAATTTCAACTTCGAATATTCACTGAGAATTAAAGTTCATGCGATCTTCCTAATGTGACAACATTGACGATTCGAACATGACTAAAACTATGTGGATTTTCTTTATTAAAACACATCACACAACACAAATAATACCCTAATTTCAAGTTCGAATATTCACTGAGAATTAAAGTTCATGCGATCTTCCTAATGTGGCAACATTGACGATTCGAACATAACTAAAAACTATGTGGATTTTCTTTATTAAAACACATCACACAACACAAATAATACCCTAATTTCAAGTTCGAATAATCACTGAAAATTAAAGTCCGTGCGATGTTCCTAATGTGCAACACTGACTGTCCGAACATAACTAAACAAAGTATGTGGATTTTCTTTATTAGAATACATCACACAACACAAATAATACACAAATTTCAGGTTCGAATATTCACTGAAATTTAAAGTTCGTGCGAAGTTCCTAATGTGGCAACACTGACTGTCGGAACATAACTAAACAAACTATGTGGATTTTCTTTATTAAAACACATCACACAACACAAATAATACCCTAATTTCAACTTCGAATATTCACTGGGAATTAAAGCTCGTGCGATCTTCCTAATGTGACAACATTGACGATTCGAACATGACTAAAAACTATGTGGATTTTCTTTATTAAAACACATCACACAACACAAATAATACCCTAATTTGAAGTTCGAATATTCACTGAAAATTAAAGTTCGTGCGATGTTCCTAATGTGCAACACTGACTGTCCGAACATAACTAAACAAAGTATGTGGATTTTCTTTATTAGAATACATCACACAACACAAATAATACACAAATTTCAGGTTCGAATATTCACTGAAATTTAAGTTCGTGCGATGTTCCTAATGTGGCAACACTGACTGTCGGAACATAACTAAACAAACTATGTGGATTTTCTTTATTAAAACACATCACAAAACACATATAATATACTAATTTTAGGTTTGAATATTCACTAAAATGAAAATTTGTACGAACTTCCTAATGTGACAAATCTGACAGCCCAGATTGTGGCAAATGTGGCACATTCAAAGTTTTTTTGGCTCAGTCAAAAGTGTTGTTGTTTTGCTATTGCCGGTTATTTGGGTGCCGCTTACGAGGAATTTTATTGTATTTCTTTTCATTTCTGTTTTCCTACTACCCGCATTGAAATTTAACAAGGTAGAGCCTTGTCTACTTAATAACTGCTTCTCCACTCCTTGAGGTCTGTCTCAAGACAACAATGCAGTTGCTAGTCGAAACGATTAACACACCCGTGGCTAACGAGACAGACAGGCTACGGCGCGACGTCACATTCTTAGTCTTAACATGGCCAACATTGAACAAGTTTATATACAAATGCATGTTTAACATGAGTTTAATATAGCATCTTTTGTTTTTTAGAATTTTGAACATGTATTTAAATTAGGCGATTGTTATGATGGCCATGAGTAGACTGAGATAATCATGTGACTCCGACAAATACCTTACTATAATAATACCGGAAGCTATCAGTTCTGCGCGCGAACTACGCTGGTGCTGCTACCTAGGCGGCCGGTTTGGAGATACTTGTGAAACACGCTGTAATCAACTGCAATATATATTGTTGCTGGGCTAGTTAATAGTTTCATTAATTGGTGCTGTGTTAAAATGTCAGGGTTTACTATATGTGCTGTTTATAATTGCTACAATTACAGTATTACAAATTGCCCAAATCGTACTTTCCATTTCCGAGAGTTCATAAAACGTGAGTCGACAAAATTCTTTATTAGGCCTAACGCCTTTGTCTCAGTGTTCATAGAACAATAAAAATTAGCTTTTTTATTTAAACCTAATAAATGAATAGAAGTTAAAATATATTGGAAATTTTAAAGTTTTAGCAAATTAAGTTTTATTGTTGTCCACATGTCTTTACTAATTATTACAAGCATCAGATTACTACCATTTTATCTTTGCAGTTGTCAGCAATGGGTATATAAAACGTTATTGTAAATTCATTCTTAATGTCAGAATTAATTTTGTCTCACTAAAGCAAAGAAAAAATACGCAATATTTCTCATAATATGTAGCTTTGATATAAAATAATGTTACATTAAATACGGTACTATTCAATTAACATTTGTACTTGTGGACGTAATTCCACGCCGCTCCGCTAGATGTCAAGTCCATAATATTTCACACTCACGTCAATGCTGCTAGTATACAGCTGTTCGGTATTATTATAGTAAGATATTTGCCATATCTGCCGTTCATGTAAATAATGATGAATATTATAAGATAGATTATTAATTCATAATTAGGCCTGAGTGAAGAAGGTGCTTTCAAGTAGATAATAAGTCATAATAAATAAATACATACATACATACAATAAACATATAGGGCCTATGTATATAACTGTTGATGACTTTGACATGTTGCGCGATTTTGTTTTCAAGATTAAAGACGACAAAAAAGTCTTAAACTTCCTTCGCTGATATACAGACGTGGACAAATTATTAGACTAAAACGTTTTCTTCAAAACATAATATAATTCGTCATATCACCTATCAGTATAATTCACAGTCTCTCTATTGTTGTAAATATGATTGTTTACATCTACTGTTATATTTTTCCAATGGTTTAGTATATTTTTTATGGCTGTGTTGGTACTACTAGTGTTTTAATTATATACCGCAGAAGATATTCTCCCATGGCCTGCAAGAAGACCGGACATGAACGAAATTGAAAATCTGTGATCTATACTGAAGAAGAAAGTGAACAAAAAGAGACTTACAACGAAACATGGACTCATTTAAGCACTGTCTGATATCTGGCTAAATGACGCTGATATTCAAAGAAAGTGTCAAACTTTGGTTTCCAGATCCCAGACAAAAATCAACGTGTTAGTAAAGAACAAGTGAATGTTCACAAAATATTAGTAACCTCAAGACTCAATATTCTTTTCACTATATCTGTGTAAAATACATTTTTGTTCATTATATCTACCGATAAATACAGCTTCGTTGAACATATAATTAATTTAGTCTAATAATTTGTCCACGTCTGTACAATTCTAATAGCTGTGTTGGATGAACATTCTTCTTGTGCGAAGGGAAGTTCGTGTAATCTGTATTATGAATAACATTGAAGCGTATGGTACAAAACCTTTTCAAGCCACAAAAATAGGAGCTTACGTACTTTGTTATGAATTGCAGTTCCGTTAGTCTGTATGGATGGATATTTTAATTCATAATCAATATCAGGAAATTCTGTAAAATTTATGTCCTTCTGGTATTTAGAAACAGCGAACGACTCTCTCGGAAAAGATTATAGATGTCAGGATAATGCCAATATTATTTTTAAGAATGAGTAATTGAAAAGGGATTAAATTGAACCCATAGCTTGAATGTTCTTACAAAAGTGCTGGAATATCTTCAACTGTAATAAAATACGGTTACACTTTTCATCCTTCTGAGATCTGAAATCATTATGACCACCTCCCTTTCTTTCATTGTTTTTTCTTTCTTTGTCCTGTATTACCTCCTCCTCTGATACTGACTTACATTTCAATGCAGTATAGGGGAGAATGTGTCTAGATAAGCACATAAGCAGGGCCACCACTGAGACAACACAGCACATAAATGACAAGAGACAAACACCCAGTCTCATGGCCGGAAGATAAATCTCTTCAATTGTTTACGCAAGGAAAACTTATAGCCTACTTCAACGACTGGAATATTTGCAACACTCACAAAGGATGTTTCAAAATTATCAGGCCGAAACCATATACGGGTACGTGGATACTGCAAAAAAAGTTGTAGATAAAATACGATCTTATAATCCGGAGTACAAGCCACAATAAAAAGCTTATAAACATAGAATAAAGCCTGAATTTAAGTATTGTTTTTGTCTGACTTTGTAGAAAAAGCGTTTACCACGGCTCTCCTTGATACTTACTGTTTTATTGTATTTAATGTCATAAGCATCGAGAGTGATGCTATAGACAGTTATGAACTATAAGAACAAAATAAATAATAGACTCTTTTGTTCCCATTTTCTATTACTTTTCAACCACAATCATTACTAAATCGTACCAATTTCCATCACCACCTTGGCAGTACAACAGTGCAACTGCGTAATACCAAATAAGATTACCATAATCTGCATTCGGCAGGGGGGGGGGGGTTCCCACTCAGAGCTATGCTATATAGATTACCTTCATATCTGATTTTACTAATCTAAATACGCTCTTTCCGGTCGAGCAAACAGGAAATTCCTATTGTTGATTTTAGAATCCGGATAATTCAGTAGTTACCCTCCAACCACATACCCACCACAAACAAACCTAAGTAATAAATTTACAATTCACTTTTGCTTTTGTCAGCTAAGTCGTTTATAAAGTATATAAAGAATTTCAAATTTTCAATCAAACGACTTACCACATTTATAAATCTTATTAACACACGTTAATACATCTTTAAGTATTAAAAATATTACTTACATACTTACAAATGGCTTTTAAGGAACCCGGAGATTCATTGCTGCCCTCACATAAGCCCGCCATCGGTCCCTATCCTGTGCAAGATTAATCCAGTCTCTACTATCATATCTCACCTCCCTCAAATCCATTTTAATATCCTCCCATCTACGTCTCTGCCTCCCCAAAGGTCTTTTTTCCGTCCCGTCTCCCAACTAACACTCTATATGCATTTCTGAATTCGCCCATACGTGCTACATGCCCTGCCCATCTCAAACGTCTGGACTTAGTGTTCCTAATTATGTCAGGTGAAGAATACAATGCATGCAGTTCTATGTTCTGTAACTTTCTCCATTCTCCTGTAAATTCATCCCTCTTAGCCCCAAATATTTTCCTGAGCACCTTATTCCCAAACACCCTTAATCTCTGTTCCTCTCTCAAATTGAGAGTCCAAGTTTCACAACCATACAGAACAACCGATAATATAACTGTTTTATAAATTCTAACTTTCAGATTTTTTGACAGCAGACTAGATGACAAAAGCTTCTCAACCGAATAATAAGAGCTATTTCCCATATTTATTCTGCGTTTAATTTCCTCCCGAATGTCATTTATATTTGTTACTGTTGCTCCAAGATATTGAATTTCTCCACCCCTTCGAAGGATATATCTGCAATTTTTATGTTTCCATTTCGTACAATATTCTGGTCATGATGCATAATCATATACTTTGTCTTTTCGGGATTTACTTCCAAACCTGTCGCTATACTTGCTTCAAGTAAAATTCCCGTATTTTCCCTAATCGTTTGTGGATTTTCTCCTAACATATTCACGTTATCCGAATAGACAAGAAGCTGATGTAATTCCAAACCCTATCTGTTATCCTGAACTTTCCTAATGGTATATTCTAGAGCACCGGTTCCCAAAGTGTGCTCCGCGGAGCCCTTAGGGCTCCGCGAATGATTTTCAGGGGCTCCGTCCGCGGAAGTTATGAAGATGACAAAAATTGCTGCTTCCATCTAGTCTCTAGCGGGAAAACGGAAACTACTTCCATCAAGCAAAAAATATTTTCTGAGAAAGCAATTTGCGTTCTTTTTTATACATGGAAGTATTAATTTTAGATCTACTCGTCGCTGGAACTTTCTCGGTCTTTCTTGCTTGCCAAGTACTTAATGATTCTCGAAATTGATTTATTTTTTTATATACTGGGCAGGCAGCGTTTGTTATTCCTGGAATCTGCAATCTATTGACTGTTACGTTACCTATATATATATATATATATATATATATACTGTATACCAGCATGTTAATTTGATAGCAGATGTGTTAACTGAACTTTCGTTGAACCGGAACTGTGGCTTAAGCTCCCTAAGACCTAAGAGTCATTAGCCATCAACCAGTGCTCAGTCAAAGTGAGATAACAACAGTTATAACTTACTTTCAAAGAAGATAGTGCGAATTCCTGTAATTGAGTTCGGAATATGTTGAATATGATCCTGTTTCAGGGTTTACGATGCCTACTTTAGAGGTATTGAAAGAAAGTAACAAACGAAAATATTGTGATTTATATATGGACATGGGATTAACTGAGTTTGGTCATGAAAGTCCACAGTGTGTGATATGTAACAAAGTTTTTCCCAATAGTTCTATGTTCCCTGCCAAGCTTAGACGACATTTCTCAATTCAAAATTTCACAAATAAAACTACAGACTACTTCGAAAGAAAAAGTGACGAACTCTATGCAGTTCAGACAAAATTTTACTTCGTGTAAAAACAAACAACGAGAAAGCACTGAAAACGTCGTACTTCGTTAGTCATGACCAAGCTCTTGCTGTTAAACTTCACCCTTGCTGAAACTCTTATGAAACCACTATTAGTGAAGGTAGTGAAGTGCATGGTGGACGAGAAAACTGCAAACTTGATTTCCAGTGTGCCCTTATCAAATAACACTGTGCATAATCTAATCCAGAATATATGAAAAGACGTAAAAAAATATCATGATTTTCCGTATCAGTCAAACGAAATTTTCGTTACAACTTGACAAATCCATGGTCTTTACCGGATTAGCTATGTTAATAATGTTTGTGCTATATAAATTTTCAAGTTTTTTCATGAAATATTTTGTTCTGCAGCCATTGCCATCCTCTACAAGCGATACTGAATTCTTTCCTTCTTCATTGAAAACTCGATACCGTGGGACAATTGCATTGACGTGTGCACAGATGGCGCAAAGGCCATGGTAGGTCCTGTTACTGGCGCTATTACAAGGATCAAGAAAGTTTTAAAAACTGCATAACTAGTCACTGTGTACTACACCGACACGCCGTCGCAACGAAAAAATGCCAGCGTTATTAAAGCAGGTACTAGACAACGCCGTCAAAATTATCAACTTGTTATTAATATTACACACAGAAGTGCGATGGTTGTTGCGCGGTAAAACGTTGTCCCGATTACATGAACTTCGAACGAAAGTTTCTTCACTTTTGAATTACCAGAACAGTTTGCTAGCAGATTATTTCAATGATCAGGAATGGTTGTACAAATTATGTTACTTGGCAGACGAATTCAGCACATACGAAGCGCATCCAGAAAGTAAGTTTCCCTATTAAAAAAAAGAACACACACTTTCAGGAAAACATTTATTGGCGACAGGTACAGCAATGTTTAAGCTATTTTTTAACATAGCCACCATCAGAATTGAGACACTTGTCGTATCGTGGGATCAACTTTTGTATCCCTCTGTCGTAGAATTCTGCCGCCTGTGAATGGAATCAGCGTGTGACAGACGTCTTCAGCTCTTCGTCGTTGCCAAAACGCTCACCGGAGGACAGGAATTTCTTGAGGTGCAAGAAAACGTGAAAATCGCTGGGAGCAAGATCAGGACTGTAGGATGGATGATCAAACAACTCCCAGCCAAATTCCGTCAAAACAGTTGCTGTGCGCCGAGCGGTATGTGGACGAGCATTGTCATGGAGGAGCACAACACCTGCAGTAAACATTCCACGCCTCTTGTTTTGAATGGCACGTCGCAATTTTCGCAGTGTTTCACAGTAACGGTCAGCATTCACTGTTCCACCTCTTGGAAGGAAGTCAATGAGCAGAATGCCCTTTCTGTCCCAGAACACCGTGCACATCACTTTCCGTACCGACAGCGTCTGTTTGAATTTCGTCCTGACCGGAGATCCATTATGCCACCAATGCATTGACTGCTGCTTGATTTCCGGGGTGAAGTGCGAAATCCAAGTCTCATCGCCCGTGACGATCCTGTCGAGGAACTCGTCGCCGTCATCGTGATACCGTTGCAGAAATGTCAGTGCTGCTCCTAAACGTTGCATTTTGTGTTCGGGTGTCAGGTTTTTCGGCACCCACCTGGCACACACTTTTTTGAACAGCAGGTTGTTAGTGACAATGTCATGCAACAAGGATCGCGATATCTGCGGAAAATGGCTGCTCAGCTCCGTAATCTTGAAGCGACGGTTCTCCATGATGCACTGCCGCACCAGCTTAACACGATCATCATTGATGAGGGATGATCCCCCACTGCGCTCTTCATCAAGGACACTTTGACGACCTTCGGAAAACTGCCTACACCAGCGACGCACCATCTGGTTGCTCATGATGTTCGGCCCATAGACCTGACAGAGCTGCCGATGAATTTCAATTGGCGCAATGCTTTGTGCATTAAAGAACTTTATCGCTGACCGAACCTCGCAGGCAGCGGGAAAAGGAATAAGAGCTTTCATTTCGGACCACTGCTGCCACGCTACTGGCACCAGGCGGGACCTGTCCGGCTGGCATATGATTGATACGTCATAGATCTGTTACGCATGCGCAATTGACACGGCTAATTACGTTTATTTTCAAGGGGAAAAAATCAGGAAACTTACTTTCTGGATTCGCCTCGTACATACAAGGTAAACGGAAGACTATATTCGATGCTGATGACGAAATTTTCGCACTGAAGAAAAAGATAGTGTTCTACATAGAAAGCATCGACAATAAGAATCTTACGTTCTCATTGACTTCAAACTTTATAGAAGAAAATAGCATAACAATGAATGTCTCATTCATAGCAATAATGAAAGAACACCTTGACAATTTGCTTCAAAATATGAATTCATACTTTCCAAGGGACACTCAGGAATCGGTTCTAAAGAAATATGAGTAGGTTGTAGATCCATTTCCAGTGATGTCAAAACCAGCAGCCCTCACTGCTTCAGATATGAGATCCTTATAGACATGGTTTCGAACAGCCACTATCAGGCATAATTTGAAAGCAAACCATTTCCCGAATTTTGGGCTAAGTTAGGTAAGGATCTTTTGATATTAAGTTCAGAAGCTAAATTTCTCTCACTGCCTTTTGGTCGTTTCGACCCTTTCGGGGTACACGGCTACAAAAACAAAATATCGAACTGGTTTGGACACAGAAGACGATATACGTTTTCAACTGACTTCTATGACACCGGACATTGACAAACTCTGTCGCAAAAAAACAGGCATATTCTTCACATTAACTTCGGATGTACATATAACATTGTAACATTTTTTAAATATCTTAACTACTTGTTAATATCATTTTGTAGATTTAAATAAATTATATCCAGTACTTTTTTACTATTGTTTCCTTTATATGTATATATATATATATATATATATATATATATATATATGTATATATACATACATACTTCCGTTTATGTATCATGTGAAATATGCTTCATAGAACGTAGACAGATAAAACTAAAAATAAATAATTCTTGGGGCTCCATGAGAAACTTTTGCTTCAAAAAGGGCTCCGTGGCTGAAAAAGTTTGGAAACCGCTGTTCTAGAGCAAAGTTAAAAAGTAAAGGTGATAGTGCATCTCCTTGCTTTAGTCCGCAGTGAATTGGAAAAGCATCAAACAGAAGCTGGCCTATACGGACTCTGTTGTACGTTTCACTGAGACACATTTTAATTAATCGAGCTAGTTTCTTGGGAATACCAAATTCAATAAGAATATTATATAAAATTTCTAAAAATATATTTGTATTAATACGATAGTTCGGTATATTTCATTCTATACTCGTTAAACTTTCAATAATTAATATATGGAGTCCGCCAAAAATGTATGCACTCTTTAAGGAACGAAAACTATTTATTATGTGTTTGTTTTACATTTAAATACTGATTACACATGTAGTACTGTATTCAGTTAAGCACATGTTCAAAAATGTTCGCCGTTGGCGGTCAAACACATATCGCAACATCATTTAAATGATTCTCCTCCCATTTCTCAATTGACATTGACGTTGGCATTGACACTGACTTACGAAACATAGGCTTTTGACATCTTGGGCAGTCCTGTCCTGTTGCTATTCTTCATGCGTCTCCCATCTCTCAAGTTTTGAATTGAATTGAAAGAAGAGAATTTAGAGGGCAAATTTAAAAGGTATGCAAAACGCGTCCTTGCAAGGGGTTCGGGTCTGTAAGAAACTAAATATATGAGCTCCAAGCCTGTTGGCCACTAGTCTCACTCCAGGTTACGCTGCTCGACGTGATAACTATTAGTTTACGTCCATTTTCTGCTATTTCCTTAAAATTTTATGAACGCTCCTTCAGTGCAACAACGAAACTCGAAGTGAGACAAGTGGCCAACTGGCTTGGAGCTCTAATATTCAGTTTTTTCAGTCCCAAATTCGCTTGCAAGGACGCGTTTTTTCACTACTTTTAAATATTTCTCCTCCTATTTCCCTACTTGACATTGACTTACACATGAAGTGTGGCACATCTTCAAATAATATTTCCATTAAAGATGTGGTCACTTCGAAAATAAATTATATGACTTAATCCTATGGTTTAAATGTGTGATAATTCTACATTATTATTGATAATACAATTAATATTTCCTTGCATCGGTCACATCTAGCAACATTTTGCAGCCCTCAGAGTGAAAATCCTTCTTAATCCACGGCACTGAGATTTGTTGACGAAGTTTTCCCCGATATTGGGTAGCGCAGAGGATGGTCGGATGGTTGACTTCTTAGCCTCAAGGGGGACAGTTGAGATGCTGTTGAATCCGATTGTCCCGCATGTTGTCATATCCGTTCTACACCGCTGTGGCTCTTCGACCTCCAGGCTCTTGGCTTCCTAAACTTTTTGGAGAGTTTGAGTGAAATAATCCAGCCATCTTCCTGACCGGGATCACTCATTCCCCTTGGTTTTACCTCCGAACAACATAGACTCCAAGAAATCAATTCAGCAGCAACGAGTTTAATGGGTATCTAGCTCAGTCACACTGCTTTACCGTGGAGTATGAGTGAGTGAATGAATGAATTAATTAATAGCCGAAAATCTCATCGCAACGGCCTTCTACTATATTGTAGGGTGGGCTGGGCAGTTTGTTCTACTTAGTGAGCCAGTTCAAGAAAGTGTATTTATTTATTTATTTATTTATTTATTTATTTATTTATTTATTTATTTATTTATTTATTTATTTATTTATTTATTTATTTATTTATTTATTTATTTATTTATTTATTTATTTATTATTTATTTATTTATTTATCCATTCATTCATTCAGTCAATCCATTCATTCATTCATTCATTTTTTTCATTCATTCATTTATTTAATCTGACAGGATAAATTCCATAAGGCCTTCACTTCCATCCTGCCAGATAGCACATATAAATACAAAAAAGAAATACAAACACTGTTAAGAATAATATAAATTAAATTAAAACCCTATAGAGGGTCAATAGGGTCAAAATAACACTATAGAGGTCTCATCGAGCTAATATAAAAAAGAGAGAAAAAAGAGATAGCAATAATGATGGTTAATAATAATAATAATAATAATAATAATAATAATAATAATAATAATAATAATAATAATAATAATGAAAATAATAAATACATTACATATTAAAATTACAGCGATCAAAATAACAATTTGCTTACTGTTACAATAATATTTGTCTACAAAATTTTGTTAAATAATGCATTTCGGCCATGTCAGAGACTGTCGGACAATATAAAACTTCAAATTTAAATTTAAAAGTCACATTCTAGTTCATGGCATTGCTTGTTGAACACCTGTCAGGTTCGGCTTAACCCATGACATATAGTAAATATTGTAATTATGCTGTTATAAAATTGACAATTAATTTTATTTCCTTGTACCAGAACAATGGAAGGAGTCCATAATTGTACCTATTTTTAGAAAGGGGGACAAAACCAACTGTGGTAACTTTCGAGGAATATCACTTTTGTTGACGTCGTACAAAATTGTATCCAATATTATTTTGAGAAGATTAACTCTGTACGTGTATGAAATTATTGGGGATCATCAGTGCGGTTTTAGGCGTAATAGATCGACTATTGATCAGATTTTTTGTATTCGACAGATAATGGAGAAAAAAATGGGAGTATAAGGGTACAGTACATCAGTTATTCATAGATTTCAAAAAGGCATATGACTCGGCTAAGAGGGCTAAGAGGGAAGTATTATATGATATTCTTATTGAATTTGTTATTTCCAAGAAACTAGTTCGATTAATTAAAATGTGTCTCAGTGAAACATACAGCAGAGTCCATATAGGTCAGTTTCTATCTGATGCTTTTCCAATTCACTGCGGGCTAAAGCAGGGAGATGCACTATCACCTTTACTTTTTAACTTCGCGCTAGAATATGCCATTAGGAAAGTTCAGGATAACAGGCAGGGTTTGGAATTGAACGGGTTACATCAGCTTCTTGTCTATGCGGATGACGTGAATATATTAGGAGAAAATACACAAACGATTAGGGAAAACACGGAAATTTTATTTGAAGCAAGTAGAGCGATCGGTTTGGAAGTAAATCCCGAAAAGACAAAGTATATGATTATGTCTCGTGACCAGAATATTGTACGAAATGGAAATATAAAAATTGGAGATTTATCCTTCGAAGAGGTGGAAAAATTCAAATATCTTGGAGCAACAGTAACAAATATAAATGACACTCGGGAGGAAATTAAACGCAGAATAAATATGGGAAATGCGTGTTATTATTCGGTTGAGAAGCTTTTATCATCTAGTCTGCTGTCAAAAAATCTGAAAGTTAGAATTTATAAAACAGTTATATTACCGGTTCTTCTGTATGGTTGTGAAACTTGAACTCTCACTCTGAGAGAGGAACATAGATTAAGGGTGTTTGAGAATAAGGTGCTTAGGAAAATATTTGGGGCTAAGCGGGATGAAGTTACAGGAGTATGGAGAAAGTTACACAACGCAGAGCTGCACGCATTGTATTCTTCACCTGACATAATTAGGAACATTAAATCCAGACGTTTGAGATGGGCAGGGCATGTAGCACGTATGGGCGAATCCAGAAATGCATATAGAATGTTAGTTGGGAGACCGGAGGGAAAAAGACCTTTAGGGAGGCCGAGACGTAGATGGGAGGATAATATTAAAATGGATTTGAGGGAGGTGGGATATGATGATAGAGACTGGATTGGTCTTGCACAGGATAGGGACCGATGGCGGGCTTATGTGAGGGCGGCAATGAACCTTCGGGTTCCTTAAAAGCCATTTGTAAGTAAGTAAGTAAGTAATTTTATTTCCTATGTTATTTTATTTTATTTTATTTATTCCTCTTATATTGATATATTATATTATGTAGTTTCACTGCAGCTGTAATTTTAATTTCAGTTTCTATTTTATTTTATATATTCTCTTATAGGCCTATTAATATCTGAACTGCTACCGAACACGAGTGCTGCTCATTCGGTCCTCAAATTTTATTAATATTACTGTATCTCCTTCTTTTATATTGATTGTATTATTTTATTTCTAGTTCTCTTGTTGTAATTATATTCTGTATTCCGTATATATTTAAATTTAAATAAATGATAAATGTCGCAATTATATAAAAATTAATATTTTAATCACTGTTTTCTCGAAACATAACGTTTGCTACCGCCTCCATTACTCAATACCGATAGGAATTACATTAATGAAACATCTATGTAATATATTCAATAAATAAAGTGCTTACTGCAATGTTCTTTATATTATTGCTTTTCGTTTTTATAGTTTTTACATTTTGGCACATAAAACAGAAAAGGTAGGCCTGCGCTATAGGTCGTTTGGAAACAAAAATTTGCATGCTTAATATGCACGATTTGTACATAATAGAATTTTTATGTTTTTTCAAAACCTAATAGTTATTTCTTTTCATTATTAAAATGTTTGATTAACTGACTAAATCACGTAGAACTCCACGTATCATATTCTTCACCTTACATAATTAGAAACAATAAATCCAGACTTTTGAGATGGGCAGGACATGTAGCTCGTACGTGCGAATCCTGAAATGCATATAGGGTGTTAGTTGGGAGATTTAAGGGAAAAAGACGATTTGGGGAGGCCGAGACATAGGTGGGAGGATAATATTAAAATGAATTTGAGGGAAGTTGGATATGACTATAGAGATTGGATTAATATTGCTCAGGATAGGGACCAATGGCGGGCTTATGTGAGGACGGCAGTTAACCTCCAGGTTCTCTAAAGGTCATGAGTAAGTAAGTAAACAAAAACTCTTATTTTATATATTATGAATCATAAACTGTTTAGTTAAGTCAGTGCATTTCAAGTTGTCAACAAAATACATTTTAATTTTGAATCAATAAAGAAAATTAACAAGTGAAAGATTTAATAAGTGAATGAACATTATTATTATTATTATTATTATTATTATTATTATTATTATTATTATTACTATTATTATTACTGTTTCAGTAGATACTAATATTACTTTATCTACTTTGGTGTTATCTGGTAACAGTTGGCAACATTGAAAAGACTGCCATATTAACTTCTAGGATCTTGGGAACTTACGTTATGTGAACTCCACTATACAACTGGCTGATGTGACGTCACAGCGTCTCTTCTGTCACGGCTGTCTTAGTATTATTACAAAACAAGGTGAATCTACAAATCGGTAAATGTTAATAATCTGTTCTCTGTATGAATGATTTGAATTGGGAATTGGTAGAAATATACAAAGTTATGCACTACAAATACAAATATGTTAAAATTAAATGGTATAAAACTGAAATAGAAAATGAATAAATAGAGGTACTTAATCCGGCCAATATATCGACGGAGAGCTCCTGAGTGATGCACTACTGCATGACACGCGTGTGAGCGAGGCTGCCTGACGTCAAGTTAATGGATTCACTTGAGCATGAACGTTCTCCATTATGTTATCTTCGATCAAAACATGTCAGTTGGAGAAGTTTGTGACTAGATTAAGTTGACACTGTGTACTTAACTTCCGCAGTATAAATTGAAATACCCGGCTGAACTATGATCTCACACAAGTTGAAAATGTCAGCTTTGTCATTTCGCAAGAATTTGAACATCAAAGGTAGTAAAGGCTGTTTGAAAACAAAGAAAATGCGTAGATTACGACAGTAACACAAAACGTAATTCAATGTATCGAGCAGGGGCGAGCAGCCAACGGAGGACTTCGGGGTGCTATTGCCCACCCAAAATTAACCCGGCTTGAGAATTCGCCTCCTTTCTTCATTTGTATTCCTTTTTTCTTTTTCTTTCAATCTTTCCTTCTTTTTCTTACTTATTTTCTTTCATCTTCTTTCTTTATTTCTTATTTTTCTTTTTTCTATCTTTCTACTTTTCTTTCTTTTATCTCTTTCTTTATTTTCTTTCTTTTCTTTTCTTCCTTCCTTCCTTCTTTTTTTCTTTCTTTCCTTCTGTCTTTTTTTCTTCTTTTTGTTTCTTTCTTTCGACCTTCCATTCTTTTTCTTATATTCTCTCTTTATTTAATTTCCTTTATTTCTTTTGTCTTTCTTTCTACTTTTTCTTTCTTTTTATCTCTTTTTTTATTTTACTTCTTTTCTTCCTTCCTTCTTTCTTTCTTTCCTTCCTGTTCTTTCTTTCAATCTTTCTTTCTTTTTCTTATTTTCCTTCTTTTTTTCTTTATTTACTTTTATTTTTTTATTTTTTTCTTTCTACTATTTCTTTATTTTCTTTTTACTATTTCTTTATTTTCTTTCTTTCCTCTTTGTTCTTTCTTTCTCTCTTTTTCTTTTCCCTTTTCTTTCTTTTTCTTTCTTCTTTTTTCTTTATTTATTTTTCTTTATTTCTTTTTTATTTATTTTCTTTCTTTCTTTCTTCTTTCTTCATTTTTTCTCCCTTTTTACCTTCTCCTTCCTTTCTCTTTCTTTTTTCTTTCTTTTTTTCTTTATTTATTTTTCTTTGTTTCTTTTTTCTTTATTTTTACTTTTTCTTTATTTTATTTCTTTCTTTCCTCTTTGTTCTTTCTCTCTTTTTCTTTTCTCCTTTCTTTCCTTTTCTTCTATTTCTTTATCTTTCTTTCTTTTTTTCTTTATTTATTTTTCTTTATTTTTTCTTTCTTTCAACTTTTTCTTTATTTTCTTTCTTTTTCTCTCTTTGTATTTTTCTTTCCTTCTTTCTTTTTCTTTCTTTTTTCTTTTTAACATGTGAACAAAATGGACAGACTCAGGATACCTCGGCAAATTCTTCGTATCTTCCTCGTGCAACAAGGTCTTCGGGAAGACTATAATATAAGAGACGGAACGAGATCGTTCTCTGTGCTAATACAATATAAAGAATTAGTCTTATTAATCCAGAATGAATTACTTATAGTTCTGTTTCACATACATGCATATAATATTGCATGTTCATATTATCGCGTACATCATTCGATTCAAGCATTCATTCATAGTGTTCTGTCCAAGGGCAGGTGTTTCACTGCAACCCAGCTGTCTCCAATCTTTATATTTTCTGCCTTCTTCTTTGTCTCCGCATAATATGGTCCATATATCGTCTTAATGTCATCTATCATCAGATATGTTCTTCTGCACCGAACTCTTCTCCCATTCACCATTCCTTTCATTGCATCCTTCAGCAGACAGTTTCTTCTTAGCCAGTGATCCAGCCAATTCCTTTTCCTTTTCCTGATCAGTTTCAGCATCATTCTTTCTTCACCCACTCTTTCCAACACAGCTTAATTTTCTGTATCATTTAGAATTCGCAAGTATACCTTATTTATTTTTCTTCCTATGACCATGGTCTTCGTCTTGTTTGCATTTATCTTCATCCCATACTGCTCACAGCTTCATATAGCTCTAGGAGTATATTCCTTAGTACCTATTATCTGTCTCCTGCTAACAACACCATAATATCAGTACATTTTATGCACTTTGATTCGAGTTCATTTATAAACAGTAGCTAAATTATCTTTGCTCAGAGGTTAAATAAAACTGAATATGTAACTTATTCCAAACGATTTCTTACGCGCAATAACTCAATAATACGAGTATCTCGCTACCGTATTTGATAAGCGCTTAGCTTATCCATACTTCTGATAATATACAAAAACATTACAATAATTATAGCAATAAAATTACAATAGCCTACTCATAGCAATAGATAACATAGAATTAATTTTACGTTTATTTTATGTAACTATAAATAAATTCAATAAACCTAGGACTATAAATAACGCCTACTATAAACAAAATTATACCTCGCTTACAATATTTCCATTAAACCCAACTATTGTCAACTTAAGTGATTATTACAAGTCGCCTTAATTTCATATCAACTTAATTAATTACATGTCACAACTTACATAATTACACTGCACCTACAATTAAAATATCAGCCTTATGTTTTCAACCTTTTCTTAAATGTATTTATTTTGAAAGGAACACCCTGAAAGACTGCCGCAGGTAACAGTCTACTATTGTGCGGTTCTTACCTATTTCTCGTGATGATGAAAATGTTAAGTTTCAGTACACAGTGGAATGTCCGAAAGCTTAGATCTAATCATTGATAGTTCCTTCGTTAAAATATTTCTGGATTGAAAATTGTTTCACCGTCAATTGAGATTAAATCAACAATACTTTACTATAGAAGACAAGGATGGTAAGAAATAAATTACTGGCCACGTATTGTGATAGGCGTGTAAGTAGTGTTTGGGTGTATAAACTGGGAAGTGAATTTTTTTCAACAGCTTCCAATTATTTATCTGTTCTGTCTTCAGGGCAATACTCAATGTTAGGAAGGACATATTTTTTTTAAAATGAGTTCAGTAAGTAATACTACCGGTACGTTGAAAAAATTAAGCTGCATGTTATCAGATAGTACGCAACATAACCACTGTAAAAGGCTCAAATTTTCGCATTAAATTTCTTACTTTCTGAATTTATTATATAATTTCTCAAGATGTTAGTGTTAGACATTTTTCCTCTAGTCGCGGCCTAAATATCAGCAGAATTTATATGTACCTATTTCAAGTTATAATATCTTGTTCCAGGAAGTATATTTTCTTGACTGTAGCATGTAAAGATTCGTGAGAATTCTATATTTGTCATTTTTGTAGGAAAAAAGTTTCAAAAGTTTGTACACTTGTACGCCAGCAAGATAAATTTCAAATGTCTTAACAATGTCAAAACAGAAATAAATACACTGAGATTATCTGTACAACAGTGGAGAGCAGAAAAGTTTACAAGTTAAAGAAAAGTGGCCGTCATGGTTTAAGCTAAGCAAGTAACAAGGAAAGAGTCTGCTATCCGCTAAGTTGTCCTCAATGATATCTCGGTTATAATGCTGGCTGTTGTATCCCAGATTTATGAGTTCGAACCTGGCCGAGGGCATTGGGTACAAAGGGCGATAAAATCTTTAGAATGGTTTCCTCTGGGAGAAAAGTAATGCTGCAGGTTCCATGATGTAGTTTTACGGAATATAAAAATGCCGTTTCACTGAAAGATTGCTTCAGAAAAACTCATAAATTCTCTTCCAACTCTAATATCGACCTAAATAAAATTTTAATTAAAAACATATTTAAGTAAAATACTACTACTACCAACACCATTAGGCTCCTACTGGATCATTCCATGTCAACTGATACTGTATCTAAAAAAATATTTTCCATAAAATGTATAATTCTGTATGTTAAAATATGCAACATAGTCCAGGAGACATGAATATTATAGCATTTTAAAATAAAAACCTACATGTTATCATAAATAGCACAATTAAACTTTTCAGTTTCAATCGTGGTTTTGTTTCATATGTTGACTATTGTGGGAGTTCATGAATCTGGCCAAAGAAAGAAGACGGATATGTCAAGAAAGCTTCTGTCATAGTTAAAAAAGTGAAGCATCCAAGAGTTATAAATAAGCATGAACAGTTTGCTTCTGTTTGAAAGTGATTCATTTTCACAGTAAAATATTGTGATTTCATGATTGTTTCCTTTCACATTTTTAATTAGTTGTATTTTCGGATGTTTGGAGAAAATAATAATAAAATAATTGAATTTTCATATTTTATTTATTCTGTCACACCCGTAATATGACTCTGGAATTCGCTACCTGCTAGCATCAGGGACTGTCGAAAAAAAATTGAATTCAAACGCAAACTTACTAGGCACGTGGTCAATAATTGATTTCTTGTAAATAGTTTCCTTAATCTATCACAAAATATTTCAATATCCAGTAATTTCATCCCTATACAATTTTGTTAGTCTAGGTTTAATTTGTAATTCAGTAAATATAAAATATTCTTTGTTTTTCTATGATAAATTATCTAGCTTTAATTAGTGAGGTAATCTTTTCGTACTTTGATTTTTATTGTAATTGTAAATTTATTTGTATGTATTTATTTACACTGCAAGTGGCAGTAGTATATACAATATTAACAATACACAATAAAATGATAAGCAATACACAATAAAATTTAATACTAATTGTAATTTTTTTGTAATTATAATTGTAAATTTAATACTAATTGTAATTTTATTCTTCATATTATAGTTGGAATCTCCTGGTAGAGGGGCAGAGAAGGCCTGACGACCTTATCTCTACCAGGTTAAATAAATAAATACTACTAATACTGCTACTACCAATATGTTATAAATATTTTGTATATCCTTGGTCAAACGAAAATCCAAGTTTGCAAAAGGTAATTTTGTTCTAAAAATCTTACAGATACAGTAAAAAAAAGTCCTACTCTTACAGAATTCACCAATTAGCAGAGTTACTGAATGAACTACATGAATGCGCAATTTCAATAGAAAATTTTGTCACACCCATAACGTTTAGTTCCGCCATCTTTTTCTTCTATGGCGTAGCACCATTCAAGCTAAACAATCTAAGTACCTAGTTAATAATGCAGTTTTCTGTACAATTTCTTAAACTCTTCACTTACGATAATTGTCCTCTGATAGTCTGCTGTAAATGTTCAAAAGTTCACATTTTCTGCTTAATTTTATCTCCACTTTAATTTGGTTTGAAGTAGCTCTCCGAATGTTTGCGTCCTGAAAGTCCATTGATTCCTGCCGGCTTTACCCTCCTGAGTTCTTAGACTTTTGTTGTTTTATTTGTAAAGTTAAATATAATTTCACACTTTAAAAAAAGTCACTGTCACGAGAGAAAATAATTCTGCAGGTTATAGTTAGAGCACAAATATAGGTATCGTATATTAAACTATACTTCTGGTCTCTGCACATACATCTTATATCATAACCAAGTATGAAGTATGGTATTGTATACTATACTGTCGGCCTCGGAAGCGCAGTTGGTATAGCGCTGGCTTTCTGTGCTAGAGGTTGCGGGTTCGATCCCGGCTCAGGTCGATGGCATTTAAGAGTGCTTAAATGCGACAGGCTCATGTCAGTAGATTTACTGGCATGTAAAACAACTCCTGCGGGACAAAATTCGGCACACCGGCGACGCTGATATAATCTC